>NC_090180.1:11879506-12479506 GCF_024679245.1 Pseudorasbora parva
TATGTTTGTCATAAAGCTGTTTGTAGAGTTGTTTAATCCTCTGCTCGTACATTTCTTTCTTTCTTTTTTTTACAGTGTGTCGCTTATTCCAACCAAAATTTAATGTCTGTCTGACATTGGAGCTTGACGTCAAACAAATGTGTTTAGACGTCAACTTGACTTTCATTTTCAACCAAAATATGACGTCTGACTGACGTTGGATTAGTTGGAGTCCAACGTCTTCCTGATGTCACATTGACATAATGTGCCTGCTGGGTACAGGTTTTAATGAAAGCAAAGATGTCTAAAAATGTACATTTAATTCATGGAAATACTGAATTACAATAATATCCCCAATAATTAAAATAATGTGTACATTTAAAAATGAGGTGACATCAAATCTGATGATAATAATATAGGCATTTAGCCTACATACATACAAAAACTCATCCTCCCATCCTCCACTTAGACTCTAAGCCAAACCAATCCTCATGTATCATTGTTTTTCCAGGAATAATCCAGAATTCAGTATTACTCACCTGCCACATCTGTTCTATTGCAGTGATGTCACATATGATGCAAACTCTATTCGTTGTGTAATTCCACACTTCATATCCAAATGTTTACATGTCTTGTTGTAAAACAACAGCTCCAAAGGCTAGATAATGAAATTAGCATGGGTTAAAGTGACAATGTTTTGACACTGCATTTCTTTTTTGTGAAATCTTATCATGGTTTTAATCCATATTTAACACACATTTTGGGTAATCTGGGCAAATATTTGGGACAAAATTGACAAATGTAAAGATCCAATGCATCTTGTACATAAACTGAGATTACCTATGGATGTGGCAGGAAATGAGGGAAAGCTTAGAATAAGCAGTTCAAATCTGCTTGCAGAGCATCATAGTAAAATAATGTAGGTAAGTTTGGTGGAGGATATTCTGTGTGTTTGCTGCCTGTGTCACTGGCTCAGTCTCGGCATCATTTTCTTCCCCATCTTCTCTGTTTTTGTATAGCTACCATCCCACACACTTGACGGAAAAGCAGCATGAGTACACTCCAACAAATTGCAAATGTAACACCAAAAAAGGCATCTCTCTCTCTCTCTCTCTCTCTCTCGCTCTCTCTTTCTCCTCCGTCTTTTCTCCTCAAGATCTTCCCACTACAATACACAAATTCACCAAAACTCCAAAGAGTATATCTGAGCCGATTTTAAACTCTGTTGAAGATGCATAAAAAGGTTTCTCACCAGACACAGGTGCAAATGTCAAATGTCACACTAGTAATGTGCATTGCAAATCAATACAAAAGTTTGGAATGAATACTTACTGTCATGGAGCTTTGAGGTCGGCTGGTTTAACAGTAAAGGTCTTGTTTCTTCCTCTGAGTGCATGTATGTGTGTTCGTGTGTGTGTGACAGAAGCAACAGCTCTGATTGAATGTGTGGAAATCAACCAATGGCATCACAGCAACTCCACTGACAGACATGACAAGCTCAAGCTCAAACACACACAGACACATCAAAGGAAAATATACCTAAACATATATATATTTGCACACAATCTTCACTGCTCTGGAAAAAAAGCTCGCACCAGACGTCTGTTAGACGACAGTTTACTGTGATTTGCCAGTGAATAGAATCAAATACAGAGGCTCAGTGTATTAAAGGATCAGCTTTAATCTGATTTAGTATTTTATTATTTCTTTTTCCCCTCTACCATCACTTTCGCACAACTACAGAGTGACCAAAAAACATTATAGGGTATTTATGCATGAAACATATGTGTCATAAAAAGGACAGTTCACCCAAAAAGTCATCATTTACTCACACTCATGTTGTTAAAAAACCATGTATGACTCTGTGAAACAGATTTAGCAGATTGTCTTTTCCATGATGAGAATGAACAGAGACTATGACTGTCCCTGATGGTCCCCATTCACTTTCACTGACAGAAAACAGTGTCAAAAATATCAGAAATGACACTGAAAAAATCTATAAAAACATAACAAAAATTAATAAAATATTGGCTTATCAGAAGAAAGAAAGTGTTAAAAAATGAGGTTGAAAAAATGTTGAAAGATTTTTCATTTTTGGGTGAGCTATGCCTTGAATTTTTAGTTTTAAAAAAGGCAACACTAACTATTTTATCTATAAAAAAACAACAACAACAAAAAAAAAAACAATAAGCCCTTATTAACATTGAATAAGGGCTCACTAAGATGGCATTGACATGGACATCTGATAAAAAAGGCAGAAAGATTATATCATTAGCACAGATAATAAAGGTGTCCCAAACAGCTGTCAGCCACACACACACACACACACACACACACACACACACACACACACACACACACACACACACACACACACACACACACACACACACACACACACACACACACACACATCATGAGGTCATTCTGGGTTTTGCTACAATGAGAACACATCTGAAAGGAAGCTTCAGTGACATATGACAGTAATATCTTCGCTTTCTGAGGTTCAGACTCTTAGCTTACTGTCTCATATATAGCTTTATTGAGTTTTTATTGGCAAGTCAGTGTCATATACAGCATGTGTGTGTGTGTGTGTGTGTGTGTGTTGTATTAGTACCATTTTTAATAAAATAAACTAACAGAGGCACAAATGTTATGCTGTATAGAATTATCAAATATTTTTCTTGAAAAGTGTTAATAGTACATCCTCCCTTAACTTTCAGAAGAGTCCTCCGAGCTGTTGATCAATGTCTCTCGTCTCGCTGGCCACTTCGGACAACCGTGCAAGATTCTCAGGGTTCGCATGCGAGTTCCACAAAATGTGCGTGCTGAGCACTATGCGGTTTGACCCAGTTTCTCCATCTGGATCTGTAATGCTGTAGGGAGCATGAGAGAAAAGACATTGATTTAGCTGCTCAGTTCTATCCTCCCAACCCAACAGAAGTTAATGGACAGCTGACACACACGGCACACCAGTAGCTTTCCTGTGACACCTCTCAGCAGTGCTCCACCCCCTCACTGACTAATCTTTTGTACAAGGGCAGTTTAAGTAAAAGGGTAATCTTAATAACTCAAGCAATAAAGACCTCATGAAACAAGCTATCCCCATTTATATAATCCCCAAGATTGATTATATAAGAGTGTTTCAAGCACACCACAGCCTTCTTAAAAGCCTCTTAAGGTTGGAAGACATGCGCAGCAAATTATCTGCCCACCACTGGAGCGCTCAGAGTGTGCCTGCTTCTGAAGAAGATTGACAGGGCTGGATTGTGTATTCTACAATAAAGAGATGCCAGAGAGGGGGCCATCTGTAGGAGTGCCCCCCCCCTTAAGATAAGGCATACAGTTAACCGACATTTATATTGAGTCTATAGCATCAAAATATTGTCATAATGGCTTCAAGTTAGTGTGGCGTCAAAAGTTGTGAGTCACATATCTTTTCATGCAACATTTGTGTGGGTGGTGATGTTGTAACAGCATTAAAGGAATAGATCACTTTTAATCAAAATTAATATTCTGTCATTTACTCATGACTTTCAAAATGTGTGTGCCATTACATTTTCAATGGAACACAAAGGAGGAGTATTCTTTTTTTTTTCTTATTTTACAAAAAAACCTTACAATATAAATGTCAACAGTGGATTTAACATCGGCTGTGAAGCTCCTTTTGTGTTCCATGAAAAAAAGTATTAATTACAAAATTGCTATTGTTAAGCTAAAATTAGGCCTATTAAAAATCATTGTGGTTAATTAAAGCTTAAATAAAAAAATAAATGAATTAAAATGTAAATAATAAAAGGTTAACAAATAAACAAAATAAACATACACATAATAGAATTAGTAAAACAAACTATAATTTAAATGAAAACTGAAATTATATATATATATATATATATATATATATATATATATATATATATATATATATATATATATATATATATATATATATATATATATATATATATATATATAATTATTCAAAATAATAATTAATATAATTGCAAATAAATAATAATAAAAACACTGATTAATTAGCATTTTTTCGGTGAACTATGCCTTCAGACTACTTATTAAGATACTAAAAAGACAAAAACAAGACTCATTTAATCAGTTTTATTACAAAGATTCATCTCTCCCTCTTTTCACACAGCACTCCCATACACACAATGTCAAAGCAAAAGAAAGGATGCATGACAGAAGAAAAAAAATACAATCCATGACAGCAAGCATGACGGTTCATACGTCAAAGCAGACGGCATGCTGGCATGCTTATTATTGCAAGTGGCAAAAGCACAGTGAGGAAATGATATGAAAAATGTGAAAAAAACAAAAATAGAAATTTTGGCAGGCTTAAACAAAGGAGAGTGATTGCATATTTCATGTATTTTGAAAGAGATGTGGATTTCTTCCCTTTTTACCACTAGAGGGAGGTAAAGCTCTTAATCAGGGGTCTTTCCCCCCAAGGAGCCCTTGGTGAATAGAGGCATTTCTATAGCATTCATTTAGGTATTTTAAACTTGGCCATTAATAACATGAATAGTCCCATATTAAAGTTCAAAATTATAAAAAAGATCAGTATTTATTTACAGAATCACATATTAAGTGTAATAAGTGAAATTAAAATGCGATGCACATCTTAATATGGAAAGGTACAATGACATACACTTACTTATAATTTTTTGGAGCCAGAAGATATTCTGTATATATTTTTTTAAATGAATGATTTAATTCAGCAAAGATGCATTTACTTGATCAAAAGTGACAGTAACGACTGTTTATTTTCTTCAAAAACGATTTAAAATAAATGCTGTTCTTTAGAACTTTTTTTTATTTTATAATTGTTTTAATTTTATTTTTACATTTTATTTTTTAACTGTATTCATCAAAGAAGAGATTATGTGACACTGAAGACTGGAGTAATGATGCTGACAATTCAGCATCACCGGAATAAATGACATTTGAAAAATTATTCAAAGGGAAAAAGTTATTTTGAATTGAAAAAAATAAATAAAAATCCACAATAATTCTGATTTTAATGCATTTTTGATTAAATAAATGCAGGGAGCATTTATTCATTATTCATTATTCATTCCCAATAAAAAGTCTTACTAACCCAAAACGTTTAAACTGTAGTGTATTTAGATGATCTTAGATTTGTTTTTAGTTAACTTACAGATTGTTTTTTGTTCAACATTTTCACAAAAAAAAAAAAAAAAAAAAAAAATCATTTAGAGATTTAAAGGTATAGGTCAACCAGAAATAAAAATGAGCCCTTGATACGTACCCTCAAGTCATCCTATAGGTGTATATGACATTCTTCTTATGACATGCATATGAATTATAAAAGTCCTGGCTAATCCAAGCTTCATAATGGCAGTGATTGTGTCTCTGCTTTTGAAGTCCATAACATTGAATCTCCGTCTAATACCGTGCTCCACACAGCTCAGGGAGGTTAATAAATCCCATCGGAAGTAAATTGATAGGTTTTTGAAAGAAAACTATCCATATTTAAACTTTATAAAGTAAATTTTCGGCCGATCGCCTTCCGTATTCAGTTTATGGAAAAAGTGTTGAAAGTGCCTCTGCAGTTCAAAGGCTAACGCGCTCAGTTACGCTCGTCAGAAATCGCATACGCATCTTGAACTCCGAGAAGGCACTTTCAACACTTTTCCACGGAAGTCGATCGGAAGTCGAAAACAAAACAGAGCAACAATCCCTGTCATTATTAAGCTTGGATTAGCCAGGACTTTTTAATACAACTCCGCTTTTATTCGTCTGTAAGAAGAATGTCATATAAAGATGACTTGAGGGTGAGTAAATAATGGGCTAATTTTCATTTCTGGGTGACCTATCCTTTAATAATCAATGTTGGACCTCCTGCAGTTGAAGACCCCTGATCTAAGGCTAAACAAACACGACAAGGTGTTTCTTCAAATCCTGTCAGACAACATGACCAAATGACAACATGAGGGACAGTTTAAGACACTGAAAAACTGAAAACCACAGAAGTGTCCAGCATGCAGAGTGAGGAAAGCCAGTCTGGTGAGAAGCTGCATCATAGAAGAGCTGACAGAGTGTTAGTGATACTACATCAACACACAGCAGTGCTTGTGTTTTCTTTTGACTTTTTTAATCTTTCGGGTACCTGTAGTTGACGGGTCCTCCATGCCCTCTCTTTTGCCCTTTCGTCCGACAGAGAAGGAAAAGGCATTGTTGGCGGTGGAGCTCTGATGAGGGCGGTCATCTTCACCGTCTCCAATGATCACCAGCTCTGCCCGAACTGAGCCCTCATAGCTCTGGCTGTCATCTTCGGCATTCTGGTAGCCCATGAAGATCATGGTGACGGGCTCATCCGATGGCATGGCGTTCAGGATGCTGACTTTAGAGTCCTCAGAGTAGGCAGAGCACATGCTGTGTTTTCTGATGTCACAATCCAAATGCCGCGTTTCTCGGTTGTTCTCTTCTCGGTTGTAATATTGTCCATGCGCATGTCTTTCCCCTCTATATAACTCACGGCTGTAGTTGTTCCCATTGCCATTCTGATAGTATTCGTCTGGTCTGTCATTATAATCAGGCATTGGAAGAAGTGGAACTCTATGACCCACGTCCTCTGGATAGCGAACTCCATCTTTGTACACAAGTTCGGGCCATGCAGACAAGTCGATGCTGTAGGGATCTTGGTTTCCGTTGGATTTGTGGTTCTCCCTGTTTTTGGGGTCTGATTGTAGTTCATGGGAGATGCTGTAGGAATATGAAGGGTTCATTTGAACCTGATTGGACCTCTTCTTTTTCTCAGAGGCCTGTCTCAGCAGCTCCTCAACCTCCACGGGACTGAGTTCATCCACTCCATTCGCACCAGGCTGGTAGCCGTCCGTGCGTAAGGCGTAGACGGACTTCCGGCCATCGTCGTAGACTTTGATGCCTCTCTGCTGGAGCTCTTGGGGAGAAATGGCTGAGGTGGACAGCACTTGGCTTTCACCTGTGCGCAAGTCCTTCTGAACGTTAATTTCCATGGCAAACATAGCTGTAAGAGACAAATGGAATGTGTCCAATATATAAGAATTTCTAATTGAATATATGTTACAATATTTAAATATTGTAATAAGTTTAAATATTTACCATTATCTTTGCATATAAAACTATACAAGTAAGACATTTGTGTGTCCATATCCATGAAAAGACTGATATCCATCAAAACGTTGCTCTATTTAAGCATCACAGCATTAAAACATTAGCTCAACCAATGGTGTGATTTTAGAGGCGGGACTTTGTTTAAACTATGCCACCAGGGCTGCGTTTAGCACCGACAAAACGTTGCACAACGTTTTTTTATATAGCCTGATGAAATTGGTATAAATACATACAGCAGCGTACCACCAAATTTTGGGCCCTGGGTACAAACCATCTTTCTGGGCCCCCGTACCAAAAAACATAGTGATACCAATGGGTGGGGTAATGCATTTTTATCGTAAAAACACTTAAAATGTAAACAAAATAAGCCATTTGTACATACATTCTATATAAATGTTAGTGCATGTATATGTATGTATAGAAAACTGACTTAAGGGCCCCCCCTGCCTCGGGCCCTGGGTACTCGGTACACAAAACACACTCAGGGTTACAGTCACTGCCCTTGCTGTCCAGAATAAAAGTCTGAAGGGATTTGTGGAACTGTGGTTCCTAATTATTGTGATCCAACATTTGCTTTGCATTTCAGGATGAACAGCTGTCTCTTTAACACCGCACAGTTTATATACAGATTGCTACTGATTAGGCTGATGTATCGCAAACCCCGTTTCAGGGTTTAAACTAAATTTTTTTTCTCAACAGGGTTTGAGAATCATTGTCTCTTGTTTGGCAGGTGCAGTAAACCACGCAGTATTAAAGAGACAGCTCGCACAATAGGTCCAAGTAAAGTTGTTTACACAAGTGTCTGCTGAAGCTAGGTATATGCAACAATTGAACATAATAAAGAAATTGTCTTTTTTACCCTGAAATGTGAGGCAAATGTTGGATCACAATAATTAGGAATCACAGTTTCCACAAATCCCTTTACTCGATCGGGATGTTATCTTATTCTGGACGTCAAGGACAGTGACTGTAACATTGAGCGTATTTGCAATATTAAAGGGATAGTTCACCCAAAAATGAAAGTTTTATGTTTATCTGCTTACCCTCAGGGCATCCAAGATGTAGGTGTTTCTTCAGTAGAAAAAAAAGAAAAGATTTTTGACTCCAACCGTTGCATATAATGCATGTCAATGTGGTGTAATTACATATAAATACTGTTCTGTTTCTCGCACAAACCAATCATTTCGTGTCTTAAGACATCAATGTGTCATCACAAGCTGCAGGTTTTATTTTAAGTTGTTTGTACATGTTATTGTATAATCTCATAAAATGATACCCCATTGACATGAGGTGTCATACGAGCAACTGTTGGAGTCAAAATCTTTTTTTTTTCCTCATTCGCAAATCTTCATTTGTGTTCCTATGAAGAAACAAACACACCTACATCTTGGATGCTCTGGGGGTAAGCAGATAAACATTTTCATTTTTTTGGTGAACTATGCCTTTAAACATGTATTTATATCAGGCTCTGAAAATTCTTCTAAAAGAACACAAAGAATGGCCTTCTCAGCTGCCATAGTTGCAACTCCTGCATCATCAGATCAGGGTGTTCAATGCATCACTGTTTCCATTTTAAAAAAGTTGTGCAAATTTTGTCAGGGCTGAACGCAGCCCAGGGCTGCATTTTAGAAGCCCAAGTAGATCAATGGCACCAGTAGTCTCTATGATCAACCTTGAAACCCACATTAAACCTGTTTGAAAATTATAATTATTTTTTTCTATTTGGTGGCCCAAAAATGACATGATTTTAAGTGATTATTTCAATTATTTAAAATATATATTTTTGGAAACCCGGTTTTAAAATATTTGTACTGCTATTCTGCATTATGGAAATATATGAAATATAGAGATATAAGATGGTTTGAAATCTTCATTCAGTTTACCAGGTTTGGCGTGGTCATTATTTGCTTCAGTTTCCAAGTCTCGTTTCTTCCTCTGATTTAATAGAGGTGTGCTGGGCTTTAGCATATTTGGAATTTTTGAATGTGATATCGGTTCTGCAAAAAAAAAAAGTTTGAACATAAAAAATCCAGAATTAAAAACAATTGTTTTATGGTCCATAGAACATTTTGATTGTGTATTTACCTGAAATGAAATCTGCATTCACTGCCTGTGAGGATACAAACAGAATCATTTTTTTTTTAATATAGTGTCTAACATTTTCCAGTGTATAAAGTCTCTTTTTTTATATATACAGTCTTGTTCAAAATAATAGCAGTACAATGTGACTAACCAGAATAATCAAGGTTTTTCGTATATTTTTTATTGCTACGTGGCAAACAAGTTACCAGCAGGTTCAGTAGATTCTCAGAAAACAAATGAGACCCAGCATTCATGATATGCACGCTCTTAAGGCTGTGCAATTGGGCAATTAGTTGAATTAGTTGAAAGGGGTGTGTTCAAAAAAATAGCAGTGTGGCATTCAATCACTGAGGTCATCAATTTTGTGAAGAAACAGGTGTGAATCAGGTGGCCCCTATTTAAGGATGAAGCCAACACTTGTTGAACATGCATTTGAAAGCTGAGGAAAATGGGTCGTTCAAGACATTGTTCAGAAGAACAGCGTACTTTGATTAAAAAGTTGATTAGAGAGGGGAAAACCTATAAAGAGGTGCAAAAAATTATAGGCTGTTCAGCTAAAATGATCTCCAATGCCTTAAAATGGAGAGCAAAACCAGAGAGACGTGGAAGAAAACGGAAGACAACCATCAAAATGGATAGAAGAATAACCAGAATGGCAAAGGCTCAGCCAATGATCACCTCCAGGATGATCAAAGACAGTCTGGAGTTACCTGTAAGTACTGTGACAGTTAGAAGACGTCTGTGTGAAGCTAATCTATTTTCAAGAATCCCCCGCAAAGTCCCTCTGTTAAAAAAAAGGCATGTGCAGAAGAGGTTACAATTTGCCAAAGAACACATCAACTGGCCTAAAGAGAAATGGAGGAACATTTTGTGGACTGATGAGAGTAAAATTGTTCTTTTTGGGTCCAAGGGCCACAGGCAGTTTGTGAGACGACCCCCAAACTCTGAATTCAAGCCACAGTACACAGTGAAGACAGTGAAGCATGGAGGTGCAAGCATCATGATATGGGCATGTTTCTCCTACTATGGTGCTGGGCCTATTTATCGCATACCAGGGATCATGGATCAGTTTGCATATGTTAAAATACTTGAAGAGGTCATGTTGCCCTATGCTGAAGAGGACATGCCCTTGAAACGGTTGTTTCAACAAGACAATGACCCAAAACACACTAGTAAACGGGCAAAGTCTTGGTTCCAAACCAACAAAATTAATGTTATGGAGTGGCCAGCCCAATCTCCAGACCTTAATCCAATTGAGAACTTGTGGGGTGATATCAAAAATGCTGTTTCTGAAGCAAAACCAAGAAATGTGAATGAATTGTGGAATGTTGTTAAAGAATCATGGAGTGGAATAACAGCTGAGAGGTGCCACAAGTTGGTTGACTCCATGCCACACAGATGTCAAGCAGTTTTAAAAAACTGTGGTCATACAACTAAATATTAGTTTAGTGATTCACAGGATTGCTAAATCCCAGAAAAAAAAAATGTTTGTACAAAATAGTTGAGTTTGCACAGTCAAAGGTAGACACTGCTATTTTTTTGAACACACCCCTTTCAACTAATTGCCCAATTGCACAGCCTTAAGAGCGTGCATATCATGAATGCTGGGTCTCATTTGTTTTCTGACAATCTACTGAACCTACTGGTAACTTGTTTGCCACGTAGCAATAAAAAATATACTAAAAACCTTGATTATTCTGGTTAGTCACATTGTACTGCTATTATTTTGAACAAGACTGTATATATAGTAAAAGCAAAATACACAGTTTCTGATCACTTTAACTGAACCATGATCAAAGCACTGTACCTTAATGATGTCTTCTGGAGATTTTTCAATGGCTTTTAGCCTCTTTAGAATCAGCCCCTCATTTGTTGAGATGTTCATTTCCTCTCTCTCCAACGCTTCAATATCTTTCTCAATCCTACAGATAATTTGTGATAAAAATGGTTTAAATAAGACACACACGCACGCACGCACGCACGCACGCACACACACACACACACGTCTGGTTCACTATCTTTGTGGGGTCTTTTTATACTGTACAAGCCGTATTTTCTATCCCCCTACACTGCCCCTATCCCTACCCCTACCCCTAAACCTACCCATCACAGAAAACATTCTGCATTTTTACTTGCTCAAAGAAACTCATCCTGTATAATTTATAAGCCTTTTGAAAAGTGGGGACTGCTGGCTGGTCCCCACAATGTAGGTGATCTCAGGTTTTACTATCCTTATAAGTCACACAATAGTGACAAAGCTCCTGTCACTCTCTCCTTTTTGTTGCATATACATGCTAGATCCCATATAGGTTAAAGGCACAATGACTTGTTAAGAGGGTTTGAAAACATTATAAACACATATTTATTTAAAGACATTAGAATTTACTTTCTCATACGACCGAGGTTCATTCTGAATCACCATCAGCCTGAAACACACTAGCAAAGAATGAAACCAACAGCAATATTTTTACCAGGGTGTGACCTGCATGTAGCAGCTCTTCAAGGACATGGGAAAAGCTTTTTTAAGCATCCCTCTGTGACTTCATTGCCTACTACAATGCAATGCGGTTACAACGCATTGCACTCCGATTGCCTCATACTTCACTCTAAAAGATTTCATTAGGGCATCACAGGGCAAATGAGAAAGCTGAGAAAACATCAGGCCACCCCTGAAGCTAAATTCAAAAGAGCCTTAAGTTCAGATTGAAAATCTTTTAATTGTATTCAGATGCCAGAATGCATGTGATAATCTATAATAATCTCAATAAAGTAACTGACATTCCTTATGGAAAAATCCAAACTGATCTCACAGCAATTTATACGTATTTTACGAGGTGGCTAATTCATACAAATTTGTTCGAACTGCATCGCTAAAATGTAAAATGCATTTGCTAAATCATATGCATCATATTTTACTAGTTGCCCGATTCGTATGAATCCGTACGAATGACCTACCTCTAACGCCGCCCCTAAACCTACTGTCACTGGTTTAGACAAATCGTATGAATTTGAACAAGTGAGGTCGTACAAATTTGTACGAATTAGCCACCTCGTAAAATAAATACGCATTGGTTGTGAGATAGCAAAATGGTGTTTGGATCAACAGCCACTCTCTTGTGTTAAAGATGGTATAAATAATACTACATAATGAAACTATTGAAATGAAAAATAAGGCACAATAAAATAATTTGTCTTACCGATGTATATTACTCTTGAGGTGTTTCGTTTGTTGGGCATCTTCAAGTGCTTTTTGTGTGTCCTGTGCATTACTGCTGTTCATCCCATCCATGAGCCACAGATCTCTCATGGACCTTTTCTAGAAAAGACACAGAGAAATACTTCAAGACCCTTGCAATCCAACCAATAAAATGAAACTATACTTCTAACACCAAGCAGGTACCTTAACATGCTGAAGCTTCAGTTTCTCTCTGTCGATCTCAAGCCGTTTGTGGGCTATTTCCTCTTGGATTTTTTTCTTATTCTGTGGACAAATGGACACATGTCCAAATGGAGACATGGAACTACAGCACAGCTGGGAAAGTGATGTCAACTATACAATTCATTGTTGAAAAATAATACACATAAAATAATTTACAAATTAAAATACTGAAAATATAAAAATAGTCAATTCAAAGTAGTAAAAAAACACTATAATTGTAAAAAAGAGAAATATTTGGGTTGCAGATTTAACCAGTGCCAATCAAGTATTTCAGAAAGCTTTGAAGCACAAATCCAAGTGAGGTTACCGTAATAGCTTGAAGCCGCTCTTTTAAAAGTTCTGCTTCCTCCATCCTTCCTCTGAAAAAAAAAAAAAAGATTGAAACATTTACCTTTATATGACACTATAAAATCATCATCCATACTAGTGGGCCCTCGAAAGGGAGTTAGCCAATATGGAGGTCAAACTCCTTACAGTGACACTGATATTTTGATACTTAAGTTAATGTCCATTCATCACCACTTGCTTCCTGCTTTCTAAAGATCACTGTGGTTCCATGAATAGCAGTAGTAAAACTGTCTCTGCGATGCACCATAAATAATCTGCCTGACAGGATTTGGTTGCCCGTGTCTGAGTGGGTGACCCCTTGCAGATATTGTCCGGTTTTATAGACATCTAAGTAAGGCCTTAGGCTAAAACTTCCCCCTTGAATTAGCTTCATGCTTCATTCAGTTAAATATCTCTTACAACTGCCAGATGAGAACTGCTGTGATTGCCACAGAAGTGCAATGCAAGCACTTTACAGCATTGTGTTTTATTAGCATGTGTCATTTTAAGTAGGTTTACAGTTACGAAAGTTACGCTGACATTTTGACCTCATAAATCATTAATGGTTGTCCTGCATGTTCGTTTTCGCATGCAGCCACAAAGACAACGCAATCGAAAGACATGCTGTCTTTGCTTTATTTTGCAGTACTTTTAACCAATATAGGGTCAAATATGCTGAAAAGTAATAAAGGTACAGTTGACAGAAAGCATTTAACTTTAGCATGTACATCCTCCACTTCTGATAGCATGTCAGATGTTTCTTTGCTAAATATACCTCAGTTATACCCATTTTGGTAAAGGTTTTTGACCAAAATGTTTAAAGTATTTGAACTTTTAAAATGTAACACTGTCATGTTTTAGTGACAGCGGGGTCTGTGTCTGTGGGTGCCCAGGCTGCCCTTTCTTTTCCCAGGAAATGTGAGACCGACTCCAGACTTCTTGTCTCTGTCCTCGTTTCATACATAGACAGTATCCAGTGCTGACTCAACACAACCCTGCTCATCTGCTTTAGATATAAGGCCTCTCATTACCCTGGAATTAACCAGGCACTGTTTGATGTTAAAATTTCAGTAACATATTCTAAAAGCTGCTTTTTTTACAGATTACAAGATTATGCAATCAATATTACCGCAGAATAAAAACATTACTCCAATAATATACACTACCATTTAAAGTTTTTTCGGGTCGGTATGACTTTTAGTTGATCAAAATACAGTAAAAACAGTAGTATTGTGAAATATTACAATTTAAAATAACCGGTTTCTTCAGTATACATGTTTAGTGTCACATGATATATCAGCAATCATCCAAATATGCTGATCTTGTGCTCAATAAAAATGTCTTCTTATTAATAACTTTGTGATCTTTTTTTTTGTTTCTTCAGTATTCTTTGATGAATAGAAAGTTCAAAAAGGTCAATGTAATCTTCACTGTCACCATCAACTAAATGCTTAATTCTTGCTGAATAAAAGTACTAGTTTCTTTTACTAAATAAATAAGTAAATAAAACTGAACAGTAGTTTAGGGCCTATAGGAAAATTGCATTTGCTTAGTATTAGATAAAGAAATTAAATGTGTAAATACAATTATTGTTCAATGATAATATAAATATGTCCAGGAGAGATATAACTGAATCTTTATCAGATTAATAATTTTAATTAATTTAAACTTAGTAGTACACTGTGTTTGAAATACATTTTATAAACTTTTCTACAGTTTTTGTAACCACTTTACTTTAAAGAAACCACAGGCTCTGAACCATACAGCTACCAAAGCTTTTAGCCTAAAACTCCAATTCCCATTACAACCAATCAAATTATCAATCTATCTGTACATCTAATATGAACCCCTTATGCTCCAGAATTCAACTAGGCTCAGGCAGAATCTAAAAATAGCAAGGCCACCCAGGGGTACATTCATTGCCTAATGAGTCTGAGGTGGTGGTACACCAGAGCACTAGGTCTCTGTTCTCCCTGCCACAAAAACTCACCAATTGTTCTGAAATAGATCAAAGTGATAAAACACTTGTGAAGGAAAGGATAACATGAGCATACATTAGGCTATTGACAAACACCCTGATGCGTTTAAATTAACCTTTGAGTGAGGTCAGGGTTCAAAACCCACAAGAAATGGAAAGATAATCACATATATTTGATTTGCATTTGTCTATATTAAAACTACAGATTATGAGTGACAATGTAAACGACAGCTTTATGGCATACAGAAACATTTTAGCACAAATCCAAAGCAAACTGAAGAAAATGATTGGCAGTTACAATCACATGAATATTATAGGCTATTCTTTGGAGGCTGTCCTGCCAATGGCCAGTCTCCCTGTCAAGTTCAAGTTCAAGTTCAAGTTCAAGAGTTTTATTTGTCACATACACAGTTATACAGAATACAACCGGCAGTGAAATGTAAACAGGTCCGCTCCATGGACAGCAAATAACAATTAACAAAAAAAGCACAATAAATTATAAAATAGGGATAGGATAAAATAGGAATAGGATAAGGTGCTATATATATATACATATGTAGAATTATGAATAAATCAAGTAAAAGAAATAAGAGATGTGGAATAAAATAAGTGAGATAAAGTAAACTGGAGACTATAAAAATAAATCTGTGGATAACAGAAGTGCAGGAGTGTAATGTGCAAACAGCATTATAATGAGTAGTGACATGAACACAAGAATAAAGTGCAGTGCAATATCAGTATGTGAGTTTGTTAATACTGAAGTGAGGTGAAGTCACATGTAGTTAAGTGACAGCGTTCAGGAGTCTGATGGCCTGTGGGAAGAAACTCCTCCTGAGTCTCTCAGTTTTGGCCATCAGGCTACGGAAGCGCTTACCAGAAGGCAGCCGGGTGAAGTGGGGGTTGGCCGGGTGATTAATGTCCATGATGATTTTTGTAGCTCTGCCTCTGCATCGTTTGATGTAGATGTCCTGCAGAGACGGGAGAGCTGACCCTGAGATGCGCTCGGACAAGCGCACCACTCTTTGCAGGGCTTTGCAGTCGTGACTGGTGCTGTTACCATACCACGCTGTGATGCACTGAGTTAGTAAACTTTCTATCGCCCCTGAATAGAAAGTTTTCAGGATAGCTGGTGAGACCCGGAATTTCCTCAGCTGGCGCAGGTGGTACAGTCTTTGCCTGGCCTTTTTCACCTGAGACTGGATATGTGCAGTCCAGGTCAGGTCCTCGGAGATGTTGACACCCAGGTATTTGAAGCTGCTCACTCTCTCTACTGGTGTCCCGCTGATCATGAGAGGGGAATATGACCGCTGCTGTCTCTTCCTGAAGTCCACAATCAGTTCTTTGGTCTTGTTCACATTCAGAAGGAGACAGTTGTCTTGGCACCATGATGTCAGTTGCTCCACCTCATCCAAGTATGCGGTCTCATTGTTGTTGGAAATGAGGCCCAGGACAACAGTATCATCCGCAAACTTGATGACAGAGGTGGAGCTGTGTGTGGACAAACAGTCATGCGTGTAGAGAGAGTAGAGCAGGGGACTGAGGACACAGCCCTGTGGAGCTCCCACACTCACGGTGATGGAGGTGGAGGTGAACTGTCCTACTCTCACCACCTGAGGTCTGCCAGTGAGGAAATCTTCAATCCAGTGACAGAGAGAAGAGTTCAGTCCGAGATCCAGGAGTTTGTTAGTTAGCTTAATGGGAACTATGGTGTTAAAGGCTGAACTATAGTCAATAAATAGCAGTCTTACATAGTTCCCATTCTTGCTGTCGATGTGTGTGAGGGAGGAGTGGAGGACGTGAGAGATGGCATCTTCAGTCGATCTATTGGGACGATAAGCGAACTGAAGAGGGTCCAAGGTGTCAGGGATGGAGGTGCAAATGTTGTTTTTGATGAGTCTCTCAAAGACCTTCATGACTAAAGACGTGAGAGCCACTGGGCGATAGTCATTTAGGCAAGAGGGTTTACTGTTCTTAGGGACAGGGATGATGGTGGATTTTTTGAATGAGGTTGGGACCACAGATGTAGCAAGGGACTCATTGAAGATGGATGTGAGGAGTCCAGCGAGCTGATCAGCACAGGACCGCAGGACACGACCTGAAACACCATCCGGACCAGCAGCTTTCCTAACATCCACACGTTTGAGTGTCCTACGAACGTCATCCTCCGAGACAGAGATCACGTGATTGTTGCAGCTCTGAGTGATTCTGTCTGACACGTCACTCGGCGGTGTCGCGCTGCCGCGATTGCCATCAAAGCGAGCGTAGAAAGAGTTTAACTCGTTCACAAGCAACGGATCAGCTCTCACTTCTGCAGAGGATTTCGTTCCAAAAGCACAGATGGTGCTCAGTCCCTGCCACATCCGCCGGGAGTCGTTGAGTTGGAAATAAGACTCCACGCGATCCCTATAACGGAGCTTTGCGGCTTTAACGGCGCGTCGGAGAGCATAACAGGATAATTTATAATCCCTCATATTCCCTGTTAGTAGACCGGCGTTGTATGCGGCAGTGCGGCCGTTCACTGCAGCGCGGATTGAACTGTCCACCCACGGTTTCTGATTAGAGAAGGACGTTATAGTTATTGTTTGTGTGGCTTGCTCTGTCAGTGTGTTGATGAAGCAGAGCGCCACATCAGTGAACTCGCTGACGTCCGATGAACTCGCTCGGAACATGTCCCAGTCAACGTCGTCAAGAGCTGCCTGTAGTGTGATCTCTGAATGAGGCGACCAGCGTTTAACTTCCCGCCTCACCGGGGGTTCCTGAACGAGCCTTTGTTTGTACTCAGGTGTAAGGAAAATGGCGGCATGGTCCGATTTACCAAAGGCTGGTAGTGAACGAGCCTTGTAGGCATTCTTATACAGAGAATAGCAGTGATCCAGTGTGTTTGCTCCTCGTGTGGGACAGGAGACATGTTGGTGAAAGTTAGGCAATACTTTCTTAAGGTTGGCTTTGTTAAAATCACCCGCGACGACGAAAGCCGCATCGGGGTGGCTGTTTGTGGAGCCGCTGATGGCATCATGGAGGCTAGATAAAGCCAGTCCCGTGTCTGCCTGTGGTGGAATATAAACCACAGTGGCGACGACTGAAGAAAACTCCCTAGGCAGATAGAATGGGCGGCAAATTATTGATAAATGTTCCAGGTGAGGCGAGCAGGATCGCGAAAGGATGGAGATGTTTCTGGGATCGCACCATTTCTTGTTTATCATGAAACACACTCCGCCGCCTTTGGTTTTACCGGCTTCGGCTGTTCTGTCCATCCGGAAAACAGAGAAGTTCTCAGACGGCGTCACAGCTGTGTCCGGGACCGCGGGCGTGAGCCATGTTTCGGACAAACAATAGATGTTGCAGTCTCTCATGTCCCGTTGGAAACTTATCCTGGCTCTAAGATCGTCCATCTTATTCTCCAAGGATTGGACATTTGCGAGCAGAATGCTCGGGAGAGGGGGACTGAATGCTCTCTTCCTCAGTCTGTTGCGGATCCCAGCGCGTTTCCCGCGGTGTTTTTTGAATCTTCGCCAACGAGTCGGGTGGCCTTTGTTCAACTCGGCGTTCCGAAGAATCTCAGGTGGCCACACAGGATTGATGAATTATTGGGTGGCCTTGCTTTGTCAGGAGGAAGGCCTTGGGTGGCCTTGCTTGTCAGGAGGAAGGTTCTCTCTAATCTCCTCTAATCTAATTACCAGTCAGTTAAGATGTAAATCTCTTGTGGCATCTGCTCACAACAACAATCTCTTGACTGGACAGACATCCAGGAACTGTACATTTATTGTATTTGAATAATAAAGCTAAAGAAAATTTTAGCTGTAAATCTAGGCCTTTTATCCCCCCAAAAAATAAATAAATAGCCTAAATAAAAATAATTAATTATTAATATGATAAAAATTGATAATATGTTAAAACAACAACAACATTTTGTTTCGTTTTTGTTAGCATGCAGGTGTTCATGTGTGTAAAAATATAGAAAACGGACTGTTTTGAAAATAAATTAGTTTTCATATGTCACAGAATATTTTAGTTTCCATATCACAGAACATGACTCTTTTAATGACTTGTATGGGTTTAAAGTTTCACCTTATATTTCACTTTTTCAAAAATAAACGTCACCCAGTTTACAGGATTCGTAGAAGTGACGGAAGAATTCTTCAGTGACATTTGAGATGATACCTACCCCACGAGACTTCATTTACAAATGAATTAAGTTAATTCTACAATTCTTAACACAAATCCTAGGTATATTATGTCAACAGTTAATTGACTTCCACACTACGTTGTCTGTAAACCTACTAAGAGAAGTAAAACAGCAGAAAACACACTTACCGGGCCGCTGAAGGCGATCGGATCTCCAGAAGGGTTTCCTGAGTTCACGCGCAGTCGTCACGCAGCGCTCATTTAATGGCTACAGCGCTCGCAGGTGCTATAGGCATGACTGACAGCCCTCCCCTCAGCCAATGAAATGCCAGTGAGCTTGATCAGTTGTTCAGTCTCATCAGTTTCATCAGTGAATGACGACAGCCCACACCCATGTAGGCTTGTGTCAGTTTATGCTTCTGTTAGTGTTGTAGTCAAGACCACCTAATCCGAGACCAAGACCAGTGTGTGTTGAGTCCAAGACAAGAGCAAGACTTTGAGCGGTTGAGACCCAGACAAGACCAAGACCAAGGCAGGATGAGACCGAGTTAACCGCCTGAGAAATTACTTATTTTTATAATTAGAATAAAACACTATATAGAGCTGTTAGCCTACCGATCAAATGAAATGACCAAATTGCCTAAATGATGTTATTAAATAAATCAGACAATGCTTTGGCAATTTATTAATATCCCAGCAGTTGAGATCTTGACTGGTCTTGAAACAAAATCCTGAGTGGGACCACAAATGTGGTCTAGATCAAGACAAGACCAAGACAAAAAAGGTCTTAAGACCGGTCTCAAGAACAAGACCATTCTCAAGTACAACCCTAGGTTGTGTGGAGGTGAACAAACCTTTGGAAACAGCCTTTTCTTTTAGGAACGCACCATAATTAAATGCTGGAAAACTTGAAAAAGTTGATTATTTTTCCCTTAAAGTCACCATGAAATCAAAATTGATATTTGTTATTTTTTACCTTATGGAATATTGCAATATTTATTATAATTGATTTGTTCGTGCACATCATTAAAAGAAATGAATGAAAAAATAATGTGCCCTCAAAATTTTTAATCATCTTAAATAACTTACATGTTGATATCAAATTAAAGGGATAGTTTACCCAAAAATGAAAATTAGTCAATGATTTACTCACCCTCAAGTCATCCTATAGGTCTGTATGCCCTTCTTTTTTCAGACGAATACAATCGGAATATGAAAAAATGGCACAATTCTTCCAAGTTTTATAATGGCAGTGATGACTCAACATAAAGGTAATCCATATCAATAATACGAGTGTACAATTAAACTCATTTGGCATGCATATACGCAGTTTTTTGCGTGCATATGATACGCACTTTATGGCGTATTACATGCACAAGTTTGAGCACAGAATCTTGGTACGTGGTCTTCACCTCACAGCCGGTGGAAAAAAAAGATCGGGATAAGACTCGGGCAGAAATCAAGTTAATGAATGCGATTATTAACGCTACTGTAGTATGAAGCAGAATAGGACTGAGTGTTGTGGAAGCTGAGTAAGGCTGCTGGAGAGATTGTTAATACAATTAACGCAACACACGCCTCGCGAGCAGCGGGACTTTTATTATGCCACAGTCACCGGCACAATTTCCGCTTTTACGATCATGAGTATGAGGTAACGCAGCTCTGTTTTGATCATATCAGATACATTTGAGTGTGTTGAAAACGTGACATTACATTGCACACTGCAGTAAGAGTAAAGCGTTTCTGCCAAATAAAACTGAGGCAAACTCCCTCACACATCTTGTTTCAATACAAATAGTTGGAAACATTTGGGATATTGTTAGTAGGCCTACTCAACTGAACAAAATGTATAACGCTGGTCTAGTGTTTTTTGAGATATTTGACTGAAATAATGTTGCATAGTGCCCCTTTAACCCCCCGGAGCTATGTGGATTACTTTTATGATGGATAAATTCACGTTTATGGACTTCTAAACAGAAACAGCCATTCATTGTCATTATAAAGATTGGAAGAACCAGGATTTTTTTTTTTATACGTATAACTCAGATTGTATTTGTCTGAATGAAGAATTCATTTTTGGGTGAACTACCCTTTAAAGGAAAGCTTGTTAGCCATTTTTCTCAGTTTCAGTGTTAGTGTAAGCCTATATTGTATTTTGCCTTTGTAGGACAGAATACAGTGCAATACAGCATATGGTTTCACTGGAAAGCTGTTCTTTTAATCTAATTTGTAAAAAATGAGACCCGCAGCAGGATGGGACATTCTGACTGTTGCATCTAATGAACAGAATGAAGAATGCTGAATGGAGAAGTCTTTCATGAACATGCAGCTCAAAGTGATTTATTGGTCCCTGCATTTCATCCAATCACATGAATATTTTATTTGAATGTAGTTGATTTTCATAAAAACTATATTACAGTGTTGCCAGTTCAGAGTCAAAGTAAAATTATAAGATTCAAGAGCATGCATACTTGAGTTTGCGAATGCATGGAGAAACCAGACAAGCCTCCCTTCATTAGCAACTGTCATAATTTCTGCTTCCTGATCAAATGACACGTGCTCTTAGATATTTAGGGTATGTGTGAGGTGGGGCACTCACAGGCTCTTGCCCTAGTGACAGCTGAGGTCACCCAATGCTTTTACAAAGACCTCTGGAAAAAAGCAACTGTAAGCCTGCTTCAAGTAGCACATTGTTAACATTTGTTACCATTGTATTAGTTGTTGAGAGACTCTTCACTCCTGGTTACACACACACACACACACACACAAAAGTTTATTCAAAATTCAGTGTAATTTTAATGTGATTATTTTATTCATTATAATAAACAGTCCTGTCAAATGTATTCTTGTCAATAAACTTTCTTAAATTAGTTTTTTTT
Source organism: Pseudorasbora parva (assembly GCF_024679245.1). Classification (NCBI taxonomy): domain Eukaryota; kingdom Metazoa; phylum Chordata; class Actinopteri; order Cypriniformes; family Gobionidae; genus Pseudorasbora; species Pseudorasbora parva. The sequence goes on from NC_090180.1 coordinate 11,901,450, forward strand.
CAGTAAATGCATATTAATTCAATTAGTGTGAATTTGATCAGATCAGATCAGCTGTGTCAAACTCACATTCTTACTGACCTCTAAGAGACCTAGTTTGTCTCTCTTACTTTTAAATCTATATTTCTACAGAATTCAAGGCCTTTTTTCCCTGATTGGAAAGGGCAGTGCACCTTTACATCTGATATATTTGTGGCATAAATCATAAAGATGCATAAATCACTTTTCTGTCCTAATCCAATGAAACTATGACTCTTTGCACAGGTTATTGATTAGACAAATGGAGTGTATTAGAATGTGTGTGTTCAAAAGTCACTCAATCCTTGTACTCAACTTAAAGGTGCACAACGTAAATTATTTAAATCCTATATTTTGTAAAAGCGGCACGAGGACGTTTTTAAGGAGTTAAAGGAACTGTAAGAAATGCATTTCATTTAATCATAAAAATGGTCCTGATATGTCACTAGACATTAAGAAATCATGTTAATTTCAAATACTTATATCACTGATAACAGTAGTCCGGCCAGGATATCGTCATTTAAAAGTTGTTGTTGCAGCCCTCAACTGATGTTGACCCTGTCATGTTGTGTTTTGGCCTAAAGCTCCACCCTCCACCTATCGACCAATCACAAAGTCAGTAATGTTTCGGCATCTGGGTTGCCAGATCTGCTCTAGTTATCACAGCTGCTATGAACGTAAATTTCCTGTAATCATTTCCTTTTATTCCTTTAATTCTTTATTTCACTTCCTTTAATTGTAAAACAATATCAATTGTGAAGGGTCATATTCATCCACAGAGTTATGCAGAGTCGAAGCACAACCAAAACAATGTTCTTCCACAAAATCTATGCAGTTTTTTTTAACCACTAGATGGCCAAAAGTTACATACTGTAAAAGTCACAGAGTTTATTTGCTTTCTGTTCTTTTAAAATAATGTTATTATTTATCATGACCAGATTCGATTTTCCCACGCCCTGTCATTTTTTTTTTACTCATAAATTTGCGGGTGCTACATGTTACACAGCAGAAAGGCATTTGTGGGGTTCTTGTGAGACAACCAAGGTCTGGTCATCCCCTTAAAAATGGATATCTGAGAAATGCGCTAATTTTCGAGCTCTGTTGCCAAGTCATACAAAATGACTTCAGTGAGATCTTCCTTCTCAAGAACATTTAGTGCTAAAAAATATATCTAACACAAAGTACATGTGGATTAATAAAAGAAGAAGAAAAAAAACATAACCCCATATTAAGCAACAAATGAGCATAAAGCAAAACCAATATTATTATATTGCTATGGACACCACATTGCAGCAGCCTGTCATTAGTCGCTGTGAACTGGTCCTTGACAATATATAAATGTACATTTAAAATCAAAAGCCTACACAAGAGAAAAGGATTTATTTGTTCTGATTGCATCATTATATGGTTGCAAAAGCATAAACTCTGTTTAAATAGTGACAAAATCCATACAGCTATAATGTTTTGGATTACATATTAGTTTTTAAAATTATTATTTAAGATAATTTTTTCCCCGTATTTCTATCATACAAAAAAAATACAGTACACATAGCAAAACAGTATCTACTTTGAATGAGAAAGAATATCAAGTGCTGGCCTGATTATATAAAACTGTAATATATTCAGTATAAGTACTGTAATAGTAAAGTTATAGTTTTAGCTTTCAGAAATAATATTTTAAAGTAAAGTGGAACCATACATTTTAATGACCTAATAAAGAAAACTTTTAGACTAAAATACCCGTATAGATGGTTCAGCTGTTATGAACAGTTTTCAGTTAAATAAGTTCAGTCATACATTTTTCCCCCCGAAGACAATACAACTTTAGACAGCAGAAAAAAATGGACATCTCAACATTTATTTATAAATTGTGCTTTATTCACAGTTCCAGTAGAGGGCATTGCTCTGCATCTGATGCTCAAACTAGCTGGCTTGCTCAAAAGATAAAGAAAAATCAGTGGCATACCTAATATACATCTTGACACAGTGTTGAAGACACTAACCCAGTTGTGCAATAGCATCATAGAAATAAATAACGTAATTGATGTAGGCTATCACTTCGAAACATTTTCGTACCGTGGCCTGTGCTATAGGAAAACAAACTGGCATGACTAAATACAATCATGTGAATTATTATATTACATTATGGTTCAAAAAAGGTCCTCACCTTTGTCATTCAGTCTGTCCAGCAGACTCATTTGAGCTTAAACATTTCTCCACTACCGGTTTTAATATGCTAATACCCCCTGAATGTAGTCTCAATTACACACTTCAGTTTGCTTTAACAAAGGTTTTGGGGCATCGCCAGAGAACACTTCAATGTTCTTTGATAGGGGTTGTGATAACAGCACAGCTACCTTCACATTTACACAGTTGAACACGCTTACACACTCAGACACACAGCAAATAACATTGACATCAGGAAACATGAATAACACCTGCCAAATGTGCATGCTAATGTGTATGCATGAATTCAATGCTCAATTGATTGATTTATTAGTAATGCACAGGTGAATATTGTGCATAGTAAAAGGCTAATCTGCAATATTCAAGGACATGACAGTATTCGGGCTGTGCTGTGTCAAGCTGAGTCGTCTATTGCAGTGAATGACGCTCTTGTTGCTTCAGTGGCATGGTTGCTATGGTGAATTTTCACATGAGCAACGGTGGATTGCATGTTCTCTAGTGCCCTCCACAGTATGCCATGCTTTGGAAAAAAGCAGGGGAAGAAAACGAAGGCTTTTTTTTATGCCTCTCTCTGTAAACAGGATTCCAATAGCCTACTTTGCGCCCCCCCCCCAATCTAAATTATAAAGACAGATAGATTTTCAGAACATTATTCATAATCAAACAAGATTAGAGTGATGTAATTGCAAAAGGAAATGTGACTGATTTATTTGAATGGTTATTGTATCACTAACTGGTAAGTATGGGGTATATTGATTAAAAACAGGTGTGCAGTCACCCCTGAAATATCATATCTTTAAGGTCATCTTTGTGTGTTTTCAGATCATAGATGTGAATCATAGATAATCACAAACATGTCTGTTTAGATTTACATGAGTAAATTGATGCTATCTTTGTTGTTCCAACAAAATATACAGCAAACATAGAAGTGCTGAAAGTAAGAAACGCTTATACAGCTGGAGTCTTTAATCTTTTTTATGCAAAGGAAAGGATCCATTGGTGGACACATAAAACTGGGTAATAGCCTACTTTATTTTGATGACATTCTGTTAGCATTATATCTGCATGTCAACTAACTGATAGTAGTATTCGTAGAATGTTTCCTTTAATATCTGCTAACACGCTATTGTAATGTCTCCCAACAGACTACTGTCTATAAGTAGTAACTCTGCAAGTAGCTTACTGTACAGGTCAATTTATTCTATAGCCCTCACTCCTTATTCTAATGTTCCTCCTAATCCTATAGTCTACTAAAACTCATTTAAAGCGGCATATTTTGCCCTATTTGGGTGTGAGCAAAAACGTGCTGTTTTTGTGTATCCCTTTAAATGCAAATGAGCTACTGCTCCCCGCTCACTTCCAGAGGGTGGATCCTTTACACGAATACAGATACTCTGTCAACAACAAAACAGGCGAATCTCACTCAGCCAAAATGTCAGAAATAACCAGTTGTGGAGTACAGCCTTACATGTTTGAACAAGTGTCTGAGACAGATGGAGATTAAGGAAGAGATTGCAACTTTTAGACTGCACCTGGACGTTACTGAATGGTTAGTGGATACATTGGTCTGGAGTTATGCTTATTAAACTCATCGACTAGCATGTGCCATCATGTAAATATATAAATTGATACACTGTAAAAAAATAAATAAAAATCAGGTATCCAATTGAACATTTTCTAGTGACTGATTACATTTGAATACATTTTTTTATACTGTTGTCTGAGGTCAACTAATGATGTTCGTGTAGTTTTTACATTCAAAAACATCATAACCAATAAGTAATAGGCTATTTTCTACACTGCTTTTGAGGCTCTCTCCTGAACGCTGGGTTTTGATGGGCTTGCCTGGAGACTCGGAAGTAAACGCCCACGGCTAGGATTGGATAAGATTTGCATATTTAATGAGCTTCAGCTCCCCTGTCAGTTCAGTTCACATGAGAGAGGAGAGACTGAGGGAGAAGCAGCAACCAGAATGATTATCTTCATCTTTGTCTTTATCAAACAAACATTTATTTATTTATTTTTCATCCACCCGTGATTGATTGGACTATTATTTTTATATTACACATAGCCCGCAAGATCAGACGATGTAAGTGCAAACCACGTGCACACACACGTGCGCGCGCCGCCCTTCAGATTTCAACAAGAGAGAGAGAGAGAGAGAGAGAGAGAGAGAGAGAGAGAGAGAGAGAGAGAATAGCAGATCAAGAACGGAATGCAATGAGATTCATCGGCCTGCTGGGCTTTGCGAGCCCTGGCCCATACGTGTCTGAGTCCAGCGTGCTAAAGGCATGCTCTGTTAGACACGTACACATAAGCAAAACGCTCTATAACAATGCAATACTATCGCATATAAAAAAACACATTTTACTCACATAAGCACCATTCCTGTCGGATCCAAATCCAGCATCGACCGGAGATTTGCTTACAAACTATCCCGCAGTGAATTGAAGTGAACATGTCTTCCCCATGTGAGCTGGAACTTCATTAAAAATAAAGTTCAACCACACATTCCTAATATCAGGATCCGAAGGAAGCTTATGCAGCGACTGTGTTCTTCCACAACCAGGAATAGCCCAATGTCTTGCTATCTTCCTCAGCATGTTTATTGTTGTTGGCCAGCTAGCACGAGCCGATCAGCTCCGTGAGTCGGTGGGCGAGGCTAGTGGATTAGACGCGCTGTAGAGGTGTGTTTCGTCACGCAATGACATAAGAATGAAGCACAGGACCGTTTGCTGAGCCTGGTGTCTATAAAAGCTTTTCTTTGACTAACAAGGAAGTTTTCAGCTCTGAAACTTAGAGGATATTATTATATTACCCAGGGTTGCCAACTTTTAAGTTCAGGTTGGAGTGAGATTTTTGGGGGCCGGGCGGGGTGGGGTGGGGGTGGGGGGGTAATGCTTTTGATCTTGATTCAGTATCAGTTTATATCTAGTATATATACTGTACATAATAATATGTTTGTTTTGGCACTAGTTTAAAGATTTCTTGGGTCAAATTATATGTGCCATTCCTTAATATTCACTTGTGAGTGCTTATATAAGTATCATTATTCATTAAAAAGATTAGGATGCAAGTTATTTAAGTTTTGAAATTTCACATTTAAAGAAATCTAGTGTTTGATCATCATATCTAAATATTTATTAGAATGCAAAGACTGCAATATATTTTTGAGCAACTAGATTAGATACATGTATATTTATTAAAGAGCCATAAGGCACCTAATGGCATTACAAATAAACATTAATATTTTTTAGCCACAAAATGACTCTAATTTGCTTCTTTGAATTGGAATTCTCTATTTTAATATTAATTACTACACTAATTGTAATATAAATTTTAGAAGAAATACAAATATTAGAAGAAAAATATTTTAAGTGGTCATTTATTGACAATAATTGTTGCACAAATAGTATTTAGTACCAAAAGATCTCCTCAAAATATTCAATAAATATAATTTAATGAGTATGAGTGTGACCTATTAGTAAGGAATACCTGAGGGCTAAATACAAGAATAACATTAATGTTAACAATGTTGAATCTCTATCACTCTCCATAATAAAACGATCCTGTAAATATGGCTGACTTAATAATCAATAAACACTATGCTGTACTGTTTACCAAAACTTGCAGCAAACATCTATATGGTGAAACTGTTGTGGATCCGCTTAAAGGGGTACTTCAGCGCTGGGAAGATGAATCTGTATTTAAACTGGGTCATCAATGTAGTAGAAATGTGAAATTATTTTTGAATTTGGTGTCTTCTAGACTGAGAAAAGACAGAAAATGTATTTTTGTCCCATGGGGATGAAAGACTACAATTCCCAGAATGCTTCGCTGCCCTGTGCCATTCCCAACGCCACCAACTTGATTACAGTGACTGAGTTAGAGAAGACACTACAATTAAAAACTGAACGTGTCTGTTCAATATAATGAGTGAGTCACCGCGCGAGTCTCACAGCACTGAGCACTAACTGCAGGAGTGATGAGAGCTGAGGTAATCGCGACTACACTCGCGGCATACATTCACAACGCGAGTTCAGTCTGGCGTGTTTCAGTTCATGCCTTTACAAGCTTAACTTTCATAGAAATTAATTTGAGAAGTTAAAAGACTTACATTGCTCACCATAGCTCCGTTTAAATGAGTGCCTGTAGCTGAGCTCTCCCTGCAAGCTGTGTGTAATCTCCATAGACTGTAAAAAAATATGGACGTAGTGTCCGTGACGTCACCCATAGGATTCCGATAAGCCGGTCTGAAGCTTAAAGTATGGCCGAGCTGGGCGTTGCCATCTTGTGAGCGAGTCATCGCGTGTCACTCCCGGATAACAGAAAATGGGCAAAAAGGCGGGATGTGCGCGGAGCTGAGGTGACGCAATAACTATAGACGGCGGATAAATGGCTATCCACCTGTAACCACGCCCTTAATTATGCAGAACCTTAAGGCTTTATATAACGTAAACGAATGAGTTATAAAAAAATTCACCCCCCTCAGAGTTGTCATGAAGATCAAAATTAGCCTTATAAGCCAAAACCACAATTTGTACCAGGCTGTAAACATGTTTTTTTCTGCTTTAAAGTTGAGAATTTTAACATGGGGCTCAATGAGATTCTGCTCCCTTCTGGAGCCTGTCCCTAGTGGCCAGTTGAGGATTTGCAGTTTACATTACTTCCGTATTGGCTTCAAGAGAGATCGCGGGAGGTTGCCGCTTGGTAATCTCCCATCCCCCATGCGCGGATTCAAAACATGCGGAAATGTCTCCCTCTGCTGGCTGTAGTCTTTAGCCTTTGGGCAAACATTCCTCCTATGATGCAAAAATCGTCAATTTGCATCATAGAAGGAATTTTTCCAGAAATAAAATGCATAAATCTCTTGTCTCAGTGAGATATGAGGGGGGAAAGCACAATAATTTGAATATACTCCAGGGTTTCTACTGATACAAAGCCATATGCTAATCGCTGAAGTAACCCTTTAAGCTATTTAAATTCATTGGCACAGCGCTGGACGTATTGAGCGCTCATGGGCCACGTGACCAGCGCGCCGCAGGGAGACGAGAGCATGCAACTCCGCTTTTCAACGCCTCTGGCTTTAACATTATGCCACATTAGCGCCAAAACGCTATTTATTGTTTGAATTTCATTAAAACACATTTAAAAAAATTAAAGCTTATAGCTTTGTTTAATATCAAAAGCAGGTTTGGCAATTTGGCGTGAGATTGAGTTGGGCGGAGTGAGAGCGTGAGACAGAGCCTGAAAGCGTGAGAATCACGCCAGATGCGTGAGAGTTGGCAACCCTGTATTACCATGACCTTTTATATATCAAAAGCTCAAGGGAAAGTTGATTTCTCAATTTATCACCCCTTTAAATTGCATCAATATACAGAAATTCTATTTGGCCAACTGAAACATTTAGATGTGATCAGTCACTAGAAAATGTTCAATTGCAGACCTGAATTTTTTTACTGTGCTCCGTCACCTGATAAATATGCGTTTATGAATTACGCAGACAGTGTGCATTTTTGGGATAAAACTAATGCCATAGCTCAGAGACTATAAGGCGAATTTAGCCATATTAACCATACATCATTCTAGAAAGCTCATTCAGAAAGGAAATTTATGAAAAATATGAAGTGCCATCCTTACTTGTTCCGGATATGAAGTTAGAGCATGAAGCATTAGTACTGATCCTTCAGAAACAACTTTTTCACAAATCCAGGTGTTGGAGATACCCTCGTTAGAGAAGCAGTCATGCGTAAAATAATTAGCGTGAAATTCTAACATTTTACTGACATTCTTCGGCACATTTCCTTCAAAAATGAAATTCAGCCACGATGACCTCAGTGGCTCGGATGCCAGGAGTCTATTGAGCCTTGTATGTTCGTTGGTCCATCCATCACATGGTGTTTAAAATATAAAAACACCTTATATCAGTGAATTTTGCATAAGTTGCAAATAGGTCCCCTTTATTACTCTACTTATAATAATCTAATCTAATGCATTGGTTCACAAACTTTGTTTTGACCGGACCAAGACTGCAATGGGGTCTTGTAACCCTGAAGAGGTTTCATTCTGCTGACTGTACAATATCCTTTAGTCTTTCCATGCCCCCTTTTTATAAATCTTACTGATCCCAAACTTTCACGGTATGTGTACATTCTTGAACTTTACTGTAATGCATTTTGTCCTAACACATTTAGCTGCACTTTAGCTGAACTTTAGTTAAAGCTGCTCTCTGTGCTCTAATTTTTTGTGTTCAAGATTTACAAAAAATATATATAATAAGAATGTACAACATAAATCCAATTTCCAAATCGTGTTTTTGTCTTACCCTAAAATCATTATGGTACAAATAAGTGTTTATATTGGGACTATTTCAAACCAGACTTGTAGGAACCGCTGTGGAGGAGCACAGTGTCCCTGACCCTGTGTGACTTGCCATAGATGTAAACAGAGAGAAGTAGCTCCGGCTGCAATGTTCTTCCACAAGACGCATGCAATTCTGTTTATTTACAGCTAGAGTTACGGTTACGGACAACAGCTTTAACTTTTTTGATTTTACTTGTTACATTTTTTGTTTATGCATAATATTACATTTTCCCCCTGCAAAACTTAGTTTAAGCTCACACTATAATTGGGGGACCCCTGCAGTACCACCACAGACTCCCTGTGAAGAACTCTGGTTTACAGTGTATTCAGACACACAATAATGCATGCTTGCAGCTAGCAGACACAAGCACACAGCGTAAGTTCTTCAAAAAATTCTGTCTCTGTCAGGATGATTCCCAATGAGTGTCATTCATGAGCTGAAGATGATTCATCCACTTCCTGTCTATTATACAGGAGAGACATCACTGAGTTTGCAAAGGCGGAAAAATCTGAGTGTACTTATATGAACTCATATATCAGAAATATCTTAACTTTTGTGTCCCCACATTTATTACTAATAGTGATGCATGTGATAAATCATATACTGTAGGTTGTAACAGACAGTAAATGAAGATAATTCTGTCATTTCCAACTGTATATTATTTTATTTATTTTCATGAACTTAAAATTTAATTTTATGCCGGATGTATTGAATTTCAGAGCTGCTCCACTGCATTTAATAAAACTGTAATATGACTTTCATACCTCTCTGGTCACATAACAAAACACATTCATGGGATATTAAGTGAACAATGGCTTAAATGTTAAAGTATTATCTGATTTCACAGGGATATTCGCTATTTGTTCATTTAGTTTCATTAGCCTATCATGGACTTTTAGTTTGTTCACAGTCAGTTTCCCTTGTCTTAGTTTGCCGCCATTACTCTGTTACTATAGATACTCTTTTAACGATCACACCTGCTTGAAATTTAGTTTGTTATCTTGTGTATAAATGCTGTTTTCAGTTCCATCTGGTATTGTTTTGTTTGCTCTTTTGATTACCTGTGTTGAATTCTTGATGTATTTTTTATCCTTTTTGGCATTCCTCTTCATCATCATCCGGACCTTAATGTGACAAATTTTGAAAGAAGTGTCTTATATGCAAGGCTGCATTTATTTGGTCAAAAATACAAAACAGTATTGTGGAATATTATTAGAATTTAAAACAACTCTCCTAAATTATCAATATATCTAAGATATGATTTATCCCTGTGATGGCAAAGCTGAATTTTCAACAGCCATTACTCCATTTTCAGTGTCACATGATCCTAGAAACATTTTTTATTATTATCAATGTTGAAAACAGTTGTGCAGCTCAATATTTTTGTAAAACATTAATATTTTTAACATTATGTCTTTATTGTTACTTTTAAACAATTTAATAATGTAATAATTTATCTAAAAACTGTATTTTTGAACAGTAGTGTAAATCCTTAAATGAACAACAGAAAGCCCAAGCATTCTGCCTAACAACATCGGCTTTTGTATTTGACTGAAGAAAGAAAATATTACAGGACTGAAAAGACATGGAGATGAGTAAATAATGGAAAGGGTTTTTTGCAGAAAACAAATGCTTTATATCCATTTTGCCTTAGGTTTTGCAGCCCTTGTGGTTTTGAGATCTTCCAACACTTTCCTGTGTAACAACACATTTACTTAGCCACTCAATTCAAACTCTTCTGACTCTCATCCAGGCCAAGGCGTAACTTCCTACATACAGGCTGAGCTTCTGCCAGTTCTGTGCAGTTCTGTGTGTGCTGCCCAGGGGGGAGGCTAATTCTCTCTCTCTCTCTCTCTCTCTCTCTCTCTCTCTCTCTCTCTCTCTCTCTCTCTCTCTCTCTCTCTCTCTCTCTCTCTCTCTCTCTCTCTCTCTCTCTCTCTCTCTCTCTCTCTCTCTCTCTCTCTCTCTCTCTCTCTCTAAAACGCTGCTGCACGTTTACATGCATGAGAACAGTTTCTTTCCCTGCTGGCAATGAAACCGCCTGCTGATCACTCCAATCCACAAGCAAACACTATCCGTTTCTCTTCAATACAGGTCCATGCAAAACAAAAACATGACATATAGGCCTCATATTAACTACCCAGCTAACAAAAATATGTTCTAAGAATGTTTTGCTAATGTACCTAATAAAGGTGCACTTGTCACGGTTCTGCCCTGGCAGCTCTGTCTGTTTTGTCTTTGTTTAATGTTTCTATGTTTGTTTTGTGTCTTAGTACTTGGATCTGTCTCTCTCTGTGTTTGTCATGTGTTCCTCTTGTCCTACCTCCTTGTTTGCCGTTACCACGCCCCCTTGTTTAGTCTGGTCTAGTCCTCGTTTCTCTAATTGTGCTCACCTGTTCCTCATGTGCTCTGGTCCCTTTATATTGTGCTACCTTCCCTCATGTCTTTGCTGGTTCGTTGTGTATGTTTGTGAGCGTTTGCTTGTGCGTACATGTCTCTAGCTCCTTGTCTAGCTTAGTCTAGCCTTTTCTAGTTTTAGTGTCTCCTGTTTTTCTAGCTTTGCATTTATTTTCAGTTTTTTCTTTGTTCCTGAGTTTTTGAGTCTAGTGTAGTTTCTGTCTTTATTTTGCTCATTTTCTCCAGGTTTTATTTTGGCATTTCTCTTTAGCCTTATTGTTTAGTTTTCTTGGTTTCGATAGCTTACATTTTTATTTTTCCTGTTTTCCACTTTTATTTCTCAGTTAGTCTTTTTATAGAGATTGGTTTTGTTTTATTTTTCCTTGTTTTCTAGCTCCAGTTATTATTTTAGTTTTTGTTTAATTTAGTCATAGTTCTTAGTTTGTCTGTTGTTTCTTGTTGTCTTGTCTAGTGTCTTGTGTGTGTGTCCTGTGTTTTCTGTCCTAAGTTTTTCCCTGGCCGCTGTCTCCACTGCCTCTCAGCCAAGAAGGGAGCTGATTCTGTGAGACCCTCAAGCCCTTGGTTCCTGCCTGGATTGGTCCACCATCGCCCTGCCTGGTGTTGCCTCACGAGCTGTCGTCAAGTTCATTGGCTGCCTGGACTGGTCTCAGTGGTCATCCTCCCCTGCCTGTCGTCGTGGTGTCTGTCCCCTGCCCTGGTGTTTGGACTGTCACTCATCCACTACCCTCTTGTGTCTTGTTGATCTGTCTTTTTAATAAACTGTCCTTTTGTTCACTCTGCATCTGGGTCCTCCATTCCTGATCCCTGACAGCACTATAGCCTATAGTGTTTTTTTTTCCAGTAAAATAAACCACAAGGCCAGTATTATATTTTGTTCAGTTGAGTTCTTAGAATATCCCAAATGTTTCCAACTATTTGTAAATTGTGAGAAAATTTCCAATTTAACCAAGGAGCCGGTACGTCTAAGCGAGTCGCCTGTCAATTGCGTCATATCTGCGTTACCCTCGCTTTCCAGTTTTATTGTGCAGAAGTGCTTTACTCTTAGCAGTGAGTCACAGCAGCCGCTGAGCGAACGCAACGTGGTAACATTTTTAAACACACTTAAAGGTGGGGTAAGTGTTATTTCAAAACTGTTTTAGAAAAAGGACTCGGGCCGAGTGGAATAACAAACTTGTAGCCAATCAGCAGATAGGGGGCGTGTCTTTTCAAGCATCAGCTCACAAAATACAAGTCACAATCCTACAAGTAAGACACTCCTGATATATGTTTGTTTCCTCTTTTCATGATCTATATAATCCTAATCCTGTCATAATTGTAATATGTCGTTAGCTGGACTAGCTTGCGTACTATCAAGTTGTTCATGAGAACTAGTTTGTTTTGTGATCGCTATAACTCTAATCTGGTCATAATTGTATTATGTTGTTAGTTGGACTCGTGTTCGTGTACTATCGAGTTGTTCATGACAACGGTTTGTGTTTTTGTGATAGAAGGGGTGACTTTTTCATTGAATAGTCGACCTGGATTAGTTACACGCAGATTATGCCATAGTCATTGCCTGGGTTACGTATGTGTGGGGCGGCGCTATCAAAATATCGCCGAGACCCTTTTTGGTTGTAGGGGCGTGTTTGTTTTTGGTAATTTGAAATATCAACAACGGTTTCCAGATAGCACTTACCCCACCTTTAAATGTATCTGATATGAGAGAGCTGCGTTACCTCATACTCATGACCGGAAAAGCGTGTGTCCCTTCATAATAAATTGCTCGCGAGCCACGTGTTCGGCAACAATCGCTCCAGCGGCCTTGTTCAGCTTCATGTGTCAAATTGTGTTTTACCACGTGTTTAAGGTATTGACAACAGACTGCACAATTAGCTAAACAAGTTCAGGCAACTGAGAACTATCTTCAGCCAATGGGTTTTAGCAATTGAGAAAGACTTTAAATCCACAGAATTTCCCTCAAAATCAGTGCCAGAAATGCAAAAACAAACGATATATTCCATAAGCCACGTTTCATGTGGAACAGCATATTTTAAGCAAGATTTTATATTAGAAGTGTTTCTGTTACATCAATTCTTCTTCTTTTTTTCTGCATTCGCCTCTGTTCAGATATTTAACAAGAGTTAAGGGTCTCACACTGCATGACCTACATGTTCCACAATCCCCATTTTCAGGTGTTTTAGCCCAAAATACACATTGCTACAACCTTTCAGCTAAGACTTGCAAAGCCTAAGAAAAATGGGAAACAGATACAACAACAAAAAGCATGAATGGATTGTTGATCTATACAAAAAAGGTGAAAAGCAGTGATAACTCAGTGACGTGCATGAACTTGTGTCTGTTCTGAGAACATGGCACTTACTACACTCTGCACACTGAGGTGAGAAGCATATGAAGCAGAAGGATTGATCTATCTGCTGAGGGAGGGGAGGAAAACAACCCGCAGCAGAATGAATGAGACTAAATGATGATGTCTACTACTTCATTACCAACACATTTGCTTTTGGATTGGCTCAACAAATTCAGACAGCAGCCAAACCTTCTGCTGCAGCCCTCTTTCTGTATTTCTGCTGATAAACCGGCTTCATTAACTGTTTTCACATATTAAACTGGGTAAATTATCTGTTTGACTTGTCTAGTATATACAGTACCATATTTACATATTAAACTTGTTCAATTAAAATTAAAATTGTCATAATGACTTTTTTTTTTTTAACCATTAAGGGTATGTCCACACTTGCACTCTCAGAAAAAAGGTACAGTTCTGTCACTGGGGTGGTACCCTAAGGTACAAAAGTGAAAAGGTACATCTTTGTACCTTACTAACCCATAAATGGTACATAATTGTACCTTAAAAGGTACATATCAGAACTTTAGGGGTGCGTATTAGTACTTTAAAGGTACATAGTAGTACCTTTTCAGTTTTGTACCTTAGGGTACCGCCCCAGTGACAGAAATGTAAATGTTTTTTCTGACAGTGTGTAATCAGGCCCAGACGACAAACATTTAGTCATGGTCCGCTTAGAGTTTAAATAGGCATTTTTAACACCGAAACAAAAAATACGAACAATACGAATACTAAAAATATGAAAACAACCTTATGCTATTTTATTAAGGGTGTGTTCACACTTGTAGTTCAGTTCTTTTGGATATTTTTCCAGACCAAAAAAAGAGAAAAAAAAAATACATCCTGGTTTACTTAGCGTTCATATGGTAATTTTTTTAACTACGAACCTGAAGATTAAAAAAAAAAAAAAAAAAAAAAAAACATATTCTTGCTTTGCAAACATCCAAAACAATGATGTGTGCTTGGCTAAATGTGCTCGCTTTATGTGTGTACATATGATGGAATAAGAATGATTTCTCAGCTTTGGTTTGGTTAAAACGAACTCCGGTGTGATTGTGTTTTATTTGGGTGAGTGCTGCCATCCGAATTCTGGTGCGTGCCAAACAAGCTTACCCAGACAGCTGAAAAGATGGGTCCGCTACCAAACAAACTCTAGTGCAGTTCGACTGAAATATGAACGGACCAAAGACATCTAAACGAACTAAACAAAAACAGGGCGTGATGTCACCAGATGTGACCCTAAAAAAGACAGAACGCTGAAACATAGCTTTTCCCCCTCGTCATTAGAGCTGTGTTGCTCAGAAAAGGTGTCAGTCTCCTTGCAGCGGATCTTCTTTGTGTGCAATAGAGGAATTCCTTCCTCTTCATGCATTCTAAGCTGGTCAAAATACCATATGTACACAGTATACATACAAGCTCATTTGTTTGGGGTGAGCAAAACAAGACATTTAGTCCTACACTGTAAAAAAAAATTGGTTGTTTTTTGTTGGTTTAACTTAAAAAAAGTAAGTAACCTGGTTGCCTTAAAATTTTAAGTTTATTGAAATTAAAAATTTGAGTTGATCCAATGAAGGCAATTTGTTTAATAAATAGAAACTCACAATATTATTCTATCTGAACCACATAACATTTTTGATAAATCACTATTTGGCATGTTTCACTGCGTCATCAGAACAATTACCCAATATGCTTACAAAATCTTTTAAAATTATTTTAATAAAGGTTGCTGAATCTCAAAAAATGTTAATTGTATTAACTCAACATTTTAATTTCAATGAACTCAAAATTTTAAGGCAACCAGGTAACTTTTTTTCTAAATAATTGTTTACAGTGTATTGTTTGTTTGTTGGATGTTATAGTCATGTCCGAAGCAGCACAGACAAATAAGAAAGCAAAGGTTGTGTTGGAGGAAAGCAAAAAGAGGAAACGAAAAAGGGATTGGATTAAAGGCAGGACGAGGATCAACATTGGGCCAGCGCTTGCTCGTTGGCGTGAGCTGAAGGAGGCGTGCCCGACCGATGCTGACTTGGCTGTCATGCTTGCTATGGTTATTACCTACCGCTCAAACATTGAATTGAAGTTTCATAGATTCTGTAAAATGGTAACAAATAGACTAGGCTACTATAATGATACTGGCTTGTAAACGTGAGCATCGCGATCATTTGGCATTTGAAAAAAATAAAACCAATGAAATTCTATTCATATGACATGCTGAAAAATATGCCACTGTACCTGGGATGAAGACATTTCACACGCGCCGCAAGCAGAACACCTGCATATGGACAGTATTCATGGTAACTGTTGGTGATACGAATTAAAAATTAATTTGAGAAGTTAAAAGACTTACATTGCTCACCATAGCTCCGTTTAAATGAGTGCCTGTAGCTGAGCTGAGCTCTGAGTGTTATCTCCGTCCCTCATGCACAAGTTCAAAACATGCGGAAATGGCTCCCTCTGCTGGCTGTAGTCTTTAGCCTTTGGCCAAACATTCCTCCTATGATGCGAATATCGTCAATTTGCGTCATAGGAGGAATTTTTCCAGAAATAAAATGCATAAATCTCTTGTCTCAGGGGGATATGAGGGGGGAAAGCACAATCATTTGAATATACTCCAGGGTTCTGATACAAAGCCATATGCTAATCGCTGAAATAACCATTTAAGTTTGGACGGTAGCCTAGAAATCTAGACGCACGCTCACTGCCGCGAGTGTCGTCTAGCAACTCTCAATACACTTCTGAGCTGTAAACGCCAATGTCTGTTCAGGTCAATCACATCGTGTATAGAGTCGGTGGGCGGGGCTTAATATAATGACGGCTGAGTTGTGCGCGCGTGCTACTAGTAAACACAGAAGCTGGTGAACGGCTTCGAATCAGCTTTAACCACGACGTTGGAAGACTTGGAGTTAAGCTTTTCTCTGAGAAAAGAACAAAGAATGGCACTGAAGTCATTCTTAAGAAGGGAAGATGTGTTCTGAGTTTTGCTGACCGGATACGGCGAAAGTTTAATCTGTCAATGAGCTCTGCTTCACCTTCGTTGCTCTGGTTGGTTGTAGCGCTATGCAATTGCGTGCACATTGTGCAGAGGGAGTTTGAAAGACAACCGTTTATCCCACCTCTCGGATTGCGCCCTGTCAATGGTGAATTTCCAGACCAAACATCTTGATGTGGGTCTG
This sequence comes from Pseudorasbora parva, assembly GCF_024679245.1. Lineage (NCBI taxonomy): Eukaryota > Metazoa > Chordata > Actinopteri > Cypriniformes > Gobionidae > Pseudorasbora > Pseudorasbora parva. The sequence continues at coordinate 11,917,951 of NC_090180.1, forward strand.
GCTTGTCAGGCTATTTGGACGGTGCATTTAAAGTAAAAATGGGGGTGACAGTCCATAAGCAAGATGCTGAAAAAAGAATATTGAAAGAATATTACAAAAATACAAATAATATTGCCATTATTAGAAAAAGTAACATACTGTTTCTTCTGCTCATGCTGTGAGGAACCATATAGATTAAAATAAACAGGAGAGAAAAATGAGTGCAGCATCCCAGTGGAAACATCTAGACTGATAACACTGCTACATCATCATGCACAGTCTTCCTTTGATTCACATGGGAATGAATGATATCATAATAGCCAAACGACTTCATTTACATGCCAGGTTGTGCATGAGTACAGTTTTACAACTTATTTACGCATCACCATTCCCAAGCAGCTCTTTGTGCCTCCCAGGGTGATCCTATTAAATTAGGAAAAACTCTGCAGGAAACAGAAATACAATTTCCCAATTCAGCTCGTGAGAGAGTTTTCATTTTGCGGTTAAACCCCAGGCTCACCATAATAGGCTGGCTTCCATTAAAAGTTCAGCTTTATTTGCCTGCCCCTGTTGCCTCGCATCATAATGTGGTGTTGTAAGAAGAGACATAATACTGTAGACATGCAAATGTTCAGTGGCTTGTGCTGCAATGTGTAAAATAATCTTCATCCAAGGATAAGCGTAGGCGTCCTGTCCTTCTGGTAACCTCAAGAAGTCAGCACAGGTGTTTTGTACCTTGCTTTTACGAAGCATGAGCGTATGAATAGTGTCTAAAATGTTGTTTTTCAGATTCAGAAGGCCATCGGCTGCACAATGCGCTCTCACACTCATCTTAGAAGGAAAGAAGCATTGATTTGAAACACTCTCTTTCTATCCAGAGTCTGCTGCGGAGTTGCCATGGCAACCTCCCAGAGATGGAAAACTTGCAGTTCTTTGCCTCACAGATTCATCGTCTGGTTGTGGTTAAATATGACAGTGTGTTGTTGATAGCACTGTGTGTGTGATGGACGGACCTGATTGTGTTAGGTACATGCACTTGATGTCTATGTGTATATCTGTTAATGAAAGTACATATGTGATTCTGGAAAAATACCACTTTCCAAGGCAATAGAGGTAGGAGGGAATCAAAACATGTCCGAATCCACTGTTTACATAACATCCTGTCAACTAAGATGCCTTCGTTTGGATGGTTTTTGAAGAAAGCATGCCGTTCATGTGGGTTTGGCAGATGTCATTCCCTCCCTTTATTTAAAGGCATAGTTCACCCTGTTATCGTTTACTTACTCTCATGCCATTCCAAACCCATAGAATTTTGGTTATTTATTCTTTGAAACACAAATTCAATTTTTTGTAATGAAACCTAAGAGGTTTCTGTCCCTCCATTTATTCCACCCAAATTTAGAAGATCATAATGCTTCGTAAAATGAATCCAAGTTAACCGAGCACATTAATTCAAGTGTTGTGAAGAGATATGATCACTTTATTGCTTTATTTTACAAAATTGCTTTCTATTATTTTTATTCAACAGTGGTTTACTGAAAAAAATTGTGTATGTCCTTAAATTAATTCAATTTTAACTAAAATATAATGCTGTAAGAGAGCCCTTACTTACACATTATAATATTAATGGTTAACAACAGAGCCTAAACGATTAGCCTAAATTCAGTTTTAATTTATTTTTAGACTAGGCTATAATAATTAACACTTATAAGCTTGACATAAGGCAGTTTTTGCATTAACGTCTAAATATAAATAGTTTTTCTCCAATTCGTTGTTGAAATATAATCATTTATACACAACGGCTGTGATTTTCATGACAGATTTATTTAAACATACATTAAAGCTGCAGTCTGTAGTTTTTCCTCTTTGTCGCCATCTTCATTCAAAATCTGCAATTGCAGTTATTCGCGGAATTATCAACTTTACTTGAGTTGTAACTCGGCACGGCACAGGGCGGACGAATCCGATGTTATGAGGAGAATGCGCAGTGCCGGTGTGGATACTGTCATTCAAAATCATAGATTCTACAGTTTGAAATTATGACCGACATAAGAATGTCATCTGAACAAGTATCTAACATCTACTTTTGTTCTGACCAACTAAGGAAAAAAAAGCATTGCAATAAATCGCGATGATTAATCTAGCGGTCGTTTATCATATCACGTCAAACCATGCAAATTATCCCTTTAACTCTCACCCCTAGAAGAAGCCAATGAAAAAAATATTTTTCTTAAAATTCTTATTATTGAACACTTGACAAATTAACTCTTGAAAAATTAACTAGGCTGTTTTTTTGTAAAAAATAAAAAAAATGTTTTTAACTAAAAGATTTTAAAGAGAGATGTCAGTTTATGGTAAAAATTGCTTTACATTTAAAGTAGTTCATGATATTTTTTGAATGTTGAATGAAACTTGTAACAATATTAGTACAGTATACATTTATTGTACTATATTTAAAATCAAATTTCTATATTGTGTTGGTCCCCATTTTGCTGCCAAAACACCCATGACCCGTCGAGCCATGGACTCCACTAGACTCCAGGAGGTGTGCTGTGGTATCTGGCACAAAGATGTTAGCAGCAGATCCTTTAAGTCTTGTAAGTTGCACTGTTGCATCTCTATGGATCAGACTGGTTTGTTCAGCACATCCCACAGATGCTCAATTGGATTGAGATCTGGGGAATTTGAAGGCCAAGTCAACAGCTCAAAATCGTTATTGTGCTCCTTAAACCATTCCTGAAGCATGCGTGCTTTGTGGCAGGAGCATTTGTCACGGTTCATGAATTCATTGGTTCATTCTGTCTGTGTGTGTGTGGAGTGTAAGTGGGAGGCGTTGTTTTTGATTACCTGTTAATCAGATCACCACCACCACCTGCTGCACCTGATTACCCGGTCTACATTATGGCTTGCTAACCACCCTGTGTTTGTCAGATCGTTTGGTGTTGTTCCGTGGTCCTGTCCTGTCCTCCTCCTGTTTCATCCGGTATTTGCTGCTCTCGTGGATTCTGTTTGAGTTCTGTGGATGTCTTCACCGTGGTGGATCAGCTCCCGGAGCTGGTTGTCCATTGAGTCCCTGCGTCACCCGGATCAAAGCCTGCCTACATCGTCTGACTAACACATTACTGTGCTGTAAAGAGATGGAACCAGCCTAAACGTCTGACCTTCTTTATATCTACTATCTGTGTTCTGAGAAAATAAAGATCTTGTATAGCACTCGCTATTGAATCCGCTTCTGTTTCATGACAGCATTATCCTGCTGGAAGAGCCACAGCCACCATTGATTCATCAGACCAGGCACCTTCTTCCATTGTTCCGTTGTCCAGTTCTGATGGCCACGTGCACTGTTGGTGCTTTCGGCGGGGTCAGGGGTCAGCATGGGCACCCTGACTGGTCAGCGGCTATGCAGCCCCCGAACCAGCATTAACGTTTTGAGCAGTTTGATCTACAGTAGCTCATCTGTTTGATCGGACCACACGGGCCAGCCTTCGATCCCCTCGTGCATCAATGAGCCTTGGCAGCCAACTGATACCAAGTGTGCAAACTGATACTGCCACCTGAATACTGAAAAAGCCCCATCCCAGAAATCGTCATGCCAAAATCAGACGGGGGGGGGAGCAATAGTGCTGTAGAATAATTTTGTCTCTGTTGTTCAAGAGTGGCTTGACACAAGGAATGCGAAAGATGAAACCCATGTCTTGCATACGTCTGTGTGTAGTGGTTTTTGAAGCACTGACTCCAGCTGCAGTCCACTCTGTGAATCTCCCCCACATTTTTGAATGGGTTTTGTTTCACAATCCTCTCCAGGGTGCGGTTATCCCTATTGCTTGTACACAGTTTTCTACCCCATCTTTCCCTTCTCTTCGCCTCTCTATTAATGTGCTATAGGACACAGAGCTCTGTGAATAGCCAGCCTCTTTTGCAATGACCTTTTGTGTCTTGCCTTCCTTTTGCAAGGTGTCAATGGTCGTCTTTTGGACAATTGTTTTTAAGTTGTTTTTCAGCTTTTTTTCTGCAGAAACACAGGGTTCACACCCTGAAAGCCCTTTAATCCTTGTTTTCGCATCTGCCGGTTAAAGTCTCTTTTTTTTTCTGTAGTCACTCCGATGTCCAAAGTCTTTTGCATCTTACAATGGATGAATCTTCAGTTGTCACTGGATCCACCATCAAATTGATAAGTTTAATTATATCAAGTGATGTGAGAAAAGGCTATAAATCTCCTAACACGCAATATAGCCTGCTTACCCTCTTTATATGTATAGATGTGACGCAATGACCGCGAAGATATGCTTGAATTTCCCGCTGAAATCTATTAGTACCACTGGAATTTAAAACATTACAAGCTTACCTTAAAGTCGAGCTAAGGTAAGCAGATAGTTGTGAACAATGACTGGTTCTCTTTCATCATCTCGTTTCGAGATCCACCTATGGGAAGGGCATCCGTACCTGACCTCTGCAGAAGCATCCAATTGCACCAAGTCTGACAAGACAGGCAGGAGCGCGCAGCCAATGCCCAGTAAGGCCCCACCCCTTACCAGCGGGCATATATGGGCTGCATACGCTACTGTACATCAGTTGACATTCGCTTCTCGCGATCTCTGCACTGACACAGTTCGGTTAGATTTGCGCTGCTCACTTATTGTCTGCAGGAGGAAATATCGCCAGATCAGCCTCCACCGGGCGTGACAGTTCTATTCTGCCACATTCTGTGTCTGCATTCGGAGCCGCTCGCGCTCTCGTCCGTCTTCCTGTTCCACGGCTGCCGCCACGGACCTTTCTGAGTTTTTCGCGGGTATGTCGCTCTCTCAGTCTTCTCCTTCTGTGTCTAGCCTATTACGGGCCTGCCCGGCCGCGTGTGGGTCTCTTATCGCCGCTAAGGATTTTCACCCTTTCTGTGTGGTCTGCTTGGGCCTCAAGCACGCAGAGGAGGCAATAGAGAACCCGGAGAACTGCAGTTACTGCCTGGTACTGCCTAAGAAACTCCTGCGACACCGCCTTAAAGTTGCCGCTACTCAGTGTGGCGAGCTCGACTTGTCGTACTCGGATATGGAACACGGTGACGATAGCGCGCTACCGGGGACCTCCCGGGGCGCGACGGCTCTTGTTTTGGCTGACCAGCCCAATCCTGAGTTCCCCGAAGAGGACATCTTCACGGGTAACCTCCCGCTCGCCGACGATCTTGCCGGGTCCGGTGATTACGACGACGCGGGCCTTCTTGGAATTTCGGAGGACGAGGAGGCCATCCCGCCCTCTGTTATTCCCCAGGCTAGCGCCCCCGCGGCCTTGCCTGAATCCATCCTCCTGGATGTGTGTGAACGAGCGGCCGCTCGTCTCAACATTAAATGGCCGGCTCCACAGAGCGCCACCGACCAGGAGAGGGATATTTATGACGGTAAAGTGTTGGGAGCCCCCCCCGGCCCGAGGAAAGAACTCTTTCCCGTTCTTCCAGCGTGCGCTAAGCACATGAGGCACTACTGGAACGACCCGCTCGATCTTAAACACGGTCTCGCGGGGCTGGAGGTTAAAGATATGGCGGCTCGCGGCATGGGCGAACCGCCTGCCATTGAGCCCTCCATTGCCAGACACCTCAACCCAGTCCAGGGAGGGCTGCCCGCCCCCCCGAAGCCGGTCCTTCCTAACAGGATGGACCGTTTTTCTGCCTCGGTGCACCAGGCCGTTTATAAATCCTCGGCCTTGGCTGTTAGGACTCTGAATGTCTCCTCCCTCCTTTCCGCTTACCAAGCGGAGATCCTGGACGATCTGGGCCAGCAGTTAGATAAGGGATCTTCTCCCTCTCCTGCACTGTGGAAGGAGATCATCACGGTTAACGACCTCGTTCTCCGTAATGCTCGTCAGGTCGTCCAAACCTGCGGGCGCTCTATGGCGCTTTCCGTGGTAGGAGAGCGCTCGCTCTGGCTCAACCTGTCTGGTCTCCCGGATAGTGAAAAGAAACGTATCGCAGGCGCCCCGGTAGAGCCCGGCCGGGCTCTCTTTGGCCCCGCAGTTGCTATGATGCAACAACGATGCGACGACAAGAAGGAGCACGAGGCCTTCATATTGTATCTTCCCAGGAAGACGGTCCCACGCCAGGCGCCCCCTGTGCGTTTGCCTAACCCCCCGGTCCCGGGACGTAATTTTAATCAGGTCAAGGAAAAGCCTCGAAAGAAGTTTTCTGGGCTTTCTCCCTGCCCCAGAACCCCTGTCCAAAGGACGGAAGGTTCCTGCTGTAGGGTGTCCCCCTCCCGTGGCTGCCCAGCCCATATGTTTAGTGGACGATGTGTGTTCCCCCCTGTTCAAGGGGATTGTCGTGAGGAAAAGTTCAAAAGCAGTGTAACCACACCGCACATACTGTGTTCCCCTCACCCAAATAATAAAGGCTTCGGCCCCAGTGTTTCCCAGAAAACACAACACACACAGAAACACAAAAAACACAATAAATCTAACGAATCAAATGAATTTGTCACAGCGAGATACCCTCTCAATGTAGGGAAATACCCTTTCTCTCGTAATGGTGAACCTGTACGTGTCGTCCCTAGTTTCTCCACTAGAGGGCGCCATTGCATCACAAATAAGCCAGCTAGGCATGCTCGAAGCCAGCACGGCCTGGACGAGCATTCACACGAGCTGTGTGTCAGCCTGGCTTACTGTATTACGCATGATATTACAGGGCTATCGTCTGCAGATTGCTATGAAACATCCACGTTTCAGCAGCGTTCTCTTTTCTCACACAGAGGAAAGCACGGCCCACGTCCTGAAGGAGGAAATCTCCTCTCTTCTAAACAAAGGTGCGATTCAGGTGGTTCCCCACAATCTGATAAACCAGGGTTTCTTTTCCCGTTATTTCCTGGTCACAAAGAAGGACGGTTCCCTCCGTCCTATTCTGGACCCCAGGGTGTTGAACAAACATTTGAGGAAATACAGATTCATAATGTTAACCCTTGGTTCGCTCGCCCGTGTCATGAAACGGAACGACTGGTTCACATCGGTCGATCTGAGAGATGCTTTTCTCCACATAAGCATTTATCCACCACACCGGAAGTTTCTTCGTTTCGCCTATCAAGGCATTTGTTACGAACTCACGGTGCTTCCGTTCGGGCAAAAATTAAGCCCCCGAACTTTCTGTTTGCGTGTGGAAGCGGGCTTCACTCCCCTAAGAATGTCTGGTCTACGGATCCTGACATACATATGCGATTGGCTCATCATAGCCGATTCGTGGGAAAAGGTGTTGCAGGACACCTCCCGTGTGCTCGCGCACACCCGATCTCTGGACTTCAGGGTGAATGTGAACAAGAGCAGCTTTACACCCAGTCAGAGGGTGTTCTTCCAGGGCATGGAGCTCAACTCAGTCTCCATGCGAGCGCGTCTCTCTCAGGAGCGCGTTCTCTCTCTGACGAACTGTCTGTCACAGTTCAGAGAGGGGGCGAGGGTGCGATATCGCACATGTCTCAGGCTACAGGGTCTTATGGCTTTAGCTATCCAGTTTTTGCCACTAGGACCCCTGAGGATGAGGGCGTTCATGAAATGGGTTTTGTCACTACATTTCAGCCCGTTACACGATCTTTGCCGCTCTGTAACAGTGACGCGCACCTGCGCTGCAGCTCAGCGCCACTGGAAGAGCGCGGACTTTTACGCACAGGGTACCCCTCTGGGGACTGTCATGTTGCGGAAAGTCGTGACGACGGACGCGTCCCTAACAGGCTGGGGTGCCACCCAGGAGGGCAGAACTGTGAACGGTTTGCGGCCGAGCAAACTACGTTCAGAGCACATAGATTATTTAGAGCTTCTAACCAATTAGAAGGCTCTGAATCATTTTCTGCCTCGTCTGCAGGGACATCATGTGCTCGTACGCTGCGACGATACCACGACAGTGGCTATCAATCGTCAAGGCGGCGCGCGCTCGCCGAAGCTTCATGCCCTAGCTTACAAGCGTTTGGTATGGAGCGGGCGAGTTTTCCTGTCGTTACGCGCGACTCATGTTCCGGGAATTCTGAACAGAGGCGCGGATCTTCTATCGAGGGGGAACCCGCTCTTCGGAGATTGGCACCTCCACCCTCAGATAGTAGACATGATATGGATGAGACTACGGGCGCCCGTAGATCTGTTCGCCTCGCGCGAAAACAGCCATTGTCCTATGTTCTTCGCGCTAAAGGACTTGGACGCGCCCCTCGAGGTGGACACACTGGCCCACCCGTGGCCCAGAGTGCTGCTGTATACCTTTCCTCCCCTGTGCCTGATAATTCTCACACTGGCCAGGGCGAGAGAGGGGGGGTTTTCTCTCATCCTGATAGCACCCAGGTGGCCCAAAGCGCCGTGGCTGGCAGAGATAATCCCTCTGTTGTATGCCCAGCCGTGGTGCCTCCCCCTCCGCACAGACCTATTGTCTTAAGCGAACGGGGAGATTTATCACCCACACCCGGACAGGGTAGCTCTCTGGGCTTGGCCCGTGAGAGGACGAACCTAAGCGCGTTAGGGCTTCCCCCGCGCGTGGTGGCTACTATACAGAATGCCAGGGCCGTTTCTACACGGTCCTTGTATGGCTGTAAGTGGCAGGTGTTCGATGAGTGGTGTGATGGGCGGGGTCTCACGTCATATCAGTGCTCAGTCGCTGATATCTTGTGTTTCCTCCAAGACCTTATGGATAAGGGCAGGTCTTTTTCCACTATTAAGGTCTATCTGGCAGCTATCTCTGCTTGTCATGTGGGTTTTGAGGGCTCAACGGTTGGGCAGCATTCTCTAATCCGCAGATTTATGAAGGGCGCCCGTCGCTCCTTGCCAGTCATTAGGAGAACGATCCCTGAATGGGACCTCTCCATGGTGCTGGAAGCTCTGTCTCAATTCCCTTTTGAGCCTCTGGGGAATATTCCCCTTAAGTTGCTGTCCTTCAAAACAGCCTTGCTCTTGGCCTTGGCGTCAGCCAAACGTGTCAGTGAGTTACATGCACTCTCGGTCCACCCCTCGTGCATCAATTTCTCTCTGGGTGGAGATAAGGTTTTCCTCAAGCCTAATCCAGCATTCATGCCGAAATGTTTCCCTGCGTTCACATTGGAGGTGTTGGAGCTATCCGCTTTTCACCCTCCGCCCTTTTCCTCCGCGGAGGATCAGAGGCTAAATGCCCTGTGTCCAGTCCGTGCATTACAAACGTATGTGTCTAGGACCAGCGCGTTCCGGAAGAGTGACCAACTCTTCGTTTCATGGGCTCCTCCTCGCAAAGGGGATCCCCTGTCTAAACAACGCCTCTCACATTGGCTTGTGGACGCTATAATCTTGGCATATGAATCAAAGGGAGTGCAACCCCCAGGGAACATCAGAGCTCATTCCACGAGGGGCTTGGCCGCCTCTTGGGCTCTGTTCAGGGGAGTATCACTGCAGGATATCTGTTCTGCGGCCAGTTGGGCTTCTCCCCATACGTTTGTGCGTTACTACAGGCTGGATGTCACCAGAACCTCAGTAGCACATTCGGTCTTGGGGGTGGGGTCTTCCTAACCCTGCCTTCCTTATGTGTGACACACATAGCCTATGTTTCATGTCCTGCTTCACACCGCAGTTACGCGGTTGCGTCGGTGTGGCGAGTTCATGATTATGAGACGCGTCGTGCACCGCCCCTCGGGGTGACCGTCTTTTTCTGGCTAACAGGACCTCACTGTGAGTGTATTGGGCAATCGGGGAGCTGTCCATGTCTCTCCCATAGGTGGATCTCGAAACGAGATGATGAAAGAGAACAATAGGTTACTATCGTAACCCCGGTTCTCTGAAACATCGAGTGGAGAGATCCACCAGCGTTGCCCCGCTTACCGCACGAGAAGCGAATATACTTACTGATGTACAGTAGCGTATGCAGCCCATATATGCCCGCTGGTAAGGGGTGGGGCCTTACTGGGCATTGGCTGCGCGCTCCTGCCTGTCTTGTCAGACTTGGTGCAATTGGATGCTTCTGCAGAGGTCAGGTACGGATGCCCTTCCCATAGGTGGATCTCTCCACTCGATGTTTCAGAGAACCGGGGTTACGATAGTAACCTATTGTTATGTACTTGCTAAAAAAAAAAAAGTTACAGACTACAGCTTTAAATAATCAAGACATCACTAACAGGTTAAGTATAATTAATATATAGGCTAATATAGTGAATTTATTTAGAGAAAGATTTTATCTCTCTAGTGAACTAACAGCTGTGGAAATTGCATGACTCCTGAGGTAGATAATGCTACATGACATTGTTTACAAGCTGTTTTATTGTCTTTCCGTGGTTGAAACACTGATTGAGTGATTACATGACATATGATACAGTTTAGTATGCTGTAATGTATCCTCAACATACCTCAAGAGATTAATTCATGTTTATTCTTTAGGAAGAGATGATCGAGATGATCCATTTTATTTGGATATTTTGTTGAAAACTTAGATAAAAAAAAAATTGTCCCCAACTGAGCAAGCCAAGCCAAAGGTGACAGTAGCAAGGAACCAAAACTCCATCAGGGCATGATGGAGAAAAATAAACCCTGGGAGAAACCAGGCTCAGTCGGGGTGCCAGTTCTCCTCTGGTCTATTAACAAACAGTGTATGATTATTATTCTGGCAACCTTACCGGTCAGAAAACATATTAGATTGAGGTTCTAATATGAGTTCGCGGTATCACGCAAGAGACGGGTTTATTAAGGATGATGTGTCGATTACACAAAAATATGGATATTTGAAGGATCAGAGTCATCGCGCAGGAGACAGGTTTATTTAGGATGACGTGTTGAATAAACAATTATTGAACAAGAATATTCGAAAGATCGGAGTCGTCACACTGGAGATCGGTCTACTGAGGATGACGTGTCGGTGAGGCAAATTCAGATATGGTAAACACGGAAGCTCAAATGTGCCTGCATCACACACCATTTGAAGTGCTCTATGCACAGTAGCCTATGTGTGTTAATCTGATCATATATCTTCACAGGACTTGTACTGGACCATAAATATATATTTTTTTGGGTGAAATTTCCCTTTAAGGTTGCATTTCCGCTAATAAATGATTAAATATTTGCTTGGTTATGTCTAAAGCTTACTTGAAGTTGCTTCTAGATCATTAGATGTGACATAAAGGTGCCTTGTAAACCAGCAACAAGTCACATTCTGTGTTAAGGCATCAAAAGATTAAATAATATTTATGTGCCGCAATGAATGCAACATACAAAATAGTCCAGAATATGTAAAGTAGGCCTATAACGAGAGGTCTGCTGTGTGAATACTTTATTTGACAGTCATGTCTGTCTCTCTCTGTTGGAGGAATCACCTTGAAATCACCTTGACAGGTCATGCCTGACAGCCATGAAATGATCTTGACAAGATCCTTGCAGCTGATTTGTGGATGCATTATCTTTGCCAGATGACCCCTCCATCTGTCTCCTTCTGTGTACAAAATTTGCACGATGCAAAGCAAGTTTAGATGTCCTTGCATAATCTCAAAAGTTTTTTTTTCTTCAAATGTACTTGTTTTTATGAGATTTAATTTATTACTGTGAAGCCAAAACTGATTATTTGATAAACAGAAAATTTAAAAGAGCAGTGTTTATTTGAAATAGATTGTTTTTGTAACAATATAAAAGTCTTAACTGTCACTTTTGATCCATTCACTGTCCTTGTTGCATGAAACATAGAACATTTTAAATGGACTTTATCTGGGGTTCAGGTACTTACAGCCCTTATTGACACAAAGTAAAAAAATGTCTGGACTAGTCACTCTAAAAATGGCTGGGTTAAAAACAACCCAATTGGCAACCCAGCGCTGGGTAAATATTAGACAGAACACATGCTGGGTTAAATTAACCCAGTGGCATTTTAACCCAGTAGGCTGGGCTGTTAAGAAAACCCCAAATGTAGTCAATTTTTTACCATTAATGGATTTGCTATTCTGGGTTATTCTTGCTGGGTTGTTCTTAAAAAATCTCCTGTGCATTAGCCTACTGTAAAACTAATCATGAAAGAACAAATGAAGAATGCATGTTTAGACTGTTAAAACAATCACATTTAGTGCTTGACAAATGGTACAATACACAAATGTGTTCAAATTGGCAACAATGACAACTACAAACCTAATATATTCTGTCAATTTATTCACGTTGAAATCTAACTTTTATTTTGACGGGTTGCCGTGACTTTTGAGTGTCTATGTTCATGATATGACACGCGTCCCCGTCATTCACACGAGACGCAAAATATGGAAGAGTAACGTTAATATTTAAATAGTATTTAAAATACACAGACAAATATTCGGCTACAGTCAGGAGCCCTGCGTGACGCGACTGAGCACAGCTGTGGGACCGAATATAGTCTACTTGTGAGTCGATGCTATACAGATACTTTTGTCACATTTTTAACATTTCAGTATGTACTTGGTACTGAAGGACAGGTACTTGTGACATCCCTACATACAACCATGTTTAATTTTCGTAAGGGGATGGTTCTGTGTAATCACAAACTGTATCTTATCGTCTCACATGCCCACCTAAACTAACACGAGTCAGTACATTGCATCGGATTCTGAGGTAAAACTTTTGTCGTCTTAACGTCATGTAAGCTTAAGAATTGTTGCCGCGAAGAAGAAAAAAACTATAATTATGCTAATTAAAAAGATTAGTAATGAAAATATGAACTTATCTTAAAACATCTGCAACCAGTGGCTTTGGCTTTTGCATTGTCCTTTCAAAATTACAGTGGGAGCGAATTTGAATGAATCAAGGCGGGAAGCACGTGAAACAACCAAGCTGGGTAGAATCAATCAAGCATTGCAACCCAGCAGGTTTAACCCAACGACTGGAAATTTGAAACTAACCAATGGTGTTTAAAATCTGATCAAATAAACCAACAAAAATTACCCAACAGTCTTAACCCAGCATTTTGGGTTAAAAAAATAACCCCGCATTATTTAGAGTGTAGATGCAGATAAACTTCTAAACCATCAATTCAGAAAAAATTAAAAAACACAGATAATACCGACGTTTATTCAGATAAATGTCTAATTTTTTGAAAACCAAATTTGTCTTTTCAAAGTCTTGAAATAAGACAGCAGTAATGAAAAGAACAGCACATCAATACTGTGCGATTCTGAAATCAGACAGGAAATCTATCTTTTTATAGACAGTCTGCTGTTACTGGAAAATTTAATAAACCCATGTTCCTTGCCCATTTTGTCATATATATCTAGAGGACAGATGGTTTGGATGTATGCAATGTTCTGCCAAATTACATGCTGATTTTAAATATCAGAGAATAAACACAATGTGTGCTTTCAGGTTTGAAATGACAGTTTAATGGAACACAATGTACTTTCCAATGTTGGAATAAGGGACTCAAACATTGCTTACCTTCATTTTAAGATGCTTTGCTGTTGTTTGCAATTGCCAGGTAACATGAGAGATGTTTCATGTTGCAGTATTTTTAGTGAGCAATAGCTCTATGCTTCAGGGCAATAACATGATGTGCATCAGCCCAATGACAAGCTCGAAAGTAATGGATCAGGCATCTATTAATCACTTTTTCTCTTAGCTGTCTCTGTTTCCTTGTTGTCTTCTCTGAAACATTACTGGACTATTCACACTCTACTCCCCTCTCAACACAATGCATTTGGTCTTCAGGGGATGCTGTATAAAATGAAGGGGGGTGAGAATCTCTTCCTCAATTTAGGTCAGCTTTCTGACCTACTTAGGACCCACTGATTGGATTCAGCAATGCTAACCAGACCCACTTTTCCCCGGCTTTTAACACTTCCTAGAGGAATGTGTTTAATCCAGAATGCCACATGTACTCTAAGCCAAATACTGAGTTTGGAATAAAGATGAAGTGACTGTGAAGGGAAGGACCTTTGATTCTAGCTATGAACATAATGTGAGGTCATTTGTTAGAGCTGGTCAGTGCGTTTACTTAAGATTTGTCCTAAGGACAGACAAGGCTTGGATACACTTGTACAAAGATATGGAAAATACAACTCATTGGTTTCAGCACAGACAGACTGAAGCAAACTTATAGCTCATATACAAAATACTTTTCGTTGTTGTGCAATATCTGAAATAAGATGCAGAAAACATCGTCTTTGTGTAGCTGTGCCCCATTTTTTTCCATTTAAAATATACAACCAAACGTATTAAAGGGGTTCTGGCACAGCTGTGGCTCTGAGATGTCAACTTTAGGGACAGGCATCACTATTTGTCATACTTGGGTATTAAACCTAACATTAGGGTCTCGGATTCTCTGATAACATAAAATTAGGTATCTCACCATGGGAACCCCCAGGCGTGACTGATTACGAAAGCACCAATGACACCACGTCTGCAACATGGCAGACCAATCGCTGTAATGATCAGGGAGTCCTGTATTCCTGTATATAAACCGCTGCTACCTTCTATGCATATCTGTACTCCATGCAGGACAGACAATGAAATGTTGTGAGATACCTCACTTCATGTTATCAGATAAGAATGTTCTCTTTCTAACATTTGTTCGGTATCTCACTAAAGGATATAGACAAATCCAGTATTGCCAATATGCTGAGGAAGCAGACTAGTTGTGGAGGTGATAAACGAATAATCTGATGAATTCTTCCCAAATAAAAACTTCATTATACAACCTGACCACTCACTCCCAGGACTGAGAGGGTTCTGTCACATCCAGTCTATAGAAACAAACAAATGTGTTCACCAGCTGGCTGCAGTGAAAATTTCTTGCATAGAAATAAGTTTAAATAGAGCCCAGGATGTAGCCATGTCTCGAGTAGAATGTGCCCAACCGGGGCTCTATATAGTGCGTTAGTGTAACATAACAAGATAGCTTTCACCACCCAGTGGGAAAGGCATTAACAGGAGTTTTCCCTTGTAAGAGTCAGCCCACGAGAGAAATAGTTGGTTGCTCTTACGAAGTGTGCGGGTTCTGTACGTACGTATACAGAGCAGACCAGACCAGTCATACACAGTGTAACCTCTCCTCTTTTGGAGATGAAAACTGTGGTGGATGAAAAGCTAGCAGGTCCATTGATTGAACTGCAACAGCATGATCATTAGGCACAAATGCCGGATTAGTTCTAAAAGTTACTTTTTGACCTACCAGTGCAAACATCATACATGAGGAGTAAAATGATAAAGCATGTAGTTCGCTGTAGTGAACGCAAGTAACAGAGCAGTCTTTAAAGCAAGCAGCTTCAAGGCAAGGTTATCAATGGGCTCAAAAGGGGCTTTAGAGTGTGCGTTCAGGACCACGAACAAGTCCCAAGGTGGGACCGGCAGCTTTGATACTGGGTGTAGCCTATGCGCACCTCTCATAAATCGACAGACGAGAGGGTGATGGTCAATAGTATCCGAGTCAAGACCAATATGACATGCTGAGATAGCGGACAGCTAAACTTTAACCATAGAAAAGTCTCTGCCCTTATCCAGAAGGTCCTGTAAGAAACACAGAAACAATGTTCCTATCTGTGCACTATCCATCAAACAACCTCCATTTCAGATTATATAAAACGTTTCGAAGCAGTCCTTGCATTCAAAAATTTCCGCACAATGTGAAGAGATCTATGGCAGCCTGGCCTTATCTATGTCACACCATGAGGATCACTTCGGGGTGGAGTATTCCTGGATAGGATTCCTGACAGGAGGGTCCTGCTGCTCCACATAACCAGTTTCTTCGCTAATATGTGAATCTTGTGAGAACGTACTCCTCCCTACTGATTTATGTAGGCTATCGTGGTCTTATTTTCTGTGCTGACATGATTCTTGAGAAAATGCACAAAATGTCTAAGAACTGGGAACACTGTTATTAGCTCTGGGAAATGTATGTGCTTCTCTCTCAGTGCAGGAGACCAAACTCCTCTCACTGTTCTGCCCTCAAACACCGCCCCCCAGTCTGTGAGAGATGCATCCGTCGTCACTACTTTCCTTAATATGATAGAACCCAGAGGGCACCCTGTCCTGAGAAAGGACAGGGCTCTCCAATGACGGAGAGCGCTTATTCATTCTCGTGAGACGCGCACTCTGCAGCTGAGACAGCTTGGGGCGAGTGCCCTGTGACTTTGTCCAATTCTGAAAATGCCTCATTCGCAGCAGTCCCAGGGAATCACTGACACTGTTGAGGCCATCAAACCTAGCAGCTGAAGACACATCCTGAAAGAGACTGATCTCCCTTACTGAAACAGGGAAAGGCAGCTGTGAAATGTCTTGATGCATTCCTTTGATAGGACAGCCTGAAACATAGCTGAATTCAACCTGAGACCCAAGTAGACTTAAAAGCATTTTTGAATTTGTATTTGTTTGTGATGTTTGCTGAGGACCCGTAAATCCAAAATGGGACGGAGACCTCCCCCTCTTTTGGGAATCACAAAAAAAAAAAAAAAAAAAAAAAAAAAAAATGGGAGTAAAAGCCCCTGGGTTTTTTTAAAATTTTTTTTTTTTTTTTTAGCTAGAATCATTCTTATCACTCTTTCTCATTAAAGAGGATATTTCTTCCTCTAAAACACAAGCTGATTCTCCTTTGGGCTACTGAAATTACCACTAATTAACACCGGCAGTTTTACAGCGAATTGAAATCTGTATCCCCTGTCTATAGTGGTTAAAATCCAGGGATAAACTGTGCATGAGCAGCGAATGGGCCCTTCTCGCCTTCACCTGAAGATTATGGGCCATATTCCTACAGACACTGAACTTTGAGCTAGCCACACAAACACATTTCAAATTCAAAATCCTTCTTCTTTTTCCCCTGGGAGGGAGAGAGAAATTGTTCTGAAGGGATGGGGAAGAGAAACCCTGAGTGCTGTCTCCAAACCTTTCCTGATGCCAAACTGACATGTCAGGTTGATTGTCTCTCCTTGCCCTACCTTTTGGTTTTACAAAACTGGACTTTAACTCCTCTGCCTCTGCAGCCGGGTGCAAATGGTTCACCATAAATGTTTCCACAGGTGGAGGATTCTGCCATCACTAAATCCTCCATTCCCTGAACATCCAGCCTCGAGAAGCCCTTGATGTCTACTTGGTGGGAAAAAGGCTCGTCCTAAAACCTCTTCCGGGACGTCTGGAATAAACTACCTCGCTGGAGGGAGACGGACTGATTCGAGGGAAGAGTAGCAACTTCATCGCCATCGTCCTCATCCTCGAGGATGGTCGACACGACCTCTTCATTGTCATCTTCCTCTCCCAACGGATCTTCAAACAACAGGGGAAGGACAGGTGACACACTCTCCATCCTCTCTCCTCACAAGCTGCGGCCTGTGGACAATCCATAGGTTCCCCTCTTGGTTGAGCAGAGAGGCAAGGGTCAAACTTTCCAGCTATTGCCACGCGGAGTCCCCTTTCACAGATTTAAGCCGAGGATGTCGCACAGTGGGGACAGCCCTCAGGGTTGGATAGTGATGTCTGAGCATGTTTAGTGCTCAAACAGGAGATGCAGAGACCATGTGAATCCTTCATAGAAATCCCTTTTCCACAAGTGCAAGGATGTGGAAGACAACCTTTTCCTCAAGGGCACACTGGCTCTTTTGCAGTGGCCATGATGGAGCCTGCACCCTCTTTGTACAGTAAGTCCACCACAACGTGCAACTAGTGCGGAGCTGTGCTGCAATTGGAGAGCTCTCCTTTTCCTTCTTCTTGGTGCATGGTGAGTGCCCCAAACTTTGGGAAATAAATCAGAAACTTAGGGTAGAAAACTCACCTTGACACATTAGTTATCTCCCTGAGGTTGAGACTATATACTGTATTGTATTGTTGAGACATATACAAGATGTATTTTGCTATTTTCGACCACTTCACAAAAACACGGATAAACAATATGGGGTGATATACTTTTTGATCTTTTATGATAGGCCACTACATGAAAGTGTGAAATAAAAAAGAAAAATGCTTATTTTGGCTGTGATACCAAATATTTATTTCAATATATTAAGACATATCATCCTCAGTCAAAATACATTGCTAAACAAAACCCCACAAGGCGAAACTTCCAAATATATGTCAACAGGTTCAACTGAAAGGCCATTTCTCTGATTTACTGTATCTAATTTAGGGCACTAATAAATGAAGTGTGTCAATGACACTCAAATAATAACCCACTGATCTCTTTCACATCTCAACAATTTGCTGGCAAAGTTACAAATACCTATTTACAGGGGTAAAAATATTTAATGATTATCTGGTTGATTCTGCAGAATGTACCAGCCATCACTATTCAAGGCATCATTTACAAAAGAAAAGCAAAACAAAACAAATCCTTTAGTTTCAGTCCATACAGTATTTAAGTCACCATGCATATGTGAGGACAGGTTAAAGCCATAATGTGGGGTACAATTATACTGTACAAGCACATATAAAACTTTAAAATGTGTTGGTTCTGATTCTCTTTTTTAAAACAGACACATTAAAATAGGTATATATATATATATATATATATATATATATATATATATATATATATATATATATATATATGTACTGAAATCTATGTTCAATAAAAAAAAACAACATCATATAAATGACACTGTACATGAATGAACTAAATGTATCTTTCCTCTTGTTCAACATACATTCTTATTTGGCAATATTTATGTATATTACAATATGATCCTAACAAGGATGTAAACAATGAGCTAAAAATACAAATACACAGTTTAGAACTGTTTAGAAATACACACGCCACACAGGACGAATCCTAACATTGTCTATTATGTGGATTTTATTAAAACTTTAGTTTATGCAGCACTTGTCATTATGCAGTGATTGTGCCCGTTTTCCAGTGCCATTTGATGGCACAGACAGTGGTTATTTAAAGCAAAGTCAATGAACATCTGTCAATTCTGCACCGTAATAATAACAGCAGCAACTTGTAACTTTTTCTACAGTTACTGCCGAATGGAGCTAAGTAATAGGCATATACGTCTTTTTGAGGCACTCTATGAATATGATTATTAGTGGGTTTTTTTAAATACGTTTACAAAAATAAGCAATGAATTCCCTCTAGTACCTTTGGGGGCCTCCTATTGCTCATATATTGTGTATGTTTCTCTGCAATGTGCAGTGAAGTATGAGTCATTTTTTTATGCCCACACGCTTAAAAATGAAGAGGACGATGTACCTCAGTAGCTATATAACCCCATCCCGCCAAGCAAAATGGGGGGACAACCAAGAAAATATGCACAATACATAACTGCATACATACAGCAATGGGCCATGAAGCACAATTATACCTGTGCTCAAAGCACACTAGCACAAAATACAGGGGCTCGCAAATCAATATATATGACTGAAATAGTGCTCATTGGCCTATGGAGCCAAATATAAATTCTATATTACACACAAGGCAATATGACATTAATGTCTGAAATATGTATTGTTCTCTGCATTACAATCCCAAAGGCAGAGTCTCTATAAATACATTGTCTCTATGCCAGCAAAGAGCGCTTTCAGCTGTCTGAATGAAAATTGCTCATTCATGGTCACCAAAACACACAGTGCATATGGTTAAACAAGCCCACTAAACAAAACATCCATTTGATTAAAACACTGTCGTTAATACCTTCTGTAAACATCACAATAACATTCTCCTATTTGTCTAAAAGCTATGAGTCTGATTGAAAGCCTGTATTAAATATTTCATAGTGACATTGAAAACAATTATTTTCCTTAAGCATGTGATTGAGTGGTCCAGTATACATACAAATATTTATATTCAGAAAATATATATAAATGTACAAAGTTTTTAAAAGCACCCACGTTGCCATGAGACAACAGACAGATTGCGATAAGACAATGGATTCAATAACAAAACTAATCCGGAAAATCAAAGGCAAATCAAATAATCACCTTTACCAATCAGCCCCAAATGTCACATTTTGTGCTTATTTTTTCGTAACGAGACCTACAGAATGTAGATTGAAAATGCACAACGTTGCCGTATGTATTCTGGAGAGTTTATCTGTATTTAATGGTCAGGGAATGTAGATGTACCCAGAATGACTGAGTCTACTCATTCCTTTAACAGAGCCTCCAGTCTTTAGAGTTCAGAGAGCAAGGCAACTCTTAGGATTGTTACGGAAAGGTTTTTTTCGTCACTCTTTAAAAGTCAAAATGGGGGGAGGTGTAGGGGAGGATTTGAAAAAGTGAGGCAGGTTCCTGGTGTTCTCAGGACTAGGTCCTCTGTCAGGCAGCAGGATGATGTTGCCTTTCCTGCGTAGGGTGGAGTCTCGACTGGAGGTGGTAGAGAGAGTTTCCGAGGTGGCTTCACTGCTGGCTTCCACCGGTGTGACTCGGATGGTGGTGATACTCTGTTGGTGGTGGTGATGGTGGAAATGGGGATGATGGGGGTTGCTGATGTCAGGTAGGCTCCGGTTGCCGTCTATGGAGCCGTAGCCATCTTTCAATGACTCGCAGCTTTCAGAGTCCCGGTTCAGGTCGTTGAGCTCGAGGGACTGCCGGATGCTGACCCGCTCCTGCGGTTTCCACCTCCATGACCCACTGCCATCTGTGGATGGTGGTTTAACCACAGGCTTGTTCTCAGGGTGGGCCTCCACGCGAACAATGCCCGAGTTAGGTTCCTGATCCATCAGGGCTTTGTAACGAATGGATCCAGTACAACTCACGGTGCTGCCCTCACTTTTAGGACTACCATGCAACATGCCTTGCTGCTTGGACATTGCGATGACCTGCATTATACGTGGCTGGCTGTTAGTCCGGCAGGCGGTGCTCTTCTCTGCCACCTTCAACCATTTTGACCGTGCTGTCCCACCCCCACCATCATTCACCTCTCCACAATCCTCCTGAGGTGAGAAGTTCACATTCTCTTGGGTCTCCTCAGGGATGTGCACCAGTTGGGAAGATCCTGGTCGTGACTGGATAGATACCCTAGCTCCACCAGCTAGGCCACCAGAGTTATTATGATTGGCTAATGGCACAGCACTAGTGGCAAGCTTCATGTACTGTCCGGGAGGTCCACCACGGAGCTCACCATCCAAGCCCACAGCTGAGGGTTCAGAGCTGCAGCGAAGCTCCATGCTTCGCTGGGGAGATAGTTGTCCAGCCTCAGTCTCCATCACCTGCAGAGACATCTTGCGGTTCTCGTTCTTGGTCTTCCATTGTGAGAGCAGCTGCTTGGAACGTGTGGAGTCCATCGAGGCATGGATAGCAGCGTGGCGGCGAGGCACCGGTTCTTCGATTCCGGTTGAGTGCACCCGGGGCAGGGTGTTACTGAATGTCACAAAGCTCTCCTTGCAGAGAGGACTGGGTGGCGTAATGCACTCCACCTCTGTGCTTGCCCTCTTCAAGCTGGACATGGAGTTCTCTCTGTAGGATGGGCCACGTAGCAGGATACTTTCAGAGCGTGCCGATGTGGGACGTTCCCGCATGCTCAGGCTCTTAGGTGGCAGTAAGCGTGGTGGATCTGTGTTCAAGTTGGGTAGAGGTCTCAGAGGCTCCCGCATAGCAGGTGGAGGCACCACTGGCTGGGGTTGTGGTGGAGGCTGTGGTGGCTGTGGTTGCCGGATTGGAGGATGTACATGTAACTTCAAAGATGTGTCTTCACTAGGTTTAAAGTTCCCGACTGCATACAGACCCTAAAATAGTGCAAAAAGTCAGAATTTTTACCACAATGAATCAATGCAGATAAGGTTTTTAAGAATGTTAGTCAGGATAGTGATAGTTTTTTTGCACCTGAAATTGAGGCTTTGAGAGATACTTGCACATTCTGTTTAAAAGGTTGCATTGCCTGCTGAAAAAATCTTCTAGCTGTTTTAAGCTGATTAAGAAGGTATTTGTCTGATTAAGTCAACAGGGTTTCCCAACAAGGTTGTCCTACGGTCCAGTGGCACCAATAATTGTATTGCCAAACCATACTTCAACATTCATTTTAGGACCTGGGTGATCAACTGCCTTTTTTTCATTTAAAAAAGAAGAAATATGGAACCCATTATGACTAAGGTGTATTATTAGCAAACATTAACTTCTGAGAACATTCCTCATACCATGGTCTATACACCGAATGTGGGACTTCACAGTTAGAGTATCAAACAGCATTACATAGTAAATCGCTTGGCCTGATTAATGTACTTTATGTTAAGCAAACAATAAAACCAAGACCTGATGTACTGATTTGTCTCAGCTGCGCCAATTCCTCCTAAAGGTGTTTTGGCATTGTTGTCTGTGTTAGAAACCACAGGATGTACATAGCCCTCAGAGCAGATTGAGCAGAGAGTAAGGAGAGAGAGTGAGAGAAAATGAAAGAAATGGTGGGAGGAATTTGAGGGGGATGTGTGGGTGGAGAGCAGAAAAGGAGCCACAAGGGATTTGCATGTGTGAGCTATTTTTACCTCTATTAAAACAGCATTGTCTTATAGTACATTGCTAATTCTCTATGATTCTTCTCCAGAGTCAGGTTTTACAGAGTAATATAGATTGGTCATGGGATTATGAAATGAATTACCATCCACGCATTGCCTTTGTTTCTGCATCTCTGTGACAGCAGGACTCACCAGGTAGACGGCTATGCTCCCTCCGATGAGAAAGCCACAGTAGACATCCACGGCATGGTTCTTGAACTGAATGATGCGAGTAAGGCCGCAGATAATGCCGCAGATGATGAAGGAGAACACCAGCAGTGGCTTCAGGAGCTTGGACGAGTCGGTCAGAGTGGCATTAAAGTACATCTGTGGAAGGAGACCAGCCTTTTGACTGAAGTTTTAGGAAATTCTTAATAGCGGAAAGGACTGTGAGATTATTTGGCAAGCAGTTAGAGATCGCTTGAGTCAACTGTGCCCTGAGTCAAGTGGATTACTTACGGAGATGTACACAGCCGCAAAGGCTGCCAAAGTGGCATGCTGGGATGGGAAGGACTTCCTGTAAAGAGAAACAGACAGCCTTGTCAGATCATTAGATCTTTTTCACACTGAGCACATTTGAGGTAGTGTACCATGCTAAAGGACAGATGGAAATGAAAAGCCACAGATGATCATGTCCAATGTGCCATAATTCATATAGTGCAGCAAACACGATCAGGGTTTTTATTTCCAAGAATGTTCTCATAAAACCAAGCAATATGTCTGGATAAGCATGTCAGCTAGATTTCAATATACGTCACAGTAGTGCAAGCTTTCAGGGACAGACGCACCACACTGACCTTCTTTGCGTCTAATTTTTTACGTTTTACAAAATGTCTGCACAACATATAATTGTGGCTATTGAGAGTGCATGAAATGAGTGGAAGATTGAAAAGCAGAGCTGTGCAAATGGATGTGTGTGGGTGTGCTAGAATGGGCAGCCGGGTTGTGAGTGAAGCATCAAGACTGAACCCTGTGTGGGTTTTACAGGAACGCCATGTGCCAGAGGAAAGAGCCATGTTCATTCTGCTGCATTCACATTTATCTACACTGTTTACAGCAATGATTATATACAAATCTATTAATCCAATCAGACCTTTATTGTAAGCAGAGCTGTTGCACAGCAGGTCTAATTAAATTTTGTCAGCCACAATATGTATAATCATCTTTGTTTGGTTATATTGCTAATCACCCACACTCCATCATCTGAGTTTCAGAGACAGTTTTTCATAAGGTCACTCTTGCATCATTACATGACAAGTATTTTAATTGCAGTTGCTTGTGGAAATGGTACAAAAAACTTGAATTTGAAATTTTTAGTGAACTAAAACATTATGTCTTTAAGAATCAGATTATCCTGGTTGGAGGGAGGAAAATCCTATTTTATTATTTACTTTCTAAGATCATGCTCAGAGTCTTATTGTGATATGCAACTGTGGCTCATTGTTGCATGTTCTTACAGGTGTTGGCTCTGCCTTTAAAATGGCCTTCCTATACCCCTGACATCATTTTGACCAAACAGGCTATTGGATCATGTTAACCAATAGCCAAATAGCTATACACACTGTTTTAGCAAACTCACATCCAGTTGTTAAGTTTCCATTCTGATTTAAAACACCCAAATGTTGTGAATACAATTGTCTTGCCATACATTTTTTCCTTGTTGAAGTTTCTGCTTCACTTGAAAATGCATCATCACAATGTGGAAGTAAAAAGGGTTGCCTTTATTAAGAAGGATAATGCATAGGGTTGACAATTACAATATGAAACAGATACCGCTTTCTGACCTGCCAGCATTGATGGCAGCTGGATCAGGCCCAGAGCAGATGTCATCCACAATGAAAGAGTTCTCATCACAGGAAGTGTTGAGGCTGGTGTAGTTGGGCTTGCACACAGTAAGGAAGTAGGGGGCGTGATATCCTGTAGCCAGCTGAATAATATCTGTGATGAGTGCTGTAATGCACAGGCCAAACACGTGGACCCCTGAAAATGAGACAAAAGACACACGCACGTGCGCAGGAACATACACACACAGACACACAACACACACACACACAAACAAATTGTTTGTTTTTGTGACATATGGGGACAGGCGTAATGGTTTTTATCCTGTACAAACCGTATTTTCTATCCCCTTACACTGCCCCTACCCCTGTCCCTAAACCTACCCATCACAGGAAACATTCTGCATTTTTAATTTCTAAAAAAACTCATCCTGTATGATTTATAAGCATTTTGAAAAGTGGGGACATGGTCAGTGTCCTCATATTTCACCCTCTCCACATTTGTCTCCTCATATGTCACAAAGACATTCCCCCCCACACACACAGCTTTTTCAAATACTAGATTTCATAAGTAGCAAGTAGACTTCATAAGCCTGTGATAAAATAGATGGAGCTTTCATTATTAATATCAAACTCAATATAGTACAAGCCTATAAAACAGGCAGAATGAGTCAAGTTCAAAAGTGTATGCCAAACAATATTTATACAAGCTATATGGCTTTTTATAGAGTCACAAAGGGCAAAAAAATATACACCCACCCACAAACCTCACAGCCCGTCGGATGTAAGAGTTGAAATTGCAGCCAGCGGCATTTATGTTGGCCTCTGTTTTGATGGTGATGTTTCTTCTGGCTAAGCAGCAGTACAGGATCCCTTCCCCAATCATAATCTGTGGGAAGATGGTCATCTGTGTTTACCCAAGCATACAGCATTTTTGTTAAACTGCCACCCCTCCCCTTTCTAGTGGCTTCCAGGGGTCAATTCTACACACATCAAAGCAATTACTGTAATTAAAATAATCATCTCATCCTTCCATCCATTCATTCATAGCCATACGAGGGGGAATTCATCCAAAACTGTAAAAACCGATGAGGGGAAGGGGGTATCTTGTAAGTCATCCAGGCCTCCACTATTACATATAAATGTTAATTCCATGTAAATGAAAAGCATAAACCCATAGATGTAAATGTAAATGCTTCTGCATGGGGGCATCTGCTGTGAATGACAAGATAGAGAGTGAAAGAGATGAGCAAGTGATCCTACCCCCCTGAGATCACACTTGCCACACATCTACAGTCAAGTGCAGCACTCGAGTGTAGCAGGCACTACCATAACAGCTGGAGCTACCAGCAGGACACACATTCACATGCTGCCTGCTAGTACAGGCTAAGCCATCATACACATGCAGTACTGAGGCCTAAAATTCATTTGGATGATTTAACATCAAGAGTGGTGTTGAGTGATATGACATGATTGAAGCGTCGCTGCCTCAGTTTCTGTGGCTTCGCATAGCTTCACATTACCACATCGTGCCTGCACAAGTGAATGTAAACAGCTGGGAAAGAAATCACATAACATGTTTTGGATCCGTGCATCAGGTCTTAAAGTAACTTGCAGTCTGTGTCATTAAAGCTACTATGTAACTTTTTTGTCTGCTAGAGGGAGCCTATTCAAAACAAAGGCATAGTTTGATGACGCCAGGTCTGAGCTCAGAATCTTGGGACATGTGGTCTTCACCTCACAGCAGGTGGGAAAAAAATCGGGATAGGCAGAAATCATGTTCATGGATGCGGTTATTAACGTTACTATAGTATGAAGCAGATCAGGACAGAGTGTTGTGGGAGTGGAGCAATGCCGCTGGAGCGATTGTTACGCAACACACTCGCAAGCACCGGGTCTTTTATTATGACGGGACACAGTCACCGGGGCCATTTCCGCTTTTCCGGGCATGAGTATGAGGTAACGCTGCTCTGTTTATCATATCAGGTACATTTAAGTGTGTTGAAAACTATGGTTGAAAATGATGTTATGACATTACTCTGTAATGTTGCTCTGCGGCTGCGGCTGCTGTGACACTTGTTGCACATGGATAAAGAGTAAAGCGTTTCTTTTAAACACAGATATGACGCAATTGACAGGCGACTCTGTCAGACAAATTTCTTTTTTTTATATATTTTTTTTATAATCCCTCTCCCCTAACTCGCTCCTCAGATAAAAATATCCTCCACAAAAGAGTCACATTATAGTGAAAGTCAGGCCCAGAATTAATGTCTGTAAAATCCTGATTGGAGAATCCTATAAAAAATGCTACATTCATACAATGAGCAGGGGGTGCTCACCCTGTGGTCTGTGTGGGTCCTAACACCCCAGTATAGTGATGGGGACACTATACTGACAAAAGAGCACCGTCTTTCGGATGAGACGTTAAACCGAGGTCCTGACTCTCTGTGGTCATTAAAAATCCCAGGATGTCTTTCGGAAAAAGATTAGGGGTGTAACCCCGGCATCCTGGCCAAATTTGCCCATTGGCCCCTGTCCATCATGGCCTCCTAATAATCCCCATATCCTGATTGGCTTCATTACTTCGTCTCCTCTCCACCATAAGCTGGTGTGTGGTGAGCGTTCTGGCGCAATATGGCTGCCGTCGCATCATCCAGGTGGATGCTGCACATTGGTGGTGGCTGAGGAGATTCCCCCTTCTATGTAAAGCGCTTTGAGTGCCTTGAAAAGCGCTATATAAATCGAACGCATTATTATTATTATTATTATTATTATTATTATTATTACATGATAAAAAGAAGGTTTCAGATAGACACCATGATTGGTATCAGTAATCGTTATTGGTTGACACTGCTTCCTCTGATCGCTGATGAGTGATCAGCTCCAAAAATTCTGACCACAGCACCCTTAGGAGATTTGTACTCATGCTTTATTGCAGACCCAAGTCCAAGTCTCCTTTCATTTACAATGGCTGACAAATACATAATGAACAGGATAACCAACAGTGAGAGCACTTAAAAGAGCATAGCCGCCTCGCAAAATTAATTAGGCCAGTATGGTGGAGCACCTAATGTGATGAAAACACCCAAGTGATGCGCTGGGGAGATGATGAAACAAATGTCATTAAACATTAAACAAATCTGCTCTCTGATGAATATAGGTGGAGCGAGGCAATTTTTTAAGATTAATGAGTTATGAGATCAACAGTGGAACAACAAACTATGAAAAAGACATTGTGAATACAGGTCCTTCTCAAAAAATTAGCATATGTGATAAAAGTTTATTATTTTTCATAATGTACTGATAAAAATTAAACTTTCATATTTTTTAGATTCATTGCACACCAACTAAAATATTTCAGGTCTTTTATTGTTTTAATACTGATGATTTTGGCACACAGCTCATGAAAACCCAAAATTCCAAATCTCAAAAAATTAGCATACCATGAAAAGGTTCTCTAAAGGCGGGCGTACACTGTGCGAATTCGGACACTCGGAAGGTCGTGAGATATTGCAGACGCTACGAGTCATTTAATTTGATCATCGCATCAAATCAGCTGGTACACGGCACGACTGTTTGCACCGCGAGCCGGCCGCGATCACACCAGTTTTCATGTAACACAGACACCGGAGCTTTCAATGTTGCTGCTATGGCTTTAGATACAAAAAAATAAAGAAAAAAGGTGTGAAAATGATTTGTTGAAAAGCAGAGAACAGCCATTCCTTTTAACCGAAACAACCAGAGGGAGAGAGAAGAGTGCACGTGAGAGAGAGAAAGTGTGTGTGTGTGTGTGTGTGTGTGTGTGTGTGTGTGTGTGTGTGTGAACGCAGTATGTGGCAGCCACTGAGCTAGTCATATAGATTGAGCGTATGTGACGTGCTTGTGCATGATTTAGCAATAGGGGACAGCTGGTAAAAATCGGGCCGACTCCCCGAACTTTTTAAACATGTTTAAAAATTATCGTAAGGTCGGGAGGTGCTCTTAACGTGCTCGGCTCGTCTCGTATTTCCTCTCACACGGTGCGAGCCGCGACCATACGAGCATCCACGATGTCCACGCGATTTCTCCCGAGAAAAAAAAATCGTCTGCGAGTTCGTGCGACAGCAAAAATCGCACCGTGTACGCCCGCCTTAAATGAGCTATTAACCTAATCATCTGAACCAACTAATTAACTCTAAACACCTGCAAAAGATTCCTGAGGCTTTTAAGAACTCCCAGCCTGGTTCATTACTCAAAACCGCAATCATGGGTAAGACTGCCAACCTGACTGCTGTCCAGAAGGCCATCATTGACACCCTCAAGCGAGAGGGTAAGACACAGAAAGAAATTTCTGAACGAATAGGCTGTTCCCAGAGTGCTGTATCAAGGCACCTCAGTGGGAAGTCTGTGGGAAGAAAAAAGTGTGGCAAAAAACGCTGCACAACGAGAAGAGGTGACCGGACCCTGAGGAAGATTGTGGAGAAGGACCGATTCTAGACCTTGGGGGACCTGCGGAAGCAGTGGACTGAGTCTGGAGTAGAAACATCTAGAGCCACCGTGCACAGGCGTGTGCAGGAAATGGGCTACAGGTTCTGCATTCCCCAGGTCAAGCCACTTTTAGGCTACAGAGAAGCAGCACTGGACTGTTGCTCAGTGGTCCAAAGTACTTTTTTCGGATGAAAGCAAATTTTGCATGTCATTCGGAAATCAAGGTGCCAGAGTCTGGAGGAAGACTGGAGAGAAGGAAATGCCAAAATGCCTGAAGTCCAGTGTCAAGTACCCACAGTCAGTGATGGTCTGGGGTGCCATGTCAGCTGCTGGTGTTGGTCCACTGTGTTTTATCAAGGGCAGGGTCAATGCAGCTAGCTATCAGGAGATTTTGGAGCACTTCATGCTTCCATCTGCTGAAAAGCTTTATGGAGATGAAGATTTCATTTTTCAGCACGACTTGGCACCTGCTCACAGTGCCAAAACCACTGGTAAATGCTTTACTGACCATGGTATTACTGTGCTCAAATGGCCTGCCAACTCTCCTGACCTGAACCCCATAGACATAGAGAATCTGTGGGATATTGTGAAGAGAAAGTTGAGAGACGCAAGACCCAACACTCTGGATGAGCTTAAGGCCGCTATCGAAGCATCCTGGGCCTCCATAACACCTCAGCAGTGCCTCAGGCTGATCGCCTCCATGCCACGCCACATTGAAGCAGTCATTTCTGCAAAAGGTTTTCCGAAGTATTGAGTGCATAACTGAACATAATCTTATCACTCATAATTGTATCATTACATTATGGAAAATAATGAACTTTTATCACATATGCTCATTTTTTGAGAAGGACCTGCATATAAGCAGCTGGACAATGACATAACAACCTTTTTGGTTTGGATCTATTCATTAAAGAAAATTCAATTTACATATTTTAATTCATCATTAAATAATATTATTTAATTAATAATTAATTGTTTTTGTAAAACGCAAAAAAATCCATAAAGACTGCAGACAAATGTGGTGGTCAATTTACCCTATAGTGCTTAATCCAGTTAACACAGGAATGACAATCACAATTACAAAATGCTATGCACAGTGTACAGAACCGAACTGAACAACTAAATGTTAATGGACATATTTAAATGTGCATTTGGGATGGTTTTTTCCCTTTTGTATGTGCACAGCGGAAGAAAAGCACAGGGAAAGTAGTGCTAGACTTTTCTTGATTTATTTAGCCTGGGGGGTATTCCAGAAAGCAGGTTATGTATCCGGGTATGTTTAAGAGTAAATAAGCAGATATCTTCAACTTTCTTTTTACTTCATTGCTACAGCACAAAACATTCATGTCATTTTTAAATAAATGACATGAATACAAAAAGTTAATTTCTAAGAAATTACAATTTTCAGTTTTTACAAGTTTCATTGATCCAGTGACCTATTTATTAAAGGTGTCCTAGTATGAGTTGAAACAATATGTTAAATTGTTCTCTGATATCTACATATTGGGTATGTGGCTTATGTGGCTTAGGGTAAGTAAGGTACAAAGATGTACCTTTTCACTTTTGTACCTTAGGTTTTTTGTCCCACCCCAGTGACCACACTATCTTTTTTTCTAAGAGTGTACAGTTGAGCTGTTTTATGTAAAAACCATGATGCTTTTTTCTGGATTCTGACGAACAGATCCTGAATGAATGAATGAATGAATGAATGAATGAATGAATGAATGAATGAATGAATGGATGAATGAATGAATGGATGAATGAATGAATGAATGAATTGGAAGTCCAAAAGAACAAGATTTATTGAAAATAAAAATCTTTTAACATTCTAAATGTCTTGGGTGGCAATCTCCAGAGGCCCCACAATAGATTTAAAGGTTTTCCAGTATGCTGAGTATTGCAATATTATATATTGCAATTTGTTACCTTTATTCCTCTAAAAGAAAACTTTGTCTCCACTTGTTTTTTATCTAGAAATATTTTCCATCTTCCTATTGCATCATCTCTTCCTTTTTCAGTATTTTCCTTCCTCGTATTTTAGACGTATCCTTAATAAAATGTACAATTGTCAAATAAAAATGGTTGCACATTTCAATGTTTTCACACTCACTTCAAGGCATTTGTTTTTACAATACTTTTTGTTTTAAACAGTTTTACAAAGAACAACATTTCTAACACCTTCAAGTCAATGGCAACCAACTATACCATTTTTCAGTGAAATTAATTATGTGTATACATATTTATATTGTTGTTTCAAGACTATACACATTTGCCATTGATGGTGCTATGGACTTATTTTCATTAATAAAGTAAGTTTCATTTAAAAAAATTATAAGCGTTATCACCAACCGTTTTTAACAGTAATGTAATGGGTGAACTATCAGGTAATGTTATGGTAATGGGATGGCATTTGCATGTCAAATTAACATGTTTATTTAGCCTTCACCAAGCAGTCCATGTTCAGAAATGTGTTTCCTTTACACACAGCTCACTGCACATTTTTATTTTTTACACTGTACACATTTTTATGTTACATCAATTGTGAAATTACAAGCTATTATTAATATTTCCAGCATTGAAGAGATTATGCTAAAATTATGCAGAATACTCGCAATCACAAGCTTTGAACAGGCCCCGCAAAGATTGACACCTGCGGCGCCATGTATCAATATAATATCCCCATGAAAAACATTGCAATACTATGCTACATCTATTTTTTATCCACTCCTGTCTTTACTGTCATTTTTTAATCCATTTAATGAATCCTTGCTGAATAAAAGGGTTAATTTAAAAAATAAAAAATCTTACTTGCCCTAAAATAGTGTAGCCTATATGACCCTCAAAAGCTTAAGTTTCCAAACATTTTCCAAACATCTCATGTCAGTCTTTAGTACTTATAGAGTAGTATTGCAACCTTCATATCTCCGAAAAGTCTTTCGTTTTATTATATTTATAAAAGAAAGAAACGCTGTACCGAGTCTTTTCTGGAAAAAAACGAGCGGCTGGAGGCGTATCCTGTGGGTGGAGCTAATTGCTGTTTCATGCATACTGAGCTTTTTAGCTATTGGAGAATAGCTATTTGATATATTTCTAACAATTTGCCTTTGCAGTGACACTGTTGTAAACCCCAACATGTACAGATGGTGAAATGCAATTTAGGACAATCTATTAGACTCATGAGTTCATCACCCAGGGTCTTGATAATACACTCACAACATGCCTGGGGAGGCTTAGAGCCTTGTCGCCCAGCTGATGTTCGAAATGCATGCTGGGTGGGCGATAGTCAAAACTTCTCTTATAGTTTGGGGAGAAGACCAAAATTCAAAAGAGACAGGCAAAGAGCAAAAAAAATGAGAGAGAGAGAGAGAGAGAGAGAGAGAGAGAGAGAGAGAGAGAGAGAGAGAGAGAGAGAGAGAGAGAGAGAGAGAGAGAGAGAGAGAGAGAGAGAGAGAGAGAGAGAGAGAGCAAGCAAGTATTGCTAGAGTAGGCAACAGTTGCAGCTGGTGCTAAAGATTTTTGGGGGTGCGCAAACAAACTGAATCACACTGTTAATGCAGGACTGAATGTATTTGTTAAATAACCACAAGTGATATAATAATGTACCATGGAACTTGAAAATTCAACTGTTAAAGCATGAAACAGGGTTTGGCAGATTTAAGTTTAATATGGGTATATTATTAGTAATAAATCATTCAAAAACGATCAGCCATTTCTATCAATTCGATACAGAGATTAATACTAATGTTGTCTATCAGAGGGAGCCACGGGATAAAAAATCCTTTAAGATCAGTTTAAGAAAACTGTACAATACATTGACTTGTAGTAAAAATATCATATATGTTTATTATAGTTTCTGAAAGTTTAATAAAATATAAAATAATGTTAGCACAAACTGTGATCTCCAAAATTCTTAATATAGACCATTCATTTTTCATCTTAATTTTAATTTTAATTCTAATGATATTGAATAATAAATAAATAATAATAAATTGAATAATAAATAAATAAACATATTTATCAAACTGCAGACTGAACAATGTATGTCCAATTGAAGTAGAGATACATTATTATTTGTCTATATTAATATAGTACATACACTCTAAAAAATGCTGTTTGTCCATTTTCAACCCAACTTGGGTTGTTTTTAACCCAGCATTTTTTAGAGTGTATATAATACTTCCATAAAAAGACACTTATATTTTATTTGAAAAGAGACATGTCCATTGTATAACTGCATTTCATCTACACTAGTGTTTCTACATCTAGTGTTTGAACCCCAATGATCACCTTAAGTTGCGTTGTTTCATTTGCCTTCTTTGTGATTGCCCACAATGCTTCAGTGACAGGACTTTGAAATAGCAAACCGGGAAAACAATAAAAGGCATGACATGCATCGCATCCAGCCAACTCAGTCCAAGCTCTATGATCCTTATTTTTTTCTCAGTGGTACTACAGAGGCAATAGAGGAGATTAATGTCATCACTCCGACAAAGTAAATTCAGTCTGCTTTTACAGCCTTTTAATGCTTATAATTGTGCTCGTATAAATCAGTCTAACTCAAACATTCTGGGAAGTTTTTTTAGATAAAAAGTGTAACTTAGTCAATTTATAGCCTACCTTTAGCTTTTTACTTCTGGCGACTTCATTTAGGCTTCAAAAATCATAAAAGTAGTGTTCATCTGTAATAATTATATTGATGGACAAAACATGTAATTATCATACATTTTGGTTGATCACAGAGCTTGTTTTTTTGGGTTTTCTGGAGGGAGCCAGTACAGTGCTAATGGCTGGTTGGCCTAAAAAGGGACGTCACATCTGCACCATTCTATAGACATCAATTTGTTAGGCACCCCATACACACACAAAAACAAAAGCAAAGTACAATTTCAATAAAAAAGAAAGAAAAGATGAGAAAAGAAAAGAAGTTTGAACATTTAGTTAGATGAACATAGATGCTAAGGCCGGAGACACACTGCAAGCGAGGCGTTTCTGCTGCGTGTCAGCCGCCGGGCGGCTGCGCAGCGTTTTCTCTGTCTTTGCACACCAGAAGCGTGTCTGACGCGGCGCTGCTGCTGCTGGGAAGCCCTATACTTCATGTTAAATATAAATATATTGCCTATTGATACAGCAAAGACAACGTCGGCAGTAGCCTATTGACCATACATATGGTATTGACGGCAAAATAGGCTACAGAATATTTCGTTCTGTATTGACAGGTTTAATATTTCAAAATCGATAATAATGTTGTTTTTTATTATTACAAGTAGGCCTATATCTGCATTTATGTTAACCTTAAGACTTTCAAACATGAAAATGTCATTTATTAATATGTATTCGTGTCAAAATGGCATATAAACATCTTTTCCTATGCTGTTTTGCCTAGAAACGCTTCCAACACGCTTGCGTGTCGCGTGAAAAATAGGCGTCTCTTCTATTTGAAGCATGCAAGCGTTTTCCGTGCGGCTGACGCAGGCAGTATGCAAGCGCTAACCGGTTAACATGGGAGCCGAAATAAAAACGGACACGCCACGCAGACGAGACGCTCACGGCACGCTTGCAGTGTGTCCCCGGCCTAACAGCACCAATCTTTTACAGATCCTCTTGAACCAAACCAGTGAGCCTTCTTCTCTGGCTAACTGGCTAACTTTGACCCCCTATTGATTAGCCGCCACTGGTAGGCAATGTTTTTCATAAACATTTTTTTGAAATTTTATGTTATTAATTTTTTTCTTTCTTTCATATCTTCTGTGGAAGTCTTCGGAGGCAATGATATAATGCCCTGCCTGCCTGTCAACCTATGTATTTCCATACCTCTGGCACCCTGCTCGCGCAGACATCACACTATGATGAGATGTAGACAGACAGTCACCGAGCTCCATAAAACAGCAGCCATCATTTACAGTTCCTCCTGAACCAAAACAACAAGCTTATTTTGCTTACATGATGGCAACCTGTGATGTACTACATGGAGATGTTCACGTCCTCAGAATTAGATCTGTTCTAGCAAATCTATCAACGCTGAAATGAATCTGCAGCAGTCGGATGGTACAAGCTCTGTAAGTGGTTTACATTTATTATTATTGTAATTTTGTGTGCTTTGAGACATGGTCATTTAAGGCAGTCTATCGTGATGCTTTGCAGACGCTGCTGTGTGCGTTCATGTGTTTTGGAGGATGCGTGGCTTTGGAGATCCTCTGAAGGGAGGGAGGGATCTTATGCTTAAAAGTCCTACTTTTAAATACATCATTTTTATTGGCATACCTGCCTATTAGCTTTGAAGCCATCTAAGTCAAAAATATTGATGACCTCCTATATAATACAGACCTTTGTCCAATTAGAAGTTCTGTGTCCTTCTGCCTAATACCACCTGCAAATGACTAGGAAGCAGCAATTCATTGTTCATGGCTAAGACGAGGCTAAAGCCATCAAGCAATTTATTAGGGCCTTTAAAATGAACTGTGAATTTGTGCAAAGCTAGCAACAATTTACGACCAAATACAGCTAAAAATGCATCTGGCACAGTCAACTTCAAGTGACACAGAATATATAATATTTCAAGCCATACCCTCAAATAGATTCTTAATATTCACTTTAATATTCATCCTTTCCCCTCTAAACTGAGATCAAACACTAAGCCTGCATGAAGAAGTATGAGTGCCCTCTAAACTAAATAAAAGCAAGAGAGGCACATTACCGTTGCTGCTGGCCCGGCGAAAGCCAGACTGAAGAGCATGAGGAAGGGGACGACCTCCTTTGTGGGCTCAATGTAAGGCATGCTGAGACTGCGGTCATTGCAGCTGTAGCCTGAACGCACTGGCTTAAAAATGTCTGTCAACTCCAAGAAGTACAAGCTGACCACAGAGGACACCAGAATCGGGAGCTGGAGAGATAAACACAGAAGGAATGTGGTAAATAAGCAAGATGAGAGTGAACAATAATAAAAGTATGCAACATGGTCAATATCAAATGGCGCACAGTCCCATAGTTTGCTTGTTCGGCTCATCCAGGCGGATATGCAAACATGATAGAAAGCAATGATTCCATTGACAAGGTAATCAGCCAATTATAGCACAATGGAGGTACTGCGTCTGATCATGTGACATTTTTCGATTCGTTTTTGTGACTTATTCGATCCGCTGTTATCCTTCCACATTTCGTAATAGTTGTTCTAATTCATCGCAACTCTTATCTCCTAAAAAAGTTGAAGCATGAAATGCATTGGGAGATCCTCGCTTGTCAAGCTAACTGCTACAGATCAGCCTTATGTCGGTAAATGAGCTTCACACTCTGATACATGAGGGTACATTGAATGACGCTGTGCTGGAGTTCCATCCCTTAAGGTTTTTCACGCTCTTCAATAATACCAGGTTCATGCTAAGGTTAGACAGAAGATGTGTGATTACGGCAGAATGAAGGTTATTCTCAGGTGAATATGCATGGGACGTCTTTAGATATCCTAGAATTACTGTTGTCATTGACACAGTTCACCCCATAGCATCTCAGAGAACAAGGATCAGCTGGAGATGTCTTTGCAGCGGCAGAGCTCCCAGGGAGAAATATATTGCGGCGTGCTATACAAAGGGGAATTGTGGCATCGTACTGAATAATTATGAAACTTGAGCGGACAGCATGAAGATCAAAGGTGGGGGTTGGGGGTTTAATTACTGTAATCAACCCCCTTCTAAAAAGGGGAGAGCATCTGTAGAAAAAGGCCCTGTGGTCTAAACGGCACAGATACTAATAACCTCTATGATCCTGTACTGGATCAATTAATAGTTATTGTCTCTTACCAGCCATTACTAATTCAGCACTTTGATGTGAAAATTTACAGATGTTGAACAGTGAATTGCAATTAAGTGTCTTAAACTCAAACTTCTATTTTCTACTATTTTCATTTTTCATATTTTGTACAAGCCACTAAAACTCAACTTATAATGCACATACTTTAATACACAACAACCAGAACAAAACTTTGTTTTTACATTTGACAATAATGCAATAACTGAAATAATTTTTTTAACAGTTTACTTGTTAAACAACATTTGTGGCAACAATAGAAAAATGTTCAAGAGAGTGCATGCCAACCCGATCTCATGGTAATGCGTATCAATAGTACGAGTGTGAAATCTTGTAGAATGTATTTTGGCGTGCAAATGCTACACAGTTTTTCATGTGCATATGATACGCACTTTATGGTGTGCATATGACACGCTCTTGGGTAGGATTAAGTTGGGATGGGTGTTTCGTACGTATAATGCGGCATAAAGTGTGCATACCATATGCATGCCAAAACTCATTTTACCGGTCTTTATATAAAACTAGGAATGCAGTAATATATCTGTACTATATCGGTTATCGACTGATATTTAAAGTTTTTTTATTTTTTATATATCAATATTGGATATATTGTAATATATTGGATATTTAATGGTGCGTTCTTTCTCTCTCTCTCTCTCTCTCTCTCTCTCTCTCTCTCTCTCTATATATATATATATATATATATATATATATATATATAAAATAATATAGGATTTTAATATAAGACATTTATTGGTTATTATCGGCCAGAAATAATCTGCATATTGGTATCTGCCATTGATATCGGTACCAGCACATCTGTATCTAAAACCAAAAATAAAATCATATTTTGATATAAATGTCACGTACAAAACAGTGTTTTATTCCAAACACCATTAAAGAAGTAGTTCACTTTAAAATGAAATTTACCTCATGATTAAGTCAGCCTGAAGCCATCTGAGGTGTATATGACTTTCTAGTATTAATAAATATCCTGATGCTTCCAAGCTCCAAACTCCTTTGAATTTGAAGCTCAACAACGTGCATCTATCCATCATCATAAACATACTGCACATGGCTCTGGGGAATTAAAGCGATAGTCCACCCAAAAATGTGCATCCAAGATGTAGGTGTGTTTGTTTCTTCAGTAGAACACAAATGAAGATTTTTAACTCCATCCATTGCTCGTAAAATGCATATCAATGGGGTATATTTCTATGAAAGCCACTATTAATGTAAAAAGCACATATACATACGTATCCATATTAAATCCATATTAAACCCTGTGGCTCGTGGTGACACATTGATGTCTTAAGACATCGTTTTTTGCGAGAAACCGAACAGTATTTATGTTTTTTTTAACCTCATATCAGACCTCATATGAATCTCATCTAGTATCCCAACACCATTACTTTAGAGTAAGATCATAGATATATATGTACATAGATGCCTCATTCGACCAATCTGCGCAGGCACTAGTGAGGACTCTATATATAAATTGTATGAGGTAAAAAAA
Source organism: Pseudorasbora parva (assembly GCF_024679245.1). NCBI lineage: Eukaryota > Metazoa > Chordata > Actinopteri > Cypriniformes > Gobionidae > Pseudorasbora > Pseudorasbora parva. The sequence goes on from NC_090180.1 coordinate 11,955,804, forward strand.
AAAAAAAACCACATAAATACCTTTTACGTTTCTCGCAGAAACCGATCGTTTCGTGATTTTTACTCTTATAGGCCCCGTTCACAAGTCTTAATGCTCAATTCTGATTTTTTGCTAAGATCTGATTTTTTGTTTGGCTGTTCACATTACCTTTTAAAATGTGGCCTATATCTGATTCCAGTGTGAACTGTTTGAGGTTTCAAACTAACCCGCATGTGCAAAAGAACAATATCAATGACATTAGACGCAGCGCGCTGTTGCACTAAAGTTCGGGAGGTTATAGAGGAAGTAAGCATTTTCGCTTTTATTTAAACATGTTTGTGTAATGGAAGCCATAACATTAAGGAGCAGGTGCTGAAGAGGAGAGGAACGAAAAGAAAGAGAGCAAAATTGGTTATTTTGGCCTTTTGTCAGCATCCTTTGGCACTGAAGCCACGTTTTCCTGTGTCCCCGTTCTTTTTCAAAAACGGACCAGTTACGGTAGGATCCTTCTAGTTTAGCTCGAATTGAAGTATCTCCCCATATACTAATTAGGTCTAATGGGCCTTTCACACCGAACGCGGCAACGGCGCCGCTGCGCTAAGAAATCCATTCATTTCAATGGCTTGCGCTGCGCAAGGACGGTTTTTTGCTGCGCCGACCAAAGCGCACGCGCAGCGGAGCGCACCCTTGACGAGCTTGCGCGCATGCCGCGTTCAAAGTTCAAAATATTTTAACTTTTGCCGCTGCGCTCTGTGACGATTACCCGTGCGGCCAATAGAAACGGTACATCGAAACGAGCACGGAAATTGCCTCTCTGTAATTTGTATGGATCCTTGAGATTCTAGGTCTGACTCTGCCCAGCAAACTGTCGAACTGCTCCCTACTGAGCCAAAAAGTACACCTGAAAACGGTCTCTGTGGAAACGGAGCTCTTTGGCTAGCCTAAAGTCACCCAACTGTTCCCTGGACCTGAGGGTTTCATGCACCCACAGCCTAATCCTTCCTTGCTGCTCTCTCTTCTTCTTCTTACTAGAAGGGTTATTGCTATCGCTCGCTTTTTAGCACGGGACAGATACATATTTGCTGCTGATTGAATGAATAGAAATAGACATATAGAACTCCCGCAAAAAGTTTTGAAAACTCCGCCTACTTTGCGCTGGCCAGTGAAGCGCATCTGAAGGGCTGCGCTGAACCCCGCGGCAAGCGCAGCACATTCCGCGTTCGGTGTGAAAGGCCCATAACACCTCACTCTCCCTCCACTGACTCACTCCATCGCTGTTTTCCATATCTAGTCAAGTTTTTAATGTTACTGTCTGTGTCTGTTGTGTCTAGGGCTAGCTCGCCGGTGCATAATTGTAACAAATGACGACATAAATTGACGTAAAGTTTGCATCAAATGGTTGTTCACACTGCGGCCACATTGAAAAAAAATCAGATCTGGGTCTGATTCAGGACCATATGTGGTCATAGTGGCTCTCAAACACCCCATTGGCATGCATTATACGAGCAACAGTTGGAGTTAAAAATCTTAATTGCCCTGGGGGTATGCAGATAAACATAAAATTGTCATTTTTGGGTGAACTATCACTTTAATAAAGGCCTTCTAAAGTGAATTGATTTGGACTACAGCAGGAAGTGCAGGATTGTAATGACGTCACTAGAACCGTTTGTTGACTAACCCTCCGCCCAAAAGAACACGCAAAAAAGGGGGCGTGGTCTTGTTGCTCTCCCACGTGGAGAAGAGCGCGCATTCAGCGCTTGGATCTCCCCGTTATGGTAAGAGGCGGGACCTTTCCTATCCGGGCAAAGTGCGCTAAGCTGCTGTCCAATCACAACACAGGAAGCGCTGGCCCAATCAGAACTCATTACGTATTTCTGAATGAGGGACTTCATAGAACAAGGAAATCATCAGGCCGTTTTTTAGGACAGAGGAAACAGCGCTGCACAGATAAGTAAATTGTGTGAAAAATACTGTTTTTTTCACATGTTATATTGCACACTGTAAACATAATCAAAGCTTCGAAAACACACGAAGAATGGGACCTTTAAAACTTAATAAAGTAGAATATCTAGCCTTCACCAGACCACCTTCTGTATTCAACTTACATGAAACACAGAAAAACATGATGTATGACGTCAGACCTAGCGTAAGCATTTTGAACTGCGAGAGGCATTACACTATCTGCGCAAGTTGAATACAGAAGGCGCCGGCGGTTTTTTAAATATAGATATTTTTCTTACAAAACTCGATCGATTCACTTCAGAAGGCCTTTATTAACCCCCCGAAGCCATGTGGAGTAAGTTTATGATAGATGAATGCACTTTTAGCTAGGAAGGAAAAGCTAGGAAGTGTCAGTATATGTTTTAATATTACTCAGATTGTATTCATCAGAAAGAAGAAAGTCTAGAATGGCTTGGGTGAGTAAATTATGGGTTATTTTCATTTTAAAAGTGAACTATTCCATTTAACTGGGCTAAGTAACTATGAACAAGAACCAATTTGGTATTTACATCATTATAAGTAATTCTGGAGATGTTTTGTAAAAATGTGGGAATGTACTGTCAAAGGCTGGCATGGTAACTTACAACCTAAAATGAGATCTGTCAGCACATTGTGTACATTAATATGAAGTTTTTAGAACTATCAATATAATCTCTCTTTTTTGATCTTAAGGACAAGTTAAAGTTCCCAGCCATATTGTAATGTATAGTAAACTGAAACATAGTGAAACAGGGAAGTTAATTAGCCAAAATTAGTGAAGTGAAGCAGATTAAATGACTCTGTTTTTAATTCATTCTCCTCTCAGGACAGAACAAGGTCTCTGCAGCAAGGCAACTCTATAGAAGGCAACCAGGTCACACCTGGGAACATGATATTAATTTCAGTGCAGCCAATGGGCTTTGATTCAGTCTGATCTGACAAAACAGAGACTATTTCAGGTTTACATTTACATTTGGTTTACTCTGGATCTGGAGCATATATGTATCCTGAAATCTTTCTCACTGCCAAAATTACAAAGATAATCTGTAAAATAATATATATTAATACATATTTGAGTAAAGCTTTATTAACAACAAGCACTTATTGTCTGGTCTATAGGGGAAACACTAAGGTTTTTATATGTAGCTAATATCATGTGGTAGTTCATTATACCCCCATTCTCCAATGAAAACGAACTTTTAGAGCAGAATAGAAATATAACATCAATTGTTCATGATCACACTGATTAATACATTGAACAGAATGTTTGATATTCCTTAATATTCAAAAACAGGGAACTCAGTTCTTCAGCTTGACAAGTAAACAAGACAGATCAAAGACCGCCACCATTATCTCCATGACACCAGTCATCAGCACTCATTTGTTTGTGATATCTAGGCCACGTTTGCTAAGCCATCATATAATAACTCCTCATATTCTAACGCCATTTATGCTCAACAGTGTCCTCTTAATTCTTTAATAGATAACATTGTTTATTACAAAGACTTATTTTCAGGTTTCCAATTCTGCTTTATGTGTAATATGGATGATTCCCTTCACATTGACTTTGAAGTAACACTTTACTAAGGCCATGTTGTCTATGCCAATAAATGCTGCACCTTTATAATCAGGAAAATATTGTTTTTGAATGGCTGACATCAGGAAGCAAGCCACAATTGATGCGCAAAAGCGAGCAATTTATCTATTTTCATCGCATGCCATGCATATTCCTTTAACATGAACGTGACATACAACAAGTGCAATGCATTTCGTCTTTCCCACGACCATAACTGCATATGTATGCAAAGTTAACGAGCAGTCACGCAGAATGAACAGACTGTGGTTCAAATCCGCTTAACTGCTTTGATTTCGAACGTGACCATCGCTTGAATGAAGACCATCATTCCCTTAACTCTTTATTAATGATCCATAACAGCATACATAAGTGTACGTGTACTGGACTAACTTACCTCCACGAAATAAAAGCAGGGCAGCAAGGTAACGCTGTCTTTGGTCATCTTGCCTTTGAGTCTTTCCTTCGCAGACATGATAAACGGTACGCTCCTTTAAAACGCGGTGCGTGAAGAGAGGAATACTGAAATTCTCACCGTCTGCAGTAATTGCGCTCCTTCAGGCTGTCGCTTTCTCCATCCCCAAGTGTGCTTTTACTGCGGATACAGACACACGAAAAGATGCTGTATCAAACCTGGCAACATCATGACTGAAACCATGACAACACAATCGCCATCCCCCGAGGACGCGCCGATGGAGATGTTAACAGTGTCCAACGCCGATTAATGTTTCAAGGCAACATTCAACCTTCTGATTAGAGGCAATATGCTGACCAGATGACGTCAGAGGTGTGCTAAAAACCCATTTTCACCAGAAGCGCGCGCACGTGTGTGTGTGAGGTGGGGGCGTTCACGCTACTTCTTGACTGTCAGAAGGCTTTTATTTTTTTTATTTTTTTTTATTAAGCCTGTAAAACATTCTATTACTTATATGCCTGGCTGTTCGACATTTATTAGGACAACAATTATTTGCCCAGCTATAAACCCAGCAAAAACAGAACGTTAGTTTATGGTTCCCGTTTGGTTATTTGTTTAAGAACCAAATAATAACGTTCTAGGAAATGTTCTTTTTATTTGTTATTTCTTGCAAACATAAAACAACGTTGTAGAGAGGTTTACCTAAAAATACCTTATAGAGAATGGGGGTTATTTTATTATTTTGCAACCATAAAATAACGTTGCATGTGGTTATTTTTTAAATAACCTAAAAATAACTTATACAGAACGTTCCTTAATGGTTATTTTTAGGTTATTATTTTGCAACCATAAAATAACGTTCCCAGAAGTTGCATGGTAGTTATTTTAATAACCTAAAGTAGCTTATACAGAACTTTTCCTAAGGGTTATTTTTATATTATTATTTAATAACATTGTAAAACAATTAAAACGTTGCATATGTTTATTGTGTAGGCTAATGACAGCGCTTTGAAATTAGTTTAATGCCGCATTTATGTTGAAATGAGATCAACATGCGTAATAATGATCAGATAAATCTATCTTTATAGCAAAAATATTTCAATCTTCATTTAGCTACTTCGCCCGCTTCTGCGCGCGCTTCTCCATCACGTGCTTTCTCATTTGCATGCCTGACTAATTAACATTTGTTTATCTGTATCTTTATTAAATAATTAGGCCTAGTAATAATTGATATAGATGTGAGCGTAAATATGATTTTGGATATATATTTGAAACCCTTAGGCTATTGAAGAGGACATGTTAATTCGAGTTTTTGTTTAGGCCTACGGACAAGCATGTTCCACTAAACTATAGCCTACAGGCCTCTTTAAGTCAAATAATTGGTTATACATTTTTTTATGTTTGTGAATACATTTAATATTTTCAAAAAAGATAGACTGTGCTGAAGTCATTTGGTGCTGAAGAAATGCAAAATATGGGTATGCTACCCCATTAAATATAGTTAAACTTACATAGGCCTATTAATGGACACATTTAATCTTGATCTTCCACATTATGCTTGACATTTTTTAAATTAATTTAACAACAAATAAAAGCAAGATATGGATTGTATAATACTGATTATAGGCATCCATACAGCCATCTTCCAATACTGGGGTCGTGGGTGAGCTGGATGATTGTTAGAAATAAAATTTAATAGCATAGATTAAATAGCATAGATGTGAAAATTAAAGATGCAGTTTTTGGTATTTGGAGGAGTCTTATCTGTAAATATTGCATTCAACGTAAAATAATTCCTTACAGAATAGTGCAGTCCACAATAAACATCTCAGATATCATACAAACATGTTCGTCCTTCTGTCAAATATGCATAAAGTAATATAAAATATACATAACATAAGTGATATAAGTGAATAAAAAAAAGAGAATTTTTTTTATATATATATATATATATATAAAATTGGACTCTATCTGGAGTTCTACATAACTAATTGACTGCAGCTTATTGTTTTTTTACTCTTCAAAATAATCTCCTAAACTCCTTCTGAGATAAACGAGAAATAGCAGGAATCCAACATATACGTATCTTTTAATTTTGTTCCATTGGGCATTCACGCCACCTAGTGGATATTTCAAGACATCTAGATGGATGAGTGTTGACAGTTAGCATTTTAAAATGCCCATTTTTATTTCATTAGAAAGTTTTAAAGCAGTCAAAAATGGTTATTATTAATTGTCTGCATGACTAAAGATAGATACAACTCTACATATAGGCCAGTTTTAACCACACTGTATATAAGTTGGCAAATTCTAAAAGTTGAGGTAATCAGTTGCCTTAAATTTTGTAAGTTAAGAAATTTAAAGTTTAAGTAAGCAGAACTTGCAGATTTCAATTGCTCGGAACTTTAAATATTTGAGTAAACTAATTAATATGTTTAATTTAAAAAATATCATGTAATCTCAATTTTTTTGTGAACACGACTAGTTTCAACTAGCTAATTCAATAAATGCCATCTTGTTAATTGGCAGACGTGGACAAAGTACACAACTTCATTACTTGAGTAAAAGTAAAAGTACTACTAGTCAAATACTCCGTTAGAAGTGAAAGTTGTAAAAACTGATTTTTACTTAAGTAAAAGTACTGAAGTATTTGTTTTCAAAAGTACTTAAGTATCAAAGTAAATTTCCTTTTTTATGTCAGTGCATTATTTCATTATTGTTGTATAAATGCACATTATGTCATCATGGTTTAAGCCAGTCAGTGATTCTCCATCTGACATACTAGCAAACGACTAACTTACACTCAATTAAATACTTGTATTAAAATTACAAAGCTCTTTACAAAGCTGCTGTCACTTTAAGGCAGAATGCACAGATCCAATACACTGATACACATCTGATATTCTCCAACTGTTTACCTTCACTGAAGACATAATCAACTTTGTTTATGTGAATACTCGACAAAATGAACATTTTGACATCGGTCTTCTTCCATTTTGCTATAAACTATAAATCAGTGTTTAATAAATGCTGTGAAATCATTGAACTTCACGAGACTCTACAAGAGTGATCCCTGAAAGGCTTTCTGCAAAAACCCAAACACCTTTTAAAGAAGAAAAAAAATCATCCACTGACTTTCAAAGCTGTTACAGAAACGACTTTCGACTTCGAGGACCTTGATAGAAATGTAGTGGAGTGAAAAGTATACGATATTTGTCTTTCAAATGTAGTGCAGTTAAAGTCATAAGTTTCCAGATAAAATAATACTCAAGTAAAGTACAGATACTCAAAAAGTGTACTTAAGTACAGTACTCAAGTGAATGTGCTTAGTTACTGTCCACCTCTGTTAATTGGTTACCCAATGCTTTGGTAGCATTAGCATAGCAATTGCTGATCGAGCAATATAATATTTAAACCAGGGTTGCCAACTTGTATGTTCAGGTTGGAGTAAGATTGGGGGGGGGGGGGGGGGGGGGGGGGGGGCTCAATTCATATGTAGTATAAACATAAGGAACATTTGTTTGTTTTAGCACTATCTGAAACGGTCAAATTTTATGTGCTCGCATTCATTAATATTCACTTGTGCTTATATATCATTATTCACTAAAAATATAAAAGTATATTAACGTTTTAAAATTTCACATTTAAAGAAATCTAGTGTTTGATCTAAATATTTATTCAAATGCAAGACTGTTTTTGAAGAACTAGATTAGATATATGTATAGGCTATTTATTCTAACATTATGTTCAATGATGTTCAACACACATACCTCTGTTAAAATCTCAAAAATTTAGCTGTAGGGTTTCATGACCCTTTAGAGAGCCATAAGGCACCTACTGGGTAATGGCATTACAAATTAACATTTTTATTTTTTAAGCAACAAAATGACTCTAATTTACCTCTTTGAATTAGAATTCTCTATTTTAACCTTAATTACTACACAAATTGAAATATAAATAATAAAAATATTAGAAGAAATATATTTTAAGTGGTCATTAATTGACTATTATTATTGCACAAGTAGTATTTAGTAGCCTACCAAAAGATCTCTTCAAAATATTCAATAAACATTATTGAGCTAAAATATAGAACACTTATTTGATTGAAAAATAGTTACGGTGTATGGCCACATTTGACCATCAATGAGTATTAGTTTGACCAATTAGTAAAGAATACCTGAGGGCTAAATGCAGGAATAACATTAATGTCAACAATGTTGCACATCTTTTCACTCTAACCGTTTATCCTGCCCCTCGGATTGAGCCCTCCCTGCGTCCCAATTCGCATACTATCCATACTAAAAAGTAATCGAAAATAGAATTAGTATGTCCCAAATCATAGTATGTTGAAAAGAGTATTCCAAAGATACCCGGATGGTTTACTATTTCCGGTCCGATTTCGAAGTACGGATCGATGTGCACTCTAACGGCTGATATTGCCCACAACCCATTGCAAGGTAGAGCTACAAACATGGCGGATATGCGAGTCCAGCGGTTAAGTAGAGAAGTTTAGATAAAGGGGTTTGAGTGACCAACTATCAGCATTTAACCTGACAAAAATATATTTATTCAGTGTTGTCCACATTATATTTCATCTTCAGTAGCATTATGAACTTTTTTAATGACACGTTTGGCCATTAACTTTTAAATGCATCATTATATTTAAACTGCAAACACATGAGGGGAGTCTCTGCATTAAAGACCCACAAATGGCAGATCAACGAGCGGCTACATTTCTCTCCTATACGGTAGGAGATTAATCTGAATGTGAAGGATTTTACCTGTGACGAATCTGATGATGATTGACAGGGCAGTTAAACGGTTATGGGATGCACGTAACTAAGCGTCAGAGTCCGTTAAAGATGGGGAAGTAGTATATGTCCTGAAGCTTGCATAATTTTCTGCAACACACTCAAAAGTATGCACTTTTTCTTCACAAAAAGAGTACATACTTTTAGGACATAGTATAAGTAGGCGAATTGGGACGCAGCACCTGTCAATGGTGAGTTTCCAGACCAAACATCTTGATGTTGGTCTGGCTTGTTGTCAGGCTACAGTGACACAGGTGTGGAGAATTGATGGTGACTTACCATGCTGCTTATAAGAAGTCAAATTGACAAGTCGGGAATATAATGTGTTGGGACAAAAGGCTAGGAGCGTGATCTCTGCGGTCCTGCTAGCTTGGACATCCTGTTGGCTCACTCATCCTCTCCAGTCCAAGGGTTGATATGTTTTATAACTTGCGTTATTTTAATCCTTACTTGTAGTTATGTTTATCTTCTTGATTAACGCTTATTATTTTGCAAATTGGATTACGTATGGCCCCTCCATTAATGTTTATTCTCCTCGAGTCAAGGGGTTTTAACAATAGCATAACAAAACATTAAACACTACTAAATCGCCCACTTAATGTTAATCTTGCACAATTAACATTAAATCACACTTAATTTTGGCATTTACTGTCCCTTTTGAGTATCATGGCAAAGCATGCTGGGAAATAGAAATCCCAGTCCAGTTTTGGTTAAACGTAAATTAGTCTAAATTAAGAAACAAGTTCATAAAGCTCAAAACTATTTAAACAGTTCGAAGGATTTAAAATGTGTCAGTTTTGAGATCTGAAAAGAAAAATAAAGTTCTAAATACTCTTAAAAGTTAATTTGTTTGAACTAATTTGTTTAATCTGTGTTAGATCTACTCAAGATTCTCTGCCCCAAATCCAGTATGTGTGGGGTTTTTACACCCAGCGTTGCTAAAGGCATACAATGTAGTTTATAAAGAATAAAATACTTCAATATAAAAAAATTAAACACTATTAAATAGAAACAATAACATTATATTGAATTATAATGATTCAAAAGAGAGTGAAGGACTTTTATATTTAGTTTGGTTTAATTAGTTATTAAATAATCCTGAGGAGAAGGGGGGTCTTTTATGTAAGATTTCAATGACAAAAGTTTTGGAAGAACTGATCTAAAAAATTACTATAACGAAAAAAGAAAGATATATAAAGAAAATGTTATCTTTATCTATATAGGTCACTAGGTGTCGCTGTCTCAAGATTTTTAAAAACATTTTAAACGTTTAAATATTCAATGAGTGAATATTCAATGGATGCTGAAAGGTATATGCTACAACAGAAACGATGTATGCTGTGCCGACATGATGGCCTATTTCAAACCCGAACGTCCGATTTAAAACTGGACAGATTCCCATATAGTTAGGCCTACTTACCTTTAGTCCATGGCCCTGATAAATATGCTACCTTTACTTTATGTAACACTGCAAGTGGTCAATTTAAATATATGGGCTACAATCTAAACAAAACAAGCAAATCAAACACAAAAGTGTAGGTTATAATTGCCGCAGTGATAAAGAAAACCTTGTTGAAACAACGTGAAAAAAAGAAAAATCAGTATTAATTAACAGACCAGAGAAAAAGAAAAACAAACAAATTCGCTATACAACTGCATCCAGACCAGTAGATGTCAACAGAACCCTGAAACAAGCTCTGGTATTATGGAGGAATAAGGCAGCCAGCTGCACAAACAAAACTTTAGTCTACCTTTCATAGGCACAATAACCATTACATTTTTTAACACGTAGATTGAATTTTATTTTATTTTTTATGTCATTTATAAAAAGTGAAACTGATCAATCATTTTCAAAGTCTAACATACATTCACAAGAGGGCAGCAGCGCACAGTTCCTCATAAGTCTTCAGAAATACATCGAAGCCCATACTTTCCTCCATTCTTAGGCACCAGGACATGCACATGAAATATCCTAAAGCCTATTGTCAGTTAATTGTGTTTGATTGATTTATCAACAATGGTTGCAGAATGGTAAATGTAATGTTCATGCATTATTTCCGTATTTATCTTTAGAGACTTTGCAACTGTAAGCTGGCCTTCCTATTTGACCATATTGTTAATGAAGAGCTAAGACTTAATTGCTTCGCAAGTCCTTATGCTAATGAGCCACAGCAAAATGAGACTCCAACTATGAAATATTTGTAGTCATATTGCATGAAGGATTCGATCATCTATAATAACTTAAGATAACACAGTTCAAGACGTGCATTTTTTTATTTTATAGGCGTCCCATCACTCAAAAAAAATGCAAGTGGCTCGGCTAGCGCGTGCAGCTGCCCCCAGCCTGCGCGAGCTCTACCCAATTGAAATCATTCTCACAGACTACAACGCACTTACAGCGCTGAGCGCTCGGACTGTCCGTGACACAATGCGCTACTATTTCTGGTGGATTTATTAGGAGGAGTGATAATGGATTAAGAAGAAATCATGCAAATGCTATCGTAGGACCAGGAGACGAAGCCGAAAAACATTCATTTACCAGGATCTGTTTGACCCTTATCGGCAATGCTTTACTTTCAGATGGTGATCATGGCAGGTACTGTCATGCTGGCATACTACTTTGAGTACACTGATACTTTCAACGTGCATATCCAGGGATTTTTCTGTCATGATAACGCGTATACGAAGCCCTATCTCGGAGCAGAGGAGTCCGGCGCGATCCCACCAGCTGTCCTGTACGCGGTGGTCGCAGGGGTCCCTGCACTTGTGGTGAGTGTGTGTTGAAAGGAGTTTAAACCAGCAGTTCATGATCAGTTTTTGATTGGTAGAGATAGTTCAAATGTCCTGTTGGATAGAGTCTCATAGTCAGTCTGCCTACAAAGTAAGTATAACATATTATATTAACATACACATTAATCAGTGTAACACATTATGCATATTATGTTGAAAATGAATGATCCATTGTGGTTTCTGAATACAGTCTAACAGTGTATGTTTGCACCTTTCATGGTGGGTCAGTGTATAAAATTTGGGGTCAGCAAAAGAAAATTAATTAATAATTTTATTAATCAAGGATTCATTAGATTATTACAAGTTATAATGTCAAGACATGTAGTCTATATAAATGCTTTTATTAATTGAATAACCTACTAAAAAATCAAAATGTGTCAGTTTCCAAAAAAATATTAAGCAGTTTAACTGATCTCAACATTGCTAATAATACATCTCTCTTGATCATCAAATCATCATATTAGAATGATTTCTGAAGTATTATTTGACACTGGAGTAATGGCTGCAAAAAGTCTACATTGAGTCTACATACAATCATCTCAAGAATAAATAACATTTTTAAATATATTAAAAAAGGAAACTGTTATTTTAAATTGCAATAGTATTCACAATATTACCATAAAAAAACAAGATATACAAAAAACATTTGTTGATATTTATTAAATGGCAAATTAAATTCACTGTATAGTTTAGAGAAGTTGGTATTTGAAGAATGAGATTTTTTATAATGAAATCTGATGTTGAATTGAGCTTTAATTTGAGTTTTAAATCTTTAACTTGCATTGTTGAGATCTCTTCATAAACTCCAGAGCTAACACTAGATTACTAAAAGGGGTGCTTGATTATGATTTCACTTTTCTAAATTTAGTTAATGTTGCTGTTTGAGCATAAACAACATCTGCAAAGTTACGACGCTCAAAGTTCAATGCAAAGGGAGATTTTCTTTTACATAAATCAATTTTTTTAAGGGCTACAACAAATGGCTGGTAGGGACATTTTTTTTTTTACTTTGGAAGATTAACAGATAAACACAACAGAACAGAAATACAATCCAATTACAATAACAGTATAGACATTTGGAATGCTAGGGGGGATATAAGAAAATTATAGGAATACATTAAAAAGTGTACATGCTTGCAAAATTCGAATAGCTTTTTTTTTTCTTTTAGCTTTTTTTTTTCTTCGAGGGTAATATAGATTCAATATAATATTTCAATTAATTTTTAAATGCTATAAAACATGTTTTTTTTAACCGGAAAATTTACATTTGTGGATATGAAATTTGGACATTCAAATAATAAAAGGCTGGTAGAGACATCAGCGAGCTTCTTCCAGGTTTAGTGACATCACAAACCCTAAAGTTCTGTAGCCCCGCCCACTGATTCGACAAGTAGTAGTAGGTAAATAAATAAAAGACGCGACGCTAACACTGGAACGAGTGATAAACATGCCTTTGAAGAGTGCAAAATGCTGTACAGTGCCAGATTGTGAAAAAACAGTAGCTGCATTGAATTTGCAGAGAGCCTGAAATTAAAAAACAATGCTGTGCCTTCTAGATTGGATCTGACAGGTACAGTGCAACACACTTAAGTGAGTTACGCCTGTTTCACACATACTCCGTCTGCAGTCCACATGCAGTGCGTGTTGAGCTGTGTATGCGATGCGATGTGTGCTTTCACATATGCCGCGTTTGCAGTGCACAACTGATCTGCGGTTGTATACCACAAACACAACATTTATTCATTTTTTATTTCAAATCCATAATTTTTTTGGTACTGAACATGGCTTGTCAGCATTACGCCTGTTTCACACATACTCCATCAGTAGTCTGTACCACAAACACAACATTTATGAATAATTTTTTATTTAAAATCCATTATTTTTATCCATATATATATAAAAAAAAAATCATTATTACTTTAAACACATTACATTTAAACATTTTATTAAATTCATTACTTTATACTTTATATTTGTATACTTTGCAAGTGGCAAAACATTTAAACATAGACCTTTGTTATAGCCTATGTTAAAATCAAAAACATTTTACATTAAAACTTACAGTAAACAAAACAAATATATTCTTTTCTTTCATTTTTAAACCTTTTTAAAATGGTTCTGCAGTGGTCAAAAAGGATAATAAACAGTGAATTTTGAAGTGATATATTCTTGAAAACTCAGAGATGTGGATTTGGACAGCTATTACATCACCACACGACCTTGTTTGTGCGTTTTTTGTGCTACCTACTGCTTTTGTTTGCCAAAACAAAAACTTAAATGATGGCAATACCTTATGACCCCCACGAGAAACAATTACCGTCCAAATAGGGCTTCAGCCAACTCCTTCAGTACTAAGCTGGAAAATCTAACTTTTCCCGAATTCACCCTGTTGGGGAGGAGGGCCACCAACAAACCGCAGCTTATTGTTCGGGCTTTAACTTCTGGATATTCGGCAGCGGTGCCACAACGGAATGAATGGTTTCGCTCACATCTTTCTCCGCCGCCATTACTGAACTACAACTCAAACTAGCGCACAACATCAACATATTCATTCTCAGCCACTCCCTCGATTTGCTGATTGGACTGGTAAAAAATTGTTCGGAGAAAACCTAAGAATACACAGCAGTCCCAGATGAAGGACTGAAGGAAAATGAAAATTGAGCGGATGTACGTTGAAGGGCGGAGCCAGGCTAAGAGAATGCCTTTTATTTCTAAATCATGAATTTTTTTTGATGTAAAATATATAAACATTATAACAACATTATAAACATTATAAAATAAAGCAGATCATGCCACAGTCTTCATTTAAAGGGGTTGTAAAACACATTCTTTCGAAGGCTTGATTGTGTTTGCGGGGTGCACTATAGCATGTGTTCATGCTTCGTTTAAAAAATAAAAATAAAATTCATACATTATTATATTGTACACTGCTCTGTTTGTCCTTGTAAATACGTTCTTATAGTTTCCTGGTTTTATGAAACCAGTCCCTAAAAATACGCAATTGGCTCAGATTGTTTAGCTGGCCCAGCTGTGTTGTGATTCGCTAACCGCCTAGCACACTTCAGCCTACTCTTCTCCACAGCAATACCCCCCCCCCCCCCCCCCCATTATTTAATATTCTCAGAGGAGGGGTTTATGTAAATATTGGAGCTGCTGATGTCAGCAAGTCTGGAGGAAAAGGTTGTAGTTCCCAACAGGCCGTTTGCTGTAGTCCTTAGAAATTGATTTCTTTAAAATCAAAAATCTCCCTTTCCTTTAAACTTTGAGTGTTGTAACTTTGCAGATGTTGTTTATGCTCAAACAGCAAAATTACACACTAGCTAAAGTTAGACACGTGAAATCCTGTTTGACCACCCCTTTAATCTTATTGTCTTGTAGAAACTATTGAAATATGAAAGAGATCAGTAAGTTGAGAAGCTGCATTGCCATTGCTTAATGTTTGCTATGTTGTAATGGCCAAGGGGGGGTGAAACACTCAGTTTCAGTCAATCTCATGTCAATCTTGAGTACCTATAGAGTAGTATTGCATCCTTCATATCTCCGAAAAGTCTTTAGTTTTATTATATTTATAAAAGAAATATAGGCTGTACCGAGTCTTTCCGGAAAAAACCGAGCGGCTGGAGGCGTATCGTGTGGGCGGAGCTAAAGAATGACAAGCGCGCAAAGCGGTGACGTCCTCAAGCGTGGAGAAACCCATCGCTATCTCAGCTAATACAGATATGATCCAGAATCAAATCTGAGGCAGAAATAAATTGAACAGGAGAAACGGCAACATCAGGACGTCCGTCTCTGTGGTATGTACTGTATTTAGTGGCCTGTCAACATTTGTGTGTCTTTACTCGCAGTTTATGAGGACATGATTTGGTTTATGGACTATTGTATGCGACTAGACCTTAGAAGTAGCAAGCAAAACGGTTTTGCACATCAGACTAGTGTAACGTTATACAGAACAACAATGGAGTAACCGTTAGCGCATTTGAATGACGAAGCACGCGATCGTGTCGTTTACTGATGTTTACTCATGCGACGGTAGCCAATAGCAGAGACATTTGAAGCAGTTTTACTCACTGACTGCTTCCTAAGCAGGACCGAACCTTTATCGCTGGGACCGCTCCGTCAAAAACACACTTCTTTGGTATGATTTGGTAAAGTCCTGTGACTGCAGTGGCGTGTAAATCCACTTTGAGACACGACTGAAACGATGTTGTGAAGCTTCCCGTCATTTCTGCGTTCAAATCGGTTCAAATGCAGCGCTGCCTTCCCGGAATGCTGTGCTGAAGTGTTGAAGTCGCTCGACGTCACCCATAGGAATAAAGTGGAGCGCGGCGCGCCACATAAGTGTTCACGGACGACTGGATCTGCACCTGAGAGACTGTTTACGGCGTGCATTTCCTCTCTCGCTCTAGTCACGCGCGCGCGCACCCTACTGGGAGAAGAGCCCATACGGCCCATACAAGGACCTTCCGATCTATTAACGTCAAGTAGACCCATACTCGAAAAAAACTCGCCGAAACTTATGAGAAACCGAAAGAGTATTTTTAACACAGAAATACTCCATCAAACGTCCAACATTAGTTTTTGAAACTTTGTCTATGTTTAGGATGGGAATCCAAGTCTTTAACAGTGTAAAAAGCTCAGTATGCATGAAACAGCATTTCACCCCCCCTTTAAAATCTGTCATTGAGAGTCATTTTTTGGCTCTATAGACTCTAGCTCTGTGGGCCTACAGTATATTAAAAGAGAATTTATGATGAGCAAGATATTGGCAGCTCCGAGGATCAATTAAAGAGCACCAGGATCACTACAGAGCCTCCCTGCTCTCATCTCTCATAAGAATTCCAATGGATTTGCTCAATCGATCTGAAAACATTCTGCATGGCCTTATATTAAGGCCATAATTCACCCCCAAATAACTATTATTATGACCCATTTGCTAAAAGCATAATTTTTGAGCCAAGTGTGGAGTGAAAACTTCGATCTGGTCTCAAGCGTGCTCTGCGGTGGACAGTAAAGGTCAGCTATCAGCCCGACGGGTTTTAAAAGTTCAAGGCTTATACAGTGTTAGTCCCAAATATTGCTGACATGATGAACGTGGCAATTTCTGACAAGAAAACTGATAAGATAACATTATCTGAAACTTTTATGCAGCAGTACTTATCCTCATGTTTTTTCAAACTGTGTCATTTTGTTCTGTGGAATACTTTAAATCATTTAGCCATGAAATTATAATTAATGCTGACTGGAGCTTTTAAGTATCAAATTCAAAATTAACATAAAAGTAGTAAATGCTGTATTACAACTCTTTCTGAATTCATATAGCTTTGTGTAAAGGGGAAAAAAAGTTGTTACAATCTTCCTGTCCAGTGAGCTGTTATTATTCTGAGATTAACGATTTAAATGATGACGTACTGTCATAATAATAAGATAAGATGTAAATATGACAAACATTTTTATGCTTATACTTTTTATCTCATAATATTGAGTTTTGTCATCATTTTGACCTGTGTCAATTATTACTTTGTCAAAATTTCTTACTTCTTAATTTTGACTTTTTATGTCATATTTATGTTTATCTTTATCTTATGTGGTGGAAATTGGATTTCATAGATTTAGGTTTGTTTATCACATAAATAGCTTCTTTATGATACATTTATGGTGCGTTTGTGTCCTTTCGAAGCTTGAAAGCTCATATTTAATAACTGGATGGACAAAATTACCAGCATTCTTCTAAATTTCTCTTTTTGTGTTTGATAAAAGGAAACCATCATATGAATTTGGAACGACATAAGGATGATTAATTGATGACATCACTTTTGGCCAAACTAAGCTAGCCTCTGTATTTAGAGAAGCACTTAACAACAGTTGCTTGCTATGGCACAACGCACAGCAAAAAATATGGTGGCTTTATAGCAGGTCAGCATGAATAAGCGCTCTGAAACCAAACAAACAAACATCTCTTGAGCAGTTGATGTAGCAGTTTATATATGCTAACCTTTGTAACTTTCAAGTTTTAAATGGCAAAAACCTGCCTGACAGAGGGTTTTAACTAATAGGCATCTACTCATAGCCTAGAAATCTAGACGCACCCTAGCGGCAGCAAATCTAATCTGCTGCGAGTATCGTCTAGCAACTCTCAATACAGTTCTGAGCTGTAAAAACCAAACTCTGGTCAGGCCAATCTAGAGTCGGTGGGCGGGGCTTAACAAAATGGCGGCAGAGTAGCGCTTGCGTGCTGCTAGTAAACAAAGAGGCTGTAGAACAGCGGTCTTTCAAATCAGCTTTCAAACCGCAACTCTGGAATACTTGGAGTTAAAGTTTTCTCTGAGAAAAGAACAAAGAACAGCCCTGAAGTCATTCTTAAAAAGGGAAGACGTGTTCCAAGTTTTGCCGACCAGATACAGAGAATGTTTAATCTATCAACAAGCTCCACTTCACGTTGCTCTGGTTGGTTGTAGCGCTATCCAATCACGTGCAGAGGGAGTTTGAAAGAGAACCGTTTATCCCGGCCCTCGGATTGAGCCCTGTCAATGGTGAGTTTCCAGACCAAACATCTTGATGTGGGTCTGGCTTGTCAGGCTAATCTACTCACACTACTCTTTCTAATTTTAAAAATGACCACCAAACTTATTTTAAACACTTTCCAAAGCTTATTTGGTTTGAACCAGATTATGATTCCATCACTTCCCACTGCCTCCTCAAATAATTTGGAAACAAGAAACTATGATAAATGCATTATAATTGTGACCTAAAGTATGCAAAGATGCAAATAATATATTAGGATGGATTACAAATGAGAACTCTCAAATATGAAGATCATCTTAAAGCTACACTGTGTGATATTTTCCCCCATCTAGTGGTGAAAAGGTATATGACCATCCAGTGAATAATAGTTTCTGCTCCTCTCAATTTCGATTTCGTTTCAACTCCTACGGTGGCCGATTTAGTCATGGCTTCCAGTTCGACCTCTTCGGTGAGTGTTGCAAGTGATGAGGTTACTTTTGAAAACTATTATAATTTGCAGTTATTTAATTTGCCAAATGATCTATGATCAAATTAATATATGTAAAATGAATAATAGTTTTACGTTTTTGTTATTTTTTACCATTTTATTGCTAACATCAGCTATCAGGTTCCAGACGAATGCAAGCTAATCTTAGTAAAGGAACTTTTTTGATCAGTGCCATCGTTATTATTTATATTATATGACATCACTAGCGTAAGGCAAACAAATTATAATGCAATTTAAATATTAATCTCATGTTATCCGTCATAGAACACAGATTTATGTTATAAGGTAAACATTACTTTTTCATCATTGACGCGAGGAAAACTATCCTAGACGTCGTTCTAGTGTTATGCACAGAACACCATGATATAATTAGCCAAGCAACAATAAAACTTCCAATATACACAAATAGGCTGAATTAATATTACCTGTCGAGAAGAAAGCAGGCAACATTGGCGTTCTTTTTAAAATCGTTGCTCCTCATGAGCTCTTTATCTTGGAAAGGCCACTCCAATATTTATTTTGTCTTGTTGATTTGCCTGTCGCGTTGCCGTCTTAATTCTCTTTTCCGCTTCCTTGGCGACTCTGATACATATCCCGCAATGTTACTAGGTCCCCGACCCGGGTCGAATTCGGTAATCAATTCCGGGACGTGGTTGCTTTCACACAGAAGGCGACCCGGCAATGTTCCGGGAATATTGCGGGTCCGACGTGCAGTGTGAAAGGGGCTTAAGAGTGATCCTCCTTCATCATATAGCAGCCTCAAGCAATCCTCCTCTTCACATGCGACACGGTGCCATCGAGTGTAAAAACGCGAAAAGCAAAGCTTGAATTTACGGGTATGTCCCTCTTTGGCAAATGTACTTTCAAGATGGAGGAGCAACATGGCGACCGCCATCCGAACCCCTAACACTTATGCATTTTCAATGGTATATTATAAAATTACGAGAATGCATTATTACTTGAAAGAAGTAAATATACATTAATGAGCACATATATTTTTGAAAGAACTAAGTGATTTTAGCTAAGAATAAACAAAAAAAGTTACACAGTGTAGCTTTAATATATAGGTAGTATTTTCATGTATGATGCAGATACATTTATACTGTGAAAAATTTTGAATTTAAAAAATCTTTCTTTTAGGGTTATTTGTTTTTGGATTTTTATCATTTTTAGAATATACATGGTGGCAAAAATTATTAGAACACCTAACAGATCTGAAAATATGTATCTGTCTATAATTGTTTTGCCTCCAAAACATTATTTATTTTCTTAATGTTCATGAAACCATGCACCTGTAAGGCCGCCCAAATCGTCCCAATGAAGGCTAACGATCGGCGGGTGAAGTTCGTTGCGCGTTCGTCTTTTCAGCGGGGAAAAGGGGATTTTATTCCAATTCCTCGTTATCTGACTCCATTTAATGATAATTTAGAATTTAGGTTAGAATGCCAATTGGTTATTTGGTCATTCATTTTTAATAGTTTAAGTACACATTTAATTATTCCGTTTAACCCTTTGTTGAAATTATACCCAACCTGAATAATTCCAGAGCAAGTCAGAATCAATCAAAGCGTAACAATTTATTTAACAGTCAGGTAAATGTATAAAGCCAATTACATAGTCAATTCAAAGGTAATCCATATATAACATCAAATACTCTGAAGTAAAGAATGAAATGTATACCTGACTTCTGAAAACTACATAATGCTGGCTATCTTGAGATATCCAGCATTACGGGCTGACCGGTTTAAAGTGTCAAGCCCTGAGCTCTTTGCAACATTTCCTTAAATACCCAAAACCAGATACCCAGAACCATTTGAAACTCTTTCAAATGGAAACACCAGTTAACAATAGGAATTTGCATTGATCAGGTCCTATAGACCTGATTAGAAGAGAGGCCAAATGGCTGAAAGCCACACCCACCATACACCAAAGAAAGATATCTTTAAACCCTTAAAACATTGATTATCTTTTGGTTAACTTCTGTGGAGTTGAGATATTTGTACCAGTCGCACTGAGACATTTCAAACGATATCAAACACATATGATACTCGATCGTGTGGATTGACATTGTAATATAGAGATTCTGGGGTGTATTTTCAGTGATCTCAGCATGAGAGAGGGAATGAATTGGGGGAGAGGGAGTCAATAGGGAAAGATGTAGATTAGCTGATAGTGAGGTGAGACTTGCGTCTCCAGTGGTGTGTGAGGGACAGTTCAGATGTTAATTTCATTATTTTCTCAGAGAGTCTTTGTTCTTCATTCAGACATTTCGGCATATACTGTTTTTTTCAGTCTTACAGTTCCACCTCTTGATCCCAATGGGTCAAACTCTGGTGGTCCTATGGGATCACTGTTAGACGTTGGTTAGACGTTGGTTCAATCCTTGAGATGAAGAAATTGTCTTAGCAGCTGCAGAGCCCTTCGGAAGGCTCTTTGTTCACCTGCAGGACACCGTCTCGCCAGGTTTGTGTAGCTTGAGTTTCAGCTGGTGGGTGAATGTGTTCAGGTGTTCTACCTGTAGTCCAGCACAGCATATTCATAGAGTCAGTCTCGGACCTTGGTGAATGTTCAGTTAACGTGTCACTTCTTCATGGGGAAGCTTCTGCTTCTGCACCTTCCCGATAATCTGACTCTCCTTGTGTAATCCTCACACCTCCAATGGTGTGGTTCACTGGGTAGATTTCAATAGGTGGAAGGCTTCTCCGTAGTTGACACCTGAAAAGAGTCTTAATGTCCACTTAACGACTGAACACTGATGAACTTAAAACCGTAGAGAAATGCATAAGAACATATAATGCAAGAAAACATAAAAGAAAAAACAATGTGGGTTCATGTCAGCAGTGCGATTGGTACACCTTCTCTCAAGTGTTTTTCAAGGTCATAATTGGTGGGGTGGTATTTAATCACCTAATTCTTCACTATCACTGGGATAAAGTGATAGCGGAATTTAAATATTCTTGGTCTGGATTACCTAAGGAAATGTAGCAAAAAGTCAGTGCAGTTTATATATTTAAATAGATGATATGCATATAATAATAACATCATCAATAATATTCAATATTCAATCACAATTATGAAGATATACATATATATATAATAACCACTGTGTGTGTTCAGGAATCTTCCAATGCAATTAAGGCAGATCTAAATATGTTTAGTCATACAATAATGGAGATTGTGTATTCCTTGTCACAGTGTGTGTGTGTGTGTGTGTGTGTGTGTGTGTGTGTGTGTGTGTGTGTGTGTGTGTGTGTGTGTGTGTGTGTGTGTGTGTATGTGTGTGTGTGTGTGTGTGTGTGCGTGTGTGTGTGTGTGTGTGTGTGTGTGTGTGTGTGTGTGTGTGTGTGTGTGTGTGTGTGTGTGTGTGTGTGTGTGTGTGTGTGAGTGTGAGTGAGTGAGCAGTCCTATGAGTTGGTAGGATGTAGTGAATAGCGTTTGCTATGTGTGTCTTTAATAGACTGTCATCATGGGATCAACTCTACTGTCCTGTGTGTGTGAAGCTATTTGGATTTGTTGGTGTGAAAAGACTGACAATAGATCTTTAGTGAAGTAACACTTTTGGACTCTATGCCATCTTTGTCATCTATGATGTGTAGTGTTTAGCCTGGATAGATTTGATCTGTTTCAGGTGATATGAGGGTGTAGTGAAGGAGGTGTGTGTTCTGTGTTCTGTGTTTGTTTTTGGGAGATGGGTGGAGTCTTATCAATAACAATCTGTGTTGCAAAATTTAGTTCCAGTGCTACACTGGGAGGTCATGTATACAGTTTGTGAGGTGTGAATGGCCCCATCAAGTGTATTCGCACCCATCTCCATCATTTCAAGTTGCTCTGACAATTCCATTGTTTTGGCTCTGATGGGGGTGTTAGCCCCATCTTGGTGTCCATCCTACAAGGAATTGCAGTTGTAAACCTGAGACAAAAATAATGCAGAGAATCACAGTTAATTCTGACATTATCAACAGCTTCACAGTCAGGTTTGGACTTATTTGAATGGCACTATTATGCCTGATGCAATTTTCATCCTAGCTGTCACATGAAACAGAGTTTCATCGGCCAGGTCTGAATTGTTGCTGTTGTTTTAGTAAAGTGTGTGACACCTTAAAACTGTTCTTACAGTCGAGCCTTCACAGTCTGCTGTGAGCATTAGAGACCCCAGTTCTGCTGGAGAATTTTTCTGAATTAATCAGAGCTTTTATCGCTCATATTGTCATGAATTCTGATGGGTTGGTTCCCATGGCTTTATTTCCAGTTGCTCTCCTTACAGTCAGATCTGTGGGCAGAAATTGATTCACCTGTTTTGGTGTTGTCTGCTTTGAATTTTTGTTTTACGGTGTCGCACACACATTTGATTATTTGAGGTCTCTGTGACCTGTAAAAAAATTGAGGTACTTCTGTGGTGAAGGGTGAATTGGTTTGCTATTATCAGTGCCACACATATAGCTGTGTTCTTGTAAAGGCAAAAGATAACAGCACAACCCCTCCCTTTTGGCACTGGGAATTAACCCAATGCAACACAAGATTAAAATCCAATTCATTTCTTTTTGCATTACCTCAATATTTCATCTGACTCAATAATGTAAACGTTTTAATTATTTCTAATACTTTACAAATATGAATAAACGTCTGATTATTCTGCTTAACTCTTTACTTTATTGAAATCATTCATTAGGTTCTTAGAGTCACAGGGTCTTCGCACTTTCCAGTATGCGGGCCCATAATCACAAACTTATCAGTCTTGGTCAAGTAGACAGAGGTTAAATCTTTTATATTGCGTTATAGTCAGTAAACCAAGATTCCGATAACATGAGTATTCACAAACTCGTCAGTCTTGGTCGTCAGTAGAGGCCATACGACTGATATCTTGGACGCCCGTGCTACACGTTGATCATTCCAAGATATTTTTGTTCAGTCCCCTTGGGTTTGAATTCTCGTAATTAATGCAAACTGCTTTCAATCAGAGGCCCATGACCATCACCACAGATTCAAGTGACCAACTTACTATCTCTAATGGTGACTTTCTATAATCATGCCGTGGTTTTCCACGTCTACGTAATTTAGAGCAATATTACAACAATCAGGAATTAGGGTTGCCCTATTTAGATTGGTCTAACAATTTGTTATTGTTCTAAACGGAAGACGTCTTTAGTCTTTCAACCCGCAGTCCAAGTCTACGTATCTGAACGCCAATGTGTTAGTCGGAGCTCTAAAACATCAGCCTGGTGTGCTTTTATGCTCCACCGAAAAACTGTGTTCTAGTCCGTGTTACTAACCTGAGCGTAGTCTTGTGGTGTCATGGATGTACATGATCCACTGAGTTATTAACACAACATACGTTATAGCATTTTCATGGTTAATGCAATTGAATAACACTGTAGCCACATGGCAATCCTATGCTCCACCTGGGAGACAAACAAATTCAACAAAGAACCACATTTATTCAGTTTTTCTCAAGATACATGGTCTAGAATGCATATAGCATCTACAACCTTTATCCTAAGTGTTTCATACACTTACAGTAAAGCAATCTTGTGTTTTAAAGAATAAACTTAAATAGCCTAGGTGTTTTTATTAACACAAACAACTATCGTGTGTTCAATGCGCACGTGTTTAGAACAATTACAAATTTGAAAATGCATACGAACTAATACCAAGCGTTAGGCGGAACTCTAAAATCTCAGTCGGCGTGCCTCAAAGCTCCACCCAAAAACTGAACTCCAGTCCGTTACTAACCTGACAGATTTGCGGTAACAATACATCCTAATGCACTAAAATCAATAATTTCAGAGTAAATCAAAATTAAATCGAACGCAACAACATATTTATCAAAGTGTCTTAAAGATAATGATTTTGATTCGGCCCTGCAGTCACAACTGGCTGGCATGTACATTGATTGCACGACAACAGTCAGGCTTAAGTTCAATGAGCGACTCTGTTGCTGTTAACATCCAATGAACTAGCAGCACATGCTGAGTGCAGTCAAATTCCTGCTCGAATTCTGTTTTGAGTGAGGTTTCGGATTTTATTTTCATACCAATACATTTGAATATGAAAGACTGGTTCAAGACTGATGCAAGCACATTCGTTGTATCCCTTTTTAGATTACAAATGCCTTTTTGCTTGATTTAGTCTATTTACAGACTAATCTGCTTGGCAGCACAGTGGCAATTTTAACTGAATTTACAAAATGTGATAGATTTAGGTGTTACTTATTTGGCTAAACGCTCCCATTGAACATAGAGAGAAAGTCTTTGTTCTCCGAGTGGGCGTGGTACGCCCCGTGGGCTCGCTGAGCCACTCAGAAACATCATGAGGTTTCTTAACAAAAATACAGTAACAACATCACTATCATTCTGTGTATCAATCTTAGATTTGAATCGTACCACCTCTTAATCATTTGTAACCACGAGTAATATAGCTGTGTAGCAATAATAGCTGTAGCCAATTTTGATCAAACAAAAAGTTCTCTTCATTTTTACATGTTGCATATGCATCAGCCTGTTTTTCCCAACTTTGTTTTTCATAAACAAATGCATCAACGTGCGTATTTATCAAATCACAAATGCCTTCCAATTGTTTACAAACTTAGATTTTTAATTCTATTGTTTGCTCGTTCTCATCGTGTGTTGCTAGTTTGTTGCAGCTAATAAAACAACGGAGAAAGCATTTAGCTGATTTTAAAAACGCTCTAATTTACAAATGTTTATCGAGTCTCAGGAAATAGTTTGGAAGATGTTTTTCCAATTTAGGTTTAGTTGTTGTAGGTCTACGCCGACAAAGAAATATTTTAAAATCCATAACACGAGTTTCAATTCCTCTACTGCGCTGTCGCTATCATGTCCCTGATATGTGATTGTATCTAAATTCTTAAACCCCACCGGATTGCGGTTCCGGTCTAACATTGGGTATTCCGACCCATTCTATACATGTGTCTATATGGGATGCGTCTGTTTTTCCCTAAGCATTTCTAAAAAGGCAAAAAGAATTTTACTTACCAGAACAGCTGAAGAAAGAGAAGTGCAAACCTCTTGTTGATTTTAAAATCGAATACTTCGCTGAAAAGACGTTGCTCGTAAGAGAGTTGCAACATCACGGAGGCTGGTCACCATTTTGTAAGGCCGCCCAAATCGTCCCAATGAAGGCTAACGATCGGCGGGTGAAGTTCGTTGCGCGTTCGTCTTTTCAGCGGGGAAAAGGGGATTTTATTCCAATTCCTCGTTATCTGACTCCATTTAATGATAATTTAGAATTTAGGTTAGAATGCCAATTGGTTATTTGGTCATTCATTTTTAATAGTTTAAGTACACATTTAATTATTCCGTTTAACCCTTTGTTGAAATTATACCCAACCTGAATAATTCCAGAGCAAGTCAGAATCAATCAAAGCGTAACAATTTATTTAACAGTCAGGTAAATGTATAAAGCCAATTACATAGTCAATTCAAAGGTAATCCATATATAACATCAAATACTCTGAAGTAAAGAATGAAATGTATACCTGACTTCTGAAAACTACATAATGCTGGCTATCTTGAGATATCCAGCATTACGGGCTGACCGGTTTAAAGTGTCAAGCCCTGAGCTCTTTGCAACATTTCCTTAAATACCCAAAACCAGATACCCAGAACCATTTGAAACTCTTTCAAATGGAAACACCAGTTAACAATAGGAATTTGCATTGATCAGGTCCTATAGACCTGATTAGAAGAGAGGCCAAATGGCTGAAAGCCACACCCACCATACACCAAAGAAAGATATCTTTAAACCCTTAAAACATTGATTATCTTTTGGTTAACTTCTGTGGAGTTGAGATATTTGTACCAGTCGCACTGAGACATTTCAAACGATATCAAACACATATGATACTCGATCGTGTGGATTGACATTGTAATATAGAGATTCTGGGGTGTATTTTCAGTGATCTCAGCATGAGAGAGGGAATGAATTGGGGGAGAGGGAGTCAATAGGGAAAGATGTAGATTAGCTGATAGTGAGGTGAGACTTGCGTCTCCAGTGGTGTGTGAGGGACAGTTCAGATGTTAATTTCATTATTTTCTCAGAGAGTCTTTGTTCTTCATTCAGACATTTCGGCATATACTGTTTTTTTCAGTCTTACAGTTCCTTCCATCGCAGGTAGTTCCAGCAATAGTTAGAAGAATGTTTTGGGTCATTGTCCTCTAAATCCGGGCCCAATAAGGCAACTCCCAGATGCCAAGTGTTCTAAAGATTTTGGCCACCACTGTAATCATTTGCGATGGTCAAATATATTTATAAAATTGTAAACAATTCTCAGAACTTTTTGTGAGAACTCCCTAACACCCCGTTATAGCTCTTTGGGGGTTCCTGGACCCCTAAAGTATGATCACATTTCCACTACATTTTCCTGTTGTTTTAAAAGAAATCCATTCGTAATGGTAAATGGACTGCATTTTTATAGCGCTTTCAACAGACCCCATGGCCATCCAAGCGCTTTACATGTTGCCTCACATTCACCCATCCATACACTCATTCATACACCGACGGCGGTGTCTGCCATGCAAGGCACCATCCAGCTCGTCGGGAGCAGTTTGGGGTTAGGTGTCTTGCTCATGGAGACCTCGACACTTGGTCAGGTGGAACCGGGGATCGAACCACCAACCTTCCGGTTTGTAGACAACCTACACGAACCACTGAACCACTGCCGCCCATAATGGGTTCAAGATGCTCATGTGAATTTATTACGTTGACCAACAGAACAACTTTGTTTAAAAGTGACTTCTGTGCGATCTTCACACATCACTACACTATTGACAATAGACCTTTTTTTTTATTTCGCTAATGTAATGTGACTGCACCTTTAGACAACCCTTTCAAGTGGGCTCGGATGTGGTATGCTAGTGCACACACAAGTTTGCAAAAGCGCCCTGATTGCTGGATTACTTAAACAATA
The DNA here is from genome assembly GCF_024679245.1 of Pseudorasbora parva. Classification (NCBI taxonomy): domain Eukaryota; kingdom Metazoa; phylum Chordata; class Actinopteri; order Cypriniformes; family Gobionidae; genus Pseudorasbora; species Pseudorasbora parva. Next base: position 11,983,287 of record NC_090180.1, read on the forward strand.
AATCACAATGTCTTTGAACACCCGATAAAAGAGGAGATTGTCTCGACTCTAGGCCATGTGTTGTTGGAGGCTGAAGGCAGATCCATAGAATTCTTACTTTTGCTGCATCTCGCATTCTTTAAATTAAATATGAATGTGAAAATAAATAAAACATTAATTAAAGAATTCTTTGATGGCCCATATGACAGTTCGAGGAACCCGTCAGGCTTGGCTGTGTGACATTAATGGGCCAGGATGGCATGATGTATATTAGAAGTGAACAGTGAGGCATGTCAATCCACGTTCCCAGTCCCGAATTGCATTTGTTAAGAAATATGAATTCCTTTTGTAGAAGCCAATGAAAGGATTTGTCGTCCCTTGTTAATTGACTGATCAGACCTTATTTATAGTTAATTATGAAAACGTGTACATTCAATCTCAGAATTCCATCTTATGAACTATTTTCTGTTGATGAGCTTAAGGAATATGTAATGAAATTGAAGTAAACAAAAATAACAAATATGTCTTATGTAATATCCATCTTAGAGAAGGATTCAACCACCCCACATTTATTTGAACTAATTTTGAATTCAAAGTTTCTACATTTAATAAACGCAATTACTCTTTCTGAGCTTATTGTACATACCTCAGATGTAATCAATAAATAGTAGAGATTCATACTTCAGTACTAACAAGCGATGTCAAAGTGATATATCCTCAGACTCTTCCCACTTCAAAAGCTCGCTCAGCCAAGCTAATATTGAGATATTACTGCCGTTGTTGTAACCTGGAGTTTGCTGCACTGTTGAGTTTAGCATTAGAGTTCACAAGTTCACCTGTCACTTCCTGTGATTTTTCACATTGGTAAACGTATTGGAATAAGGGTGCCAGGCTCTGATGCAGCCTAACACTTCACATGCTGTGAACTGGTTAGTTGTGACGTAAAAAAAAGAGTTGCAAATGAGAATAGCAGCCTAATAAAATGCTAAACAGTGTAGAGTAGTGCAAGTAAGTCACTTTGTAGGCCATCCTGCAGTTAGAATCACACTGGTTCCTTCAACAAAAACCCAGAAGGATTTTCCCATGGACTCTTGGATTAAAAACAAGCTCTGTGATCAGCAAAAGTTTATGATACTTGCATGAAGCCTCAATGAAGTCACCAGAAGTAAAAAGCTAAATGTAGGCTATAAATGGACAACACCACAGTCCCATGATTTCAACGTCACCACCACTAAGCTTCCGACAACTCCTTAAGGTTTTATCTAAAAATATTTTCCCAGAAAATTTGAGTTAAAATAGCTTATAAGAGCACTGTTATGAGCATAATAAGGCTGTAAAAGCAGACTGCATTTACCAGTTTGGCATAATGATTTTTAATCAGACAGCCTCTGTAGTCCCGTTTAGCCACTTGTTAGCAACCGCCTTTTTCAAGACACATAGCAGCTTCAAAAAATCATGAGTGGAGTAAAAATTATGTATTTTATGTCGTAGAAAAAATGTGAAAGTGTCTTGAGCTTGTGTTCACCACAGACCTTATTTCAGCCATTTAACCAAAACCCTGTTTAAAAAACCCATTGACTTTAAGATGTGCTAAAAAGTGCTAAAAAACTCACTTCCATATTTTGGCCTACAAAGTGAATTCATACCTGCGCCACTCTATAGGTAGCAAGAAAGTAGGAAGTGTACACAATACACAATGAAATAATGTATTTGAGTTACAATTTTTATAAGTCACAGGAAAAAGGACTTGACTAACATGGGTTAGCGAAACAACTTTTTTTGGTTTCGTTTCTTGTACAGACTGTCAGTCCAAATCCGATAATTTCTTATCTGATTGGATTCTGATCTAAACAATTGATAGTCCCCACTGTGTATCACAACTGATCAGATCTGATACGCAATGTGAAATAAAGTGTAGTCGCAGCACTGGACTACAACTATGTCTAACACCTCATCACTGGACCACAGAAATGTCTCTATTATATTATAACTTTATACATGACCTGCTCATTGAAACATCTAACGTGTTTACATTTTTACAGTTTACACAGTCAGCGCAGTCAGACTGAAATGGAAGGCGAATTTTAGGATTTCAGATCACATATAAATGTAGTTTGTAGCAGATTAGTAAAAATCTGATTTCATGTGATTTTTGTTTTTCTGATCACACTTGCTATAAATAACAGGATTCCAATCGGATATACACAAGCAACACTGAACAAGGCTTAAGACTAGTTTTAACTTGTTTCACCTTTCTTTCGGCACAATCTCAGAATAGTTTTTTTAAATTACAAAACTTTACCTGCAGGGGTACAACAGCTGGTCACTGTGGCAGTTCCCTTAAACTCAAAGAGATGTCTTCCTTATTTACCCCTAAAAGGTGTCTCACCTCTGATGACTGGTGCAAGGACGGGACAACCTGTCACTCATATGAGATCACAGCAGTAGCAAAACACAATGATCCAAAGACCCAATCAATTAACGATGGACAAAATCAAGTTGTCCTTTTTTCTTGTTTGAGAAGCCATTCTACTCAGATATCGATTACAATGGTGATGTCTTATATGACAGACATTCTAACTTTTTCATACATCAATGCAAGTTGTCCCAAAACCCCCCATAGACGTCAACAGCTTTATTCTTTCAAACCGATCCAGCTCTAATTGCGAGTGTTCCTTTGACCCTGGTGCTCCCTGCCAGTTTGGCAAAATCAAGTTCAACAACTAGCTGGGAACTGGCATCTGGCCGGCAGAAAATCAGACCTCTAATCATTTACATTGTGCTCATGAATTGGTCTTTATGCTTCTTCCAGTGTTACAAATGCCGAAATGCAGCCTGTTTTCTTGATTTTGCCTTCAAGTCAAAAATTTTATTTGAGCTTCATTTACATTTTGGATCTAAGTAAAGATCAAGGAAAAAGCAAAAGAGAGAGAGAGCCTACAAGCGAAATGTGCCATTAAAAGCCTTGTTTGATTTTTGGTTTTGTCTGCAGATTACAGTGACAGAGTCCGTGCTCTTCTTGCTGCAGTATGTCTCTGAGGATCTTGACAACCGAGAGAAGATCATTGTGATGGGCGACTGTTGTTACCTCAACCCTCTGGTCCGAAGGACATTTCGCTTTCTTGGTATGTCTTCACAGGCGGATCGGCACTAATTAGGACAAATGTAGATTTAGAATTTGTTTCCTTTCCTTGCACAGTTGCAGCTGCAGCAGAAGAAAAGGCAACTGGAGATGTCAGACACACATACAGTGCTTGCAAGTTTCTTGTGTGGGGCAGACGCTCATGGTTCATGTCAAAGCATTCACATAAATTATTTAGAATATTTCTTCTGCAGAGAGGAGTTCAAGGGGAAAACTATGGGATGTTTCTTTCCCTGAAATCAGACCAGACTAGATATTTGCCCCTATAACTCCAGCAAACACTAAAAGGGAAGCATACCCTCCCCCATATTAGGCTACATTTATTTTAGTACCTTCATAACCTTCATATTCCTACAAAATCAAGCAAAAAGATTCGATATTTACTTTTTGACTCCGTCCCCACTTATATGTTTGGTCCCCCCCTAAATATCGCAAAGAAATTACCTCAACAGTGGTATTTCAGCTCAAAAACCAGATCATGCTTACTAACCACCTGGAAAACATCTTAACCAGGTTATAAATGTGCTGAAATATTTAAATCAACACTTCCTTCCTATGAAGCTTATTGTAGAATGTCCCACAAACTTGTCGATAACAGGTGGAAAACAGTTTTTCAAAGATAAACATTGGATTTGATCAAAAAAGCAGTTATTTAAAGGTGCACTATGCAGCTTTCGTCCACTGGAGGGCGCCTATGCAAAACAAATGCGTAGTTTGATGACGCAAAGTGTGAGCGCAGCAACTTGGGAGATGTGGTCTTCTCATCACAGCCGGTGGAAAATAGGACTCGGGCAGAAATCACGTTCATGCATGCGGTTATTAACGTTACTGTAGTCTAAAGCAGAGCAGGACCGAGTGTTATGGACCTGAGCACAGCTGCTGGAGCGATTGTTAAACAAATACTCGCCTCGCGAATACCGGGACTTTTATTATGACGGGACGGGACTCATTTGCTGGGCGCCTGCACAGATCCGCTCTTCCGGTTATGATTTTGAGGTAATGTAGCTCTGTTTATCATATTAGATACATTTAAGTGTGTTTAAAACGATGTTATGACGTTACTCCGTGCGTTCACTTGTTCACACTGCTAAGAGTAAAGCGCTCCTGCCAAATAAAAGCCGAAACCGAGGGTAGCGCAGATATGACGCAATTGACAGGCGACTCCCTCAAATGCAATGCTGCAACGTCCCTGTCCTTAGTTAAAATAGCAATTTTCTCACAATTTACAAATAGTTGGAAACTTCTGGGATATTGTAGGTACTCAACTGAACAAAATATATAACACTGGCCTAGTGGTTTTTGGATATTTTACTGCAAAAATACTACATAGTGCACCTTTAAATACATGCATAGTTTCTGCATTATTCCAGCACAGTAAATTTACTGGCTTGTCTGTTACTCTGATCCTCTCGCTTCTGATCCTGTAATCATTTGGTTTTAAGAAAATCTCGTTTGGAATTCAGTGCTGTGCCACTTTAGGTTTCTGGTTAAAAATGAGTCCTCTGGAGCGTAATGAATAAGCATGTTAACGTGGGGGCAGACGGAGGAGCTGGGAGTAAACTGACAGCGGTAGCGTTCATTGTAAGCTAGTTTCAGTCCGCTGCGTCTCCAAGCTTCGCTCATAAATAACATTCAATGTGACAAAGCTACCCACGCTTACATTAAGATTCGAGTCTCGTTCCTCTGCTTTCATGCCCAATATTTTGATTGTAAAAAAGCTGAAGACTCACTCTGTGCTGAATGGGCTGTCATTTTCCACGATGTGATTGCAGTTTAGTATCATTGAGCTTTTCAGGATTTGTTTAGCGAATAGGCATTACAGGCAAAGAACAGAAGTCACTTCTGTAACTCATTGCTTTTGTGATAAATTAATATTGAGGCTATCTATTTAACATGTTAATTTAGTGTGATTAATAATGCGGAATTAATCATCCCCCTGACTCATATACACACTTCTGTTCAAAAGTTTGGGGTCAGAATTTTTGTAATTGCTTTATTTATACAGTATTTTAAAAAATGCTGTTCTTTTGGCCTTTCTATTCATCAAAGAAACCTGAAAAAAGTATTACAGTTTCCACAAAAATATTAAGCAGCACAACTGTTTTAAACATTGACAATAATAAGGAATGTTTTTTGAGCAGAAAATCAGTATATTAGAATGATTTCCGAGGGATCATGTGACATTGAAGACTGAAGTAATGATGCTGAAAATTACAGGATTAAATTACATGTTAAAATATCTTAACATATTATTTCAAACATTAACCACTTCAGCTCTGCACCCCCTTTTGGACCCATGGTGGGTCCAAAATAGCATCATCATAATCTTTTAAAAAAATCTATAACTCGCGCACCACAAAACTAGACATATATGGTATCATTTGAAAGATTAGAACCTCAGCTTTCTTAATAACCCAATAACTTCTGCATTTATATTACATAGTAGAAAATTATACGGTCTGAATTTGACACCCCCGCAACGACCACCCCATGAGAAAATCATGCAAATAATATAAATTTTCATATTTTTATCACACAAACACACCTAAAATAGACAAGTCATATTTCAAATGAAAGCTATCGGCCTCAGGAATATCGCTTAATTTCACAGATCCAATAATTTACAGTAAATTTATTATCAAAAGAATCACAAAGATGGAAATGACTCCTTTGAACAAGCAAACACATGAGTCATATTCCTGTTCGGATCACAAACTCGTTGTAAAGCTACTAGCCTCAAACCCTATATCAGCTTGTTCCTTAGGTTGTTTTCTTCAAAATGAGACTATTTTTACATGTCTGTGAGCAAGTATGGCCAAATGACACTGAAAAATGTCACCGATGTCCAGATCAAAACATGTGATGCAGACAAATACTCTTATTATTGCTAGTTTTGATTGTCGGTGTTAGCCACGATTTTTGATGATGTCATCACATATTGCATCATGCTACATAAAAGCTGAGAATCTCAGCTCTTTATAGACATGTGGATCATGATTCTAGACCAATCAGAGCCCGAGATCTCCCTTTACAAAGTCGAAGAGGCGGAGCCTTCTTTTCGATTTCCTAGTGGCCAGTTTATGTCAATGCAGATGAGTAGGAGTTTTTAGACACTTTGGTCAGATAAATCTCAACTTTTATTTGCAAGGAGATATCAAGAAAATTCTTTTTTCCCCTGTTTAGTGCCAATTTATAGAATCAACAGAAACTTCCAAAAAGCTTGGATCCCAAAATGATAAAAAAACAAAAACAAATTAACAAATATAACAAATTAATTAAAAATAAATCAAAATATTTATTTTTTATCTATGTTTATCATAAGATTGTGAATAGATACAATATAATATATGCAATATTCCACCACTGTGTTAAAATGTAGAGTTTTTTCTGTAAAATGAGACCATTTTTATCAATTTACTCCAATGTTTGTGGGTAGGGCGCTCTTTTAAATTCAGATATTCCTAATTCTCAAAAAAATGCAAAATGTGCTGCAGAGCTGAAGTGGTTAATAATATTTCACAATGTTTCTGAATTTTTTTTTTTGGTGAGCATGAGGCTTTTTTCAATGTAAAATCTTGACCCCAAACTTTCAAACGTAAGACTGAAATCCTAGTTTTGCCTCTGCATTAAACAGTGTATTTGTGTCCCTCCAGGTGTGTACGCTTTTGGCCTCTTTGCCACAGACATCTTTGTAAATGCCGGACAGGTGGTAACGGGAGATCTGACCCCCTACTTCCTGACGGTGTGCAAACCAAACTACACAGCGCTTGGGTGCCAACAGGTGGTGCGTTTCGTCAGCCAAAAGGAAGCCTGCACAGGCAATGAGGATGATATTTTGCGTGCTCGCAAATCCTTTCCATCCAAAGAGGCGGCCATCAGTGTTTATGCAGCCCTTTATGTTGCTGTGAGTAAACCCTACTTGTACAAATACACTACACAATAGAAAGGGATGGATGAAACTCTGTAGTCTAAACAACAACAACAAAAACATTTAAGGGGACATATTATGCCATCACACAATGTAATATAAATCTATGGAGTCCCCAGAATGTGTCTGTGAAGTTTCAAAATACCCCGTAGACCATTTATTATAATCAAATTTGCCCCTATTTGGGTTTTAGCAAAAATGCGCCGTTTTTGTGTGTCCCCCTTTAAATTCAAATGAGCTGCTGCTTCCTGCCCCCCTTCCAGAAGAGTGGTGCTCACATGAACAGCTTTGGCCAATGGTGAGCCGGCGTTCTGAAGTAGAACCAGGAAGCGCTGCACTGAGTGTAGGAGACTGACACTGATGATACGTCCCAATTCGCCTACTTATACTATGTCCTAAAAGTATGTACTCTTTTTGTGAAGAAAAAGTGCATACTTTTGAGTGTGTTGCAGAAAAGTATGCAAGCTTCGGGACATACTACTTCGCCATCTTTAATGGACTCTGTCGCTTACTTACGTGCATCCCATAACCGTTTAAATGCCCTATAAGGCATCGTCAGATTCTTCACAGTTCAAATCCTCCACATTCAGTTTCATTTACTACCGTATCGGAGAGAAATGTAGCCGCACGTTGATCTGCCATTTGTTGGTCTTTAATGCAGAGACTCTCCTCATGTGTTTGCAGTTTAAATATAATGATGCATTTAAAAGTTAATGGGCAAATGTGTCATTACAAAAGTTCACAATGCTACTGCAGGTGAAATATAATGTGGACAACACTGAATAAATATATTTTTGTCAGGTTAGATAACCTCAGGTTAGATAACCAGGTTAGATAAAACCCCTTTATCTAAACTTCTCAACTTAACCGTCTGACTCGCACATCTGTCATGTTTGTAGTTTTTTAACACTTTTTATCCGCTTTTGTAGTTCTAATCGAATCCTCGTCCAACTTGCAATGGGTTGTGGGCAATATCAGCCGTTAGAGTGCCCATTGATCCGTACTTCGAATTCGGACCGGAAATAGTAAACCATCCAACGCTCTCCATTGACTTTGTATTGCGTGATGCTGCCTCCTTGTCATTTCTCTCTAATAACAAAAAACAGAATAATGTCTAAAAGCTGCTGTGTGACAGGGTGTACAGTCAGAAATGACAAGGAGGCTGCTTCACGCAATACAAATTGTGCGTCTCAATCAGCTCGAAGCTAGTTCAGTAGTTAGGGTACGGATCAGGGAGTCAGCCCATTGATTTATGTCCTGATCAGTGCCCTGACTATTGAACCAGAGAGCTGATTGAGACGCAACCAAAGTCAATGGAGACGGCTGATTGACCGTCAACCCCCTCGTGCTGCCTTGCCAATGGATGGTTCAGAAACCTCTCGGATTACATCCAAAATATCTTAATTCGTGTTCCGAAGATGAATGAAGGTCTTATGGGTTTGGAATGGCTTTAGGGTGAGTAATTAATGACAGAATTTAATTTTGTGGGGGAGCCAACCCTTTTATTGTTTGTGCCAGAATTACAAATAGCTATCTGGTTTTCTACAGCTAAACAGGTTTGGAACCAGTTGCATTCTGTTTATGGAAGCTTATGCATGTTTTTTTCCCATGTGAAGAGGCTGTTTGTGTAGAAGTTAAATCAGCAAAAATGATGTGGAGCTCAGGGAAAAGTAAACTTCTTGTCAGGTTCAAGATTTTAAAATTATTTTGTTCTAACACTCCTTCAACTTCTGATAAGAGAAGCTTTTTGCCCATACTATGATATTGATCCAGGCATGAATTGGGTTTCATAACATGTTTATCAAAAATGGTACCCCTTTTAAAAAAGCAAAAAAAAGCCGTTTTCCATTTATTCTTGAAGCCTAAATGCTACAAGGACTGTTCCAGCAACACAACATTCATTTTGGCCACAGAAAAGTGATTTTCCTTTTCCATCAGTTGTCTGAAGGTGTTTAAGTTACTTTGCTTTCTGATTTTTCATCATGTTAACATCTGTTGGAGTGACCTGTGAGATTTAATGCGTTCTCAGGGCTTCGTATGAACGCATCTCCATCTCAGTCCGATACATTGGACGTTAAGCAGCAACTTCACAAGTTATTGTACACAGCAAACGTCATATTTTTGTGCTTTTCCAGAAATGTGTTTAAGACTGAAATAAAAAAATAAAAAAAGAATGATGTAAGTGCATATTTCACCTAGCAACATTGAAACCTTAATCATACTAATCAAATTAATTACTCCAGTCATTAAATAAATCTGCAATGGTTTACATTCTAAATCGACACGTTTAAATGCTAACAGCCTCAAGGCAGATGGTAAGAAGCCCATATTGGCCTTCTAGGAGATTCATTAATGGCTTTTATGACAATAATAAAACAAATAACTTCCCTATAGACAGAAAAACTTTCATCTGTCATATCCAAATGGCATTGTGTCATAGAGTGGAGAGGAGGAAAATCAATAGATCTACTTAATTACATAATTTTGCCTGTGATGGAATTTTAAAATGTCACTCCCCCTGAAAATCTAAATTCTGTCACTATTCACTCACTCACTCTCACACACTCACTCACTCACTCACTCACTCACTCACTCACTCACTCACTCACTCACTCACTCACTCACTCACTCACTCACTCACTCACTCACTCACTCACTCACTCACTCACTCATTGCAGTCAATCAAAGTATACCAGGTTTCAAAATACTGGCTATTGTTAACATTACAAATACTGCATAGACTTTTATGTTTCAGTTTTACAGGTATTTGCATGCAAAACATGCAATCTACCATTTTTACAAAATATGCATGTAACACACAAGAGCATTCTGAACAAAAATAAAAAACAGCAAAATGCCCATCACACATCAAATCCCAAATCACATCTGATTTTATCCAAGGGTATTATGCACCTGGGATAAAACAGCTTGGTATGTCCACCCTTGGATTCTGCACCTCTCACTGCATTTCTCACTGGGCCTGCTCTTCTCCCTGTGCCCCTGGCCCCTTGCTCTTACTCTTCCTTATCCAGACATTACAGTGTTTGTCTTTTTCTTGTTCTGTTTTCAGAAACATCACTCCTCAAAGTTCCCCTTTTACTGTATAAGTGTCAATGTAATATATATTTTTAAAAACCTGTCACTGAGTCTAAGCCAGACTGGAATCAGCTGTGCCAATTATTCAATTGTTTGTTTATTATCAGCTGATATATTGTTTTTAACTGATTTCATTGCAGAAGCAGAGGTTTTTATACTGTAACTAAGGTTTGGAATATTGTGTTTGCTATTGTGGGATGTTGTGTGTTAACATTCGTAAAGGCTACAAAAGCAATCCATAATTTTTTTGGGAGGTATAGCCTGTCTTTTAAGAAAATATAAGCATTGTGGAAATGTGTTCACTCCCTGCATATTGTGTGAAAAAGACATGAAATGTGTGAAAGGTATGACCACCAAAGACCGATGCTGTGAAAATGTGACAACTGATTGGGACAAGCGCTTATTAGCGACTGAAAAAAACTGTAAGTTAATATTGAAAAACAAATAATTGAATAATAATGTAATCTTTAGCAAATCTAAATGTCATAATGTACTTTTGTAGAGACTAAAACATTTACAGCATTTAGAATGATTGATTTGAGTCCTTTGTGTTGTATTTTAAATCTATTTAGACAAAATTGTATTGAATTCTAATATCGCCCATTTATCAATAAATGGCCAAAACATGTAAATAATTATCAGCTCATCATATTCTTTAGATTTTTTTTCTGAATCCACTTTTCATTAGACTGGGTAAACCCAGCCTGATCTGCCGGTGATTTGATTTCTCCCTGCAACTCAGTCTGGAAACATTTCTACTGCTTCTGTTACACTTTTGCGGGAACCAATCACAGACTGGCTTATCCACCTGGCGTGCTATTGGCGGGTTTAACACATGACAGATAGAGAAGCAATGGGTCGTTGCCTGTTGATCACGCCTCTTGTGCAGCAGAAAAAACAGAGCAGACTCCGCAGACCAATGTTCAGACCAATGTTCAGAGCAGACTCCGCAGACCAATGTTCAGAGCAGACTCTGCAGACCAATGTTCAGAGCAGACTCCGCAGACCAATGTTCAGAGCAGACTCTGCAGACCAATGTTCAGAGCAATGTTCAGAGCAGACTCCGCAGACCAGACTCCGCAGACCAATGCTCCGCAGACTTTTGGCGTTAAAAAGCTAAAGTCAGGATTTACTAAAGACATGCAGTGAAAATGTTGTTATTTCTGCGGCTGAACTTATTGCATATGCATTTGCTATTTGAACAATATGGCCGCTGGACATGAAAACGATAACTGCGTCAGGCTGAAACTAGCAAAAAACTTGTCGTATTGTGTTGGGTGTATGATAAGGCCCTAAGAGTTGTACTTGTTCAAATCCTCACAGTGAGATGAATACAAGACCACCCCACATCCACCTTACTCCACCTTCTCTCTTTCCCCTAGGGCTTGATCCTGAACTAAAGCCACGCAGGTTTTCTCAAATACCACCAGAATAGCCTTCAAATGTCACCCTTCCAGTCAATGCCAATGTCTTGGATAATTGAAACGATGTAGCTGAACCATGCTAATGTATTTCATTTAAAAGCACCTGCGTGTCAGAAGCATCAGACACATTCAAATGTTTGCATACACCGATCAGAGTAATTGGTGCCTTAGAGTGCAGTTTATTGTTGTGAATGCCAGTGTTTAAACAGTTAAAAGGATACAAATGTGTATATTCTGAGAAACATGTCCACACGTGAGCAGGGAATGAATGAACTATGAGAAGCGTTTACACAGTTGTTAGAATGAAGATGTATTACAGAGTTCTCTGTTGTCTCTCAGATGTACATCACATGCTCCGTGAAGGCCAAAGGGACACGGCTGGCCAAGCCTGTGCTGTCTCTGGGGCTCATGTGTCTGGCCTTCCTAACTGGGATTAATCGAGTGGTGGAGTACCGCAACCACTGGTCTGATGTCATTGCTGGCTTCATCATCGGTGGAGCCATTGCCGTCTTCATGGTGAGGTCACATATGAGAACACACACTGATAAGAAAGATACACATTCAGTTCATTTTTAAATGCAAATGTATTTGATATAGTTGATCTTCTTGAATATTTACATGCACAAGTACTTCTGTTTACATGCACAAGTGTTTCTAATAAACTGTATGTTCTTATTTGTGTATACTTTTTATTAACCCCATAAACCTGAAGTGTACAGCCAGTGACATTTATGTCACGTTTTCGCTCGTAACTTAATGAAACATGCTTAGATTGTGTAAAATGGCACAGCTTTTTTTTTTTTATGATGAAAAAGAACTTATAATCCATCACTTAGATCTAAAGGTATTCTCTCATGGATTTATAACTCATAAAATCCCACATAAAACCCCATTTATCACAAAATATAGTATTATGCAATGTTGTTCCTTTTGCGTTTTTATATTTTGTGATTGAGAAAACCTCCAAAATGTTATTTAAATAATATATAACATGTTATGCACAAATCTTTAGCCTAAAAATCTGGAAGCACCTTAGCGGCAGCAAATCTAATCTTCCGTGAGTGTCGTCCAGTAACTCTTATTACAGTTCTGAGCTGTAAAAATCCAAACTGATCAGGCCAATCACATCGTGTATAGAGTCAATGGGCGGGGCTTAACATAATGACGGCAGAGTTGCGCTTGCGTGCTACTAAACACAGAAGCTGGCGAACAGCGGTCTTTCTAATCAGCTTTAACCGCGACTCTGGAAGACTTGGAGTTAAGCTTTTCTCTGAGAAAAGAACAAAGAACAGCCCTGAAGTCATTCTTAAAAAGGAAAGATGTGTTCGGAGTTTTGCCGACCGGATACGGTGAATGTTTAATCTATCAACGAGCGCCACTTCACGTTGCTCTGGTTGGTTGTAGCGCTATCCTATCGCGTGCAGAGGGAGTTTGAAAGACAACCGTTTATCCCGCCCCTCGGATTGAGCCCTGTCAATGGTGAGTTTCCAGACCAAACATCTTGATGTGGGTCTGGCTTGTCAGGCTAACAAATCGTAGTACCAAAAACGTAAAAAATACATAAATTAAAAAAAGTTTAAAATAATGTGCTGGCGAACAGTTAAAGCAAACAGTTCATTGCAACTCCTGTAAATCTGGTCTTATGTAACTGTATGTAATCAGGCTGATATTTCTAACTATTGATTTGAAGTGGGCATCAAAAAGTTTGAAGACACCTGAATTTTAGACAAATTATAAATAAACATTATTGTACTGATTTTTTTAGTAGGGCTTTAACAGAAATGCAAGCTTCTGTTCAAATTCCTGTTTAAATGAAAGTGCCTGACTGTACACAATATTTTACAGTACACAATGCATCTCCAATGCAGAGTTTGGAGTGATCTGCTGCACTGAGTTGCCTTTAAGCCATCTAAAAAAAGACACATAGCAGCAAACCACTAATCTTATGCAGACTTTTGGCCATTACACAAACTGCATATTCCTATATACTAACAGAAAAAAAAGCAGTTGTATTTCTCAGTAAAAGCGAGAAATACATAAAAACTATTTTTAAAATATAATCTTATATGTGCATTATTTATTTGAAAATATGGTAATTCATAAAGTAATGTTACACTCAAGAAGAAATGACATATGGCTTGATAATTAGGTCAGGCCACAGGATAGGGCACATGTGTGGCTTCACCAGTTTTTACTGTGCTGGACACACTGTTGTTTGAAGAGTGCACAGAAGATGAGAAACGCATTGTGAGCTTTAGAGGAAGGTCACACATGAACTCATGCGTGCTTGCCTCGCATTAGGCATAACATCATTGTAAGTGAGTTTGTGGAAGCGTGAATGTTTTATTTTTTGTGGTGCTTTAGTCATACTGTATGAGATATGCGCTGACCTATTTCTGCTGTTAAGGGTGGGTTGGGGGAGGGGGTGCAGGGAGGAAGGTGAATACAGACATCAAACTCATGGTCAGATCAAATCTCTTAAACGTCACGTCATCAGAAAGCAGGCACTAGTGGGGACACAAATGGTTTGTGCTTAAGTAAAGGCATTGAAGTAATTCTTGCTAATGTCTCCTTGCTAATGTTTCCTTCTGATTTCTTAGCAGTTTGTTTTGCAAATGGAGTTCAGCTAAGGGCTCAGTAATGAGTGCCCCCCCCCCCCCCCACCGTCCCCATCCTCCGTCCCCCCACTAACATTGTCAGGACAAGAGAGTTCAGATTTTACTTGACCTTTTATTTGTGTCAGGAAAAGAAATGTAAGCAGTGTCATGCATGCAAGAGGGCTTCTATTTCGAATATTAAAGGTCCACTAAAATCAAAATTTAAATTTTGTAGCTTTTAGTATGACTGTGTTAGCCTTAAAGCTACACTGTGTAACTTTTTTAGTTTATTCTTAGCTAAAATCACTTAGTTCTTTCAAAAATATATGTGCTCATTAATGTATATTTACTTCTTTCAAGTAATAATGTATTCTCGTAATTTTATAATAAACAATTGAAAATACGTGTTAGGGGTTCGGATGGCGGTCGCCATGTTGCTCCTCCATATTGAAAGTACATTTGCCAAAGAGGGACATACCCATAAATTCAAGCTTCGCTTTTCGCGTTTTTACACTCGATGGCACCGTGTCGAATGTGAAGAGGGGGATTGCTTATGGCTGCTATATGATGATGGAGGATCACTCTTAAGCCCCTTTCTAACTGCACGTCGGACCCGCAATATTCCCGGAACATTGCCGGGTCGTCTTCTGTGTGAAAGCAACCACGTCCCGGAATTGATTACCGAATTCGACCCGGGTCAGGGACCTAGTAACATTGCGGGATATGTATCAGAGTCGCCAAGGAAGCGGAAAAGAGAATTAAGACGGCAACGCAACGGGCAAATCAACAAGACAAAAGTAAATATTGGAGTGGCCTTTCCAAGATAAAGAGCTCATGAGGAGCAATGATTTTAAAAAGAACGCCGACGTTTCCTGCTTTCTTCTCGACAGGTAATATTAATTCAGCCTATTTGTGTATATTGGAAGTTTTATTGTTGCTTGGCTAATTATATCATGGTGTTCTGTGCATAAAACTAGAACGACGTCTAGGATAGTTTTCCTTGCGTCAATGATGAAAAAGTATTGTTTACCTTATAACATAAATCCGTGTTCTATGGCGGATAACATGAGATTAATATTTTAATTGCATTATAATTTGTTTGCCTTACGCTAGTGATGTCGTACAATATACAGAATAACGATAGCACTGATAAAAGTTCCTTTACTAAGATTAGCTTGCATTCGTCTGGGAACCTGATAGCTGATGTTAGCAATGAAATGGTAAAAAATAACGAAAACGTAAAACTATTATTCATTTTACATAGATTAATTTGATCATAGATCATTTGGCAAATTAAATAACTGCAAATTATAATAGTTTTCAAAAGTAACCTCATCATTTGAAGCAACACTCACCGAAAAGGTTGAACTGGAAGCCATGACTAAATCGGCCACCGTAGGAGTTGAAACGAAATCGAAATTGAGAGGAACAGAAACTATTATTCACTGGATGGTCATATACCTTTACACCACTAGATGGGGGAAATATCACACAGTGTAGCTTTAAAGTTATGAATAAGCTGGTATGTTCCAAAACTATGACAAAATTTGCATTTAGGAGATATAGCATTCAAAATTTACAGTCTCCCACTTCCGTTAAAACGAATCTCAGATTTTGGTGACATCATCGCAGACTTCACTTTCTCGTCAAATCTTCTGTCCAATCAAAATGCGCTCTAGAATCTAAAGCCCGCCCCCTACACTGCTGAAGCTGCGGCTGAAATCGGTCAGTTGTTAACACATTTACTTATTTCTACATGGTGAAAGGCACATAGCACACTATATATGTGATAGGAAACGATTCAGTGTAAATATGCTTTCATTTGAAGCGAATAAAGTCTGTTTTCACGTTAGTTTCACACACCGCAGCAGCTAACACACCTCAACGGCTCTGGTCTAAATTTAGACTACAGACATGAGAGCGCAGCGTGGATCATATGCACGAGTCCGCGCAGACAACAATAATATCGACCCATTTGAATTCTGCACAGAATGCTGCATTTCAAAGCGATATGGAGGAGATTATGATGGTAAACTGTAAGAGGAAACTGGCTTTACCAAACAGAGAAGGTCCGATCTTGCGTTCTAGTCAAAGTGTATATTAACAAAACGCTATTGGCTGTTTCAAAAAAGGGGAGGAGCTGCTAACAGCTAAAGCCGTTTCAGGGGAAATTACGTCAGCATATTGAATAACGCGGTGCGTTTCAAGGCACTTCAGTTGGCCTTTAAGAGGAGTAAGCCAAAGCAGAACGTCTCCAAACAATACACATAGTGGCGTTTGATTCCTAAATAAATCAGTGTTCAAATTAGAGTGAATGACTCTAATTTGATTCACACAAAAACATAGTAACTTGTTTTGGTTGTTTTTTGAATGAATCGAGTGAGAAAATTATTCAATGACTGACCCGTAAAGTCAGTCACTTGTTTAACTCTTAAATGTATTACTGTTTCGCCAAACATTCTTGGGCATATTTGGGTCGTTAGCGACCTGGATCTATATCTAAAATGGATAGATCTCCATATATATATACTTTATATATATATATACAGTCTTGTTCAAAATAATAGCAGTACAATGTGACTAACCAGAATAATCAAGGTTTTTCGTATATTTTTTTATTGCTACGTGGCAAACAAGTTACCAGTAGGTTCAGTAGATTCTCAGAAAACAAATGAGACCCAGCATTCATGATATGCACGCTCTTAAGGCTGTGCAGTTGGGCAATTAGTTGAATTAGTTGAAAGGGGTGTGTTCAAAAAAATAGCAGTGTGGCATTCAATCACTGAGGTCATCAATTTTGTGAAGAAACAGGTGTGAATCAGGTGGCCCCTATTTAAGGATGAAGCCAACACTTGTTGAACATGCATTTGAAAGCTGAGGAAAATGGGTCGTTCAAGACATTGTTCAGAAGAACAGCGTACTTTGATTAAAAAGTTGATTAGAGAGGGGAAAACCTATAAAGAGGTGCAAAAAATGATAGGCTGTTCAGCTAAAATGATCTCCAATGCCTTAAAATGGAGAGCAAAACCAGAGAGACGTGGAAGAAAACGGAAGACAACCATCAAAATGGATAGAAGAATAACCAGAATGGCAAAGGCTCAGCCAATGATCACCTCCAGGATGATCAAAGACAGTCTGGAGTTACCTGTAAGTACTGTGACAGTTCGAAGACGTCTGTGTGAAGCTAATCTATTTTCAAGAATCCCCCGCAAAGTCCCTCTGTTAAAAAAAAGGCATGTGCAGAAGAGGTTACAATTTGCCAAAGAACACATCAACTGGCCTAAAGAGAAATGGAGGAACATTTTGTGGACTGATGAGAGTAAAATTGTTCTTTTTGGGTCCAAGGGCCACAGGCAGTTTGTGAGACGACCCCCAAACTCTGAATTCAAGCCACAGTACACAGTGAAGACAGTGAAGCATGGAGGTGCAAGCATCATGATATGGGCATGTTTCTCCTACTATGGTGTTGGGCCTATTTATCGCATACCAGGGATCATGGATCAGTTTGCATATGTTAAAATACTTGAAGAGGTCATGTTGCCCTATGCTGAAGAGGACATGCCCTTGAAACGGTTGTTTCAACAAGACAATGACCCAAAACACACTAGTAAACGGGAACCAAGTCTTGGTTCCAAACCAACAAAATTAATGTTATGGAGTGGCCAGCCCAATCTCCAGACCTTAATCCAATTGAGAACTTGTGGGGTGATATCAAAAATGCTGTTTCTGAAGCAAAACCAAGAAATGTGAATGAATTGTGGAATGTTGTTAAAGAATCACGGAGTGGAATAACAGCTGAGAGGTGCCACAAGTTGGTTGACTCCATGCCACACAGATGTCAAGCAGTTTTAAAAAACTGTGGTCATACAACTAAATATTAGTTTAGTGATTCACAGGATTGCTAAATCCCAGAAAAAAAAATGTTTGTACAAAATAGTTTTGATTTTGTACAGTCAAAGGTAGACACTGCTATTTTTTTGAACACACCCCTTTCAACTAATGTCCCAATTGCACAGCCTTAAGAGCGTGCATATCATGAATGCTGGGTCTCATTTGTTTTCTGACAATCTACTGAACCTACTGGTAACTTGTTTGCCACGTAGCAATAAAAAATATACTAAAAACCTTGATTATTCTGGTTAGTCACATTGTACTGCTATTATTTTGAACAAGACTGTATATATATATATATATATATATATATATATATATATATATATATATATATATATATATATATATATATATAAATAAAACTCCTGATATTAGAGTAACAATTACAAAAGTAAAAAAATAAAACATATTTCGTTACCTTTTGGAGCTTGGAAGGGTTCAGTTTGAGCAGATGTTTTATACCATCATCATCTGTCCTCGTCAGAGCTCGTTTACCAGTACATTCAGCATCTGGCTCATATTCGCGATCTCACGCATATTCTCCAAACTCATTTTCAACGTCTTCAAAAACAATATTTTAATCACTGACAGCTTCTTGACCACATCCATCATGTGACATTGACACTAATATTTAATAGTGTTCAGTACTTGCTCTCTGCAGTAAATCACTAAGCCATTTCAAGTTTTGCAGATTATAATTATTATTGTTTCGTTTTCTGTCTGTGGTAACTGTAAGTGAAACGTCACTTCATCATTGCATATCAGACATTGCCACCTTGTGGAATAAAGGTGAATTATAGATGAATTTATTATTGTGCAAAAAAGTATACACAATCTTACACACCTCGGATCTTTAGCGGCCCTATACAATTTTGAGGAAAAACTAGTGGAAACAGGCACTCAATTATAATTTTATCATTTTTTTCTTATTATATTGTTTAAAATGGATTGATTGAGGAATACTAAGAATGTTGATGTCTAACTTTAAAAATTGAATGAGGAGGAGGGTAGTGAATGACGTTGCGGGTCGCTAACTGTCACGTCACAGACAAGGGAAAATGGTGCAAGGACTCATTTGCAAAAGAAGTGATAATTTATTAACAAAATAAAACATAAATACAAAACAAACACCCACAAGGGGGCAAAACACATAAAAGAACATAAACTAAAACTCAAAACATACCAACAGAAGTCACTGGGGGAACGGAAGACGTATACATGAAACACAAGGATCCCACACAGACTGACAAACACAAGGAGCTTATAAGGGGAAGAAATCAAGAGGGAACAGGTGGGAGAAATCAACACTAATCAGATAAGAAGGGGGAGGGATCAGACAATGACAGGAGCACATGCTAGACATGACAAAACCCACATGTGCACACAAGACAGGACAGGCATGTGACACTAACGTCCCAAGGTATGCATTTAAGGGTTACTTCCTCACTAAATCTGACTTTGAATTAAACGGAGTGAATGATTCGATGACTTGCTCTTCAATACAGTGACTTCATCTGCAATTGTATACTCTCTTGAGTAGGTAATTATTTTGAACAATTTTGTGCAACCGCTAAAAAAAGTATGTGGTATGTAATATGAATGTGAGTAGATTTAATGTTATCTGGACGTACTTCATTCAGCATGTCATTATCATGTTATGTTGCTCTACTGCCATGTACAAATCCTCTCCTATGGCCTCATTTGATAGTTCATAGGGTGTAAAGCGTTCGCGGTGGGGGTGTGTTGTGCTGACAGGGCCCTCCTCCTACCTACAGGGTCTACCGAGGCTATGCGTAATCCGTCCTTGGAATTTTGAGATGCAGGCAGTTCACTTGTTTTGTTTTTTGAATGAATCACTTTAGTGAATGACTTATTAACTCACTTGTGAAGACTTGTCACCATCTAATGGTGTATCAATGTAACTTGCAGTAAGAATTGTTGTGTAATTGAGTATTTAAGTTTGTTTTCTTTACAAAAAAAATGGTGAAACAGTGCTGAAACTTCTACTATAATGTCATTAGTAACAGTACAATTGGACAACAATGTTCAGTACATCCCCCCCAAAAAATGACTTAAAGGTGTCATTTATAAAGCATAAGAACACATATACATGGTCAACATCCAAAAGACAATGACAACACAAAACTCTCCTCCATCCTCTCAGACAGGCCCAGGGTCATTTTTATATTTCAGCCCTGCTCTACAGTTTAGAAAATGGTAAGGGCAGGGCAAACAGCACAGAAAATTAATGCCTCCATTCGTTTAGTTCGACGCAGGGTTCCGGGAATGAGAACGGCCTGAGATGTCCTCAGCTGAAACCATTCCTTGCCTTATGCTGCAGTCTAGCAGAGCATTGCCTGTAGTGTCTCATTGAAAGACTCATTTTGGCCTGATAATGGATGAATTTCCTCCAGGACATGGACTCGCATGTTTCCTCCCTCCCGAAAGAGCACAGAGCCTTTTTACTTCGGGCAACAAGTCATGCGAGCATCTTTGCCCTTTCGAGACTTACATAAATCATAATTTACAGCCTGAGAAAAGCCATGCATGTGTATGTGTGTTACAAAAAGCCTTTCAGAGATGCAAAACTTCCCTCTTTTCTCTCTTTCCTTTTGCTTTTCCTTATGGGTGCTCTTGCATTAGGTTTTGTGTGTGGTGAAAAAATTCAAAGGGAAGCCCTTACTGGATGAGATACCGCCAGAGGAGAGTGTGTCCAGTGGTCCCATGATAACTCAGCCCAGGATGGAGAACACCATGGAGAAATACATAGCGTCCCAGGTATTCAACCTTAAAGGGATAGTTCACTTTGAAATTACATTTTGATATGTTTTAGCTTACCTCATGGGCATCCGAGATGTAGGAGTATTTGTTTCCCCAGTAGTTTCAATTTTGATCATTTTAGGTCAAACCGTTCTTGTCTGTGCCTCACATAATGCAGGTCTATGGTCACCACCTAGACCTGCATTATGTGAGGCACAGACAAGAACGGTTTGACCTAAAATGATCAAAATTGAAACTACTGGGGAAACAAATACTCCTACATCTCGGATGCCCCTGAGGTAAGCTAAAACATATTAACATTTAATTTCAAAGTGAACTATCCCTCTACGCCTTCATGTGCACTAGAAGAATTAATCAAATTCAGTCATTAATGAAATGCTTTATTGTAGTATGTGGCCATTAGTGCGTTTTTTTTTTTTTTTTTTTTTTTTTTAAATCTGTATAGCTATCGTTATAGTTATATTGTTATAGTTTCACTTGGTGTGAAATGTCCTTTACTCTAATGTAGATGAGCTTCTTACAAAGGTCATTCATCCACACTTTAAAGATTTTCAAAACAAGATGTCAGCCTTATGTGGGTCATCTTATGAGTTTCCCTGCGGCAGTTTTCAGCATAATATTTTTAACTGTTTGGTCATGAATATAAAACCTTAAACGGTGTTATACACAATATTTAGTAATGGGGATATCACAAAGATCATAGATGAAATCACAAGGAATACAGCTGTTTGATAAACAGAACTTTCATTTTAGCTTCTTCTTTGAGGACTACGTCCTCTTCAGTTCCTTCAAGAATAATAAAATACTTCTGGTGACAGCCATCACATTGAGCAGCCTTTGGACACTGAATATTTTGTTCTGAATGTTAAATGTTCCTCCCTAGTAAATCCCATTATTTCTTTTCAGTATGTTCATTCAGCTCCTTTGCTGCAGGCCAGAATTTCTTGTTTCTGTGTCACAAGAGATCAGAGTTAGTCAGTGGCTTTATCTTCCAGTCTCAGAAAAAATAGGCACATGCAGCTGAATATATCATTTATACATCTTGCTTTTGAACCGAAACAATGAATTAGATATGCACACCTTTCTGCTGTTGATTTTCCAGGTTGCACAAACCAGTCTTTTAAATTTAAAATGTTTTCCACCTCAGAGAGCTAATTATAAAATCACAGATCAGTTGTCCACAAATCAGATATACACTGCTGCTGATTATTTCAGTATTCAACAGCATTGTTCAGCAGGACTGCCATACAATATTCAACAGATAGCCGGCCCCCATGAGTTCATGAACCCACAGTTCGGTAGCACATACATTGCCTTTGAAATCCATTATTCATCACAATCAACAGAAGTCCCGCCCATCTTTGATTAATAGTTCAATATGACTTCCCAGGATTCATTTCGGATTCATATAAGGGTGAGCCCAGGGGCTCCGTGAGGCAGTTCATCAAGATTAAGTAGAAGCCCAAGACATATGCACCTGCAATGCATGGCTAGCACTCACATCACATTTGGTTATTTCAAGGATACATCATTAATCTTTAAGGTTGTTATTACTTATTCCCACAGGCTTAGAAAAGTCTGCACCAGTAGTTTAATTTTGCAATGAGATAGAAAAGCAACTGTGAAAAGCAGCTGTTAAAGGGTTAGTTCACCCAAAAATGAAATTTATGTCATTAATGACTCACCCTAATGTTGTTCCACACCCGTAAGACCTCCGTTCATCTTCAGAATACAGTTTAAGATATTTTATATTTAGTCCGACAGCGTATCCAAGTGTATCCACACTATACTGTCCATGTCCAGAAAAGGAATAAAAACATCATCAAAGTAGTCCATATGTGACATCAGTTAGTTCATTAGAATCTCTTGAAGCATCGAAAATACATTTTGGCCCAAAAATAACAAAAACTACGACTTTATTCAGCATTGTCTCCTCTTCTGCGTTTGTTTTCAAACCTCAAATAAAGATTCAAACAGTCATGAATCAGTGGATTGATTAATGATTCAGATCCCCAATGTCATGTGATTTCAGCAGTTTGACACGCGATCCAAATCATGATACGCTGATTCATGACCGTTTGAATCTTTATTTGAGGTTTGAAAACAAACGCGGAAGAGAAGACAATGCTGAATAAAGTTGTAGATTTTTTTTATTTTTGGACCAAAATGTATTTCCGATGCTTCAAGAGATTCTAATGAACTAACTGATGTCACATATGGACTACTTTGATGATGTTTTTATTCCCTTTCTGGTCATGGACAGTATAGTGTGGATACACTTGCATACACTCTCGGACTAAATATAAAATATCCTGAACTGTGTTCTGAAGATGAACGGAGGTCTTACGGGTGTGGAACGACATTAGGGTGAGTCATTAATGACATAAATTTCATTTTTGAGTGAACTAACCCTTTAATGCTCCAAGTCTCAATTACCAAAAATATTAAAATATTTAGTTTCAAATGTGAAACATTTGTTGCTGGTTATGTTTGTTTCATATGGTTTAGATTTTTTTAAATACTATTTTCAAGAAAAGTTTAAATTTAAGGCATCAAAAAACATAGTGTAGCCAAGTAAAAATACCATATTGACATGTTTACCACATAATGTATTAGGTCATGCTCACACAGCAGTAGAATCTGTATTTGAGTCCTTAATACGGTTACGGTCAGACAGTACGGTTATTTACGGGAGTAAATAAGATTCTATAACCAAACTTTTCAGAAATACAACCGCATTCTTAGAAAACCTGCACCGTGTGAACGGAACCACGCTAGACAACTTGTTTTCTGTCACATCGTACAGTGCAGGGGGTTTCGTGTGTAGTTTCAGTTTCGGTAACTTACAGCGACAGAGATATGCGCTGTGTGCCATCTGAAGTTTCTCGATCCAGTCACTGTTCCCCACTGGAACGGCTCAGGTTTTTTTTGTGTTCTGTTCGCGACTCAAATGCCGTGTCATGCGCGATAGGCTGCAAAGCACTCGTCAGGCTAGTGTGTTTACATTGAAGCTTCTATTGGTTAATGAAGATTTAATGGATAAGCTCGCAACTCAATTGAACTCTTGTCCTGTCAAAATTGATATGATTTTTCAGTTTTTTGGACATTGCCATCTTCGACATGATTTTGCTTGCTGTCACTATGGTTACTGGCAACAGAATACTGGCTTGACTTCCGGTTGCGTGTTTATACAGACATTATTCGAGATGCTACTTTAATTTGCTGTGTGAACGGGACATTTCGAGACTCACATCCCAAAGACTGACAATGTGAACGTAGCCTTAGTAATACATAATATCTTTACACCTTGTAAAACAAAAGTTGACCACTGGAGATTTCAGGCAGGTGTGCTGGCTTGGCAGCCCGGGGCAGGAGAAAGGGAGCGATCCAACAGTCCTGGCAAACAGTCAGGAGAAGAAGACCTCCGTGTTCTAGGCAAACCACATCAGGCAGCGGGAAATTAAAAAAAAGGAAGGGAGAGAATCCTAGAACCCCAAAAATAAGACTGGACAGCTGACAAAAAACATTAACTGGATGTTGTGAGCGCAGAGGCAAACAACTATCTGGCACATAGAGGGGGAAAAAAAAGGGCAGCAAACTAAGAGGGCAATAAGAGATGGATGAGGTCAGGACCTGCTGATTCAGTTCTACTCAGCTGTCATTGAGTCGGTTATATGCACCTCCATCACTGTCTGGTTTGGTTCAGCTACCAAATCACACATCAGGAGACTGCAACGTACCATCCGGACTGCAGAGAGGATTATTGGTGCCAAACTGCCAACCCTCCAGGACCTGTACTCTTCCAGAGTGAGGAAGAGAGCGGGTAAAATCATCACAGACTCCACTCACCCCGGACACCTCTTGTTTGAACTGTTACCGTCAGGACGGCGACTCCGATCACCGGCCACTAGAACATCTAGGCATAGGAACAGTTTCTTCCCACAGGCCATTTCCCTCTTGAACAGTTAACCCCCCCCCCAGTGCCTGTAAGTGCAATTATTCCCACTTTTTAGTGCAATATCTCCTAAACTCAGGTGATTACTTATATTACTTATATTATTTATTATTTATATTTATTCTCTCCACCCAAATACTGTAAATGCTCATAATCTATGTCTTCTGACTAAACGTAACCGTAACCTTATACTGTTCATATTTTTCTTCATATTTTTATTCTTAGAATTTTTTTATTACCGTGTTGTATTGTATTGTTTATGTGCACTGGAAGCTTCAGCACCAAAAAAAATTCCTTGTGTGTGAAAGCACACTTGGCAATAAAGCTCTTTCTGATTCTGATTCTGATTCTGATGAGGCAAATAGACTAATGAAAAGGAAACAAGGAGGTGGGGCAAAGACAGAAAAAAACAAAGAAGCACATGGCAACCCCAAAGCGCAAACAGAAAAGACAGAACATGGCTGATCAGCCTGAAGTCCTGACGGTGTTTTTTAAAATGAAATATTTTTTTCAGATATCGTGAATTATTAATACATTTTTTGAGGGATGCCCATTTTACAACATAAACAAACCTTATCTTGTCATAAAAAGTATAAATTATCAGAGAATATTTTAAAGGACAACTCTGGTGAGAAATGAACCTAGAAGTAATTAACAGATGGTTACAGAGTAGATCGTTCTCTGGGATGCGTTTTCATGAAAATCGAATGTAAAGAGTTTTATCTCTAAAAACAGATTAGCTTATAATGCTTGTCTATGGGGCACAGGGTAAGTGAAATTAAATGGCTAGTTAATACCACTAACCAGGCTCAAAATAGCCTCACACTAACACAGTAGCATAATGAGGGTCCCTACATGCAAAACCGAAGCACTGAGAACTTTTTAAGTGTACAAACAGTTTAATAAGAAGAACCTTTATAAACACAGGTCATTACGCGTTTACGGTCAGGCGCCATCTTGGAAAACAGTCTCGACTAGTCGAGTGACGAACGCTGTTCTAAGTGAGCTGGTCAATAGGAATTAAGTTTGTGAAATCTAATTACATGGACATTTTTATTTTTATTTATTTATTTTCTCTGTTGCGTTCAGTGCTTTCTTCTGGAAACAACGGACCATATGAGATTCCAAGTCACAGTTCATCACTTAGCACAGCGTTCGTGGATTGACTTGTCGAGACTGTTTTCCAAGATGGCTCCTATCTGTAAATGCGTAATGTACTGTCTTTATGAAGTGTCTTCTTATTAAACTGTTTGTACACTTACAAAGTTCTCAGTGCTTCGGTTTTGCATGTAGGGACCCTCACTATGCTATCGTGTTAGTGTGAGGCTATTTTGAGCCTTGTTAGTGGTATTAACTAGCGATTTAATTTCACTTACCCTGTGCCCCATAGATAAGCATTATAAGTTAATCTGTTTTTAGAGATAAAACTCTTTACATTTGATTTTCATGAAAAAGCATCCCAGAGAACGATCTACACGGCACCCCTAGGTTCATTTCTCACCGGAGTTGTCCTTTAAGTGAATACTGACATACAGTCATAAGGGATGATATCATTTATGTTTTCTGTATTCTTTTCTGTTTCTTAAGTTAATAAGCTGTGATGCTTTAATAAGTATCGTTATGTTTTTAATAACCAGGTTTAAATAATAAGGTTTTCTTTTGTATGTATTTGATCTTTTTATGAGGCTTTTTTATGTCTTATGTTATAAGCACAGTTGTATCAACCTGACATTTCAGGCATCATGCTCAACAAAAACATTTGAATTCAGACATTAAAAAAATGCCGTGGACAGAAGAGGTGTTTTTAAAACGTATGAATTGCATTTGAATGTTTTTGAATTATTTATTAAATCTAGACAACATAGACTGTGATGTAATTGACCCAGATAAACTGTATTTTTTGTTTGATTTTCAGAATCCCATCACCTATGCTGAGATCACATGACAATGAAAAGCCCACTAGCCAGAAGAATGCTGTGGATAATGTTGCTGCTCCGGTGCGACTTCTTACTTTGAGTACAATGTCGATATGTGCTACATTTAGACTTCTGTTTTCAAGTGTGTGAAAAAATTGTCCTCCTTGTAACTCTTTTTGAAAATAGGTACGGTAGGTTCGCATCCATATTTTTATACAAACATATCACTGTTAGCATTTGTGTGGTACGGAGTGTATGGAGTGAATGTGGGATTTGCAACATGATGTCCAGTGAAATGTGTTTAACAAATTCTGATGTTCCATTAACAACTGTGGGCCCATAATAGAATTTTTGAAGGGGTTTCTGACTGACAAGGAATATTGTTGTTATCCTCATAGAAATATGGTTCTTCTAAGATTTTCTATGATTTTAGTATTTTTTTTTTAAATCTTTCTGCTTGCCAAAATATATCACATCACACATTTACAGAGTGCTTTTTCTTTTAGAACAGCAAACTATTTCACTGTTGCATCAGATGTTATCCTCTGCTTTTTGAAGCATGTTTAAATATTCAATAGTCTTTAGTTATGTTGCAGTCATAAACCATGATTTTCTACTTGCTAGTGCACATGGTATTGGGGGAGAGAAAAGCTTCTGATTGGTCCAAACTCATTGCAGTACAGGATGAGTTTTTCCAGAAATGTATAGGACTATATTAGCGTATACATGGTCTCAATGGACCTAAAAAAATCTCACTGGGTTTTTAAAGTGGGTGGATGTGGGCATGAGGTGATAAACCGAAATCATGATTGATTTTGGTTTCATAATGACAGAGAGCACCTTGGGCAGAGCTGATGGCTTTAATTGTGTCTGGCAATTGATTACAAGCCTCACAAAAGATTAGATGCTCAAGTTTTTGCCTAAAGAGGCTGCTAGGTTGTGTATGAAGGGTTGGTTTGTGTGCTTTTATGTGGCCAGTGTGAGCATTTGTGAGTTTGCCCTTGATGTCTCTGTAAAAATGCAGTGTCTAGTGGCTTAGAGCAGGCCTTTTTTTCGTGGCAAACACTGAGCTGGAATAATACCTGTACCTGTCCAATAGAGATTGAGATGGAAATATAGAGAGGGTGTACCTTCATTGTATGGAAAACAGTGTATCACAGTGTTCATATAAAGATGTTTGCATTTAGACACATTTGCGATTTCACAGTTGTATGTGTTTAAATTGTAACACAGACCTTGTAGCATCAAAGGTTGTGTTTGGTTGAATTAACATTCTGCAGAGTGATTTTATACACTATACTGAGGATTTGTTTGATCTCTCACTGGCCAGTGATGAGGTTTGATTTTCAAATCTCACTCAAGTAGTACTACTGAACATCCCGAACCCTTTTATGTCCACTGTTAGTGTCAACAGTTGATGCTTTCATCATGGAAAGCTTATGAATATAACTACTTGGAGACTTTTTGGCTAGCTCACTGAGGAGTTTGTAAGTAATGCTTTGCCAAGCTGCTTTGTGATTGTGAAAGTGCTATATAAATTGAAATCAGATAATCAGATAGAGGTACTGCATTAACTGCACAATGACTTTAATTCAGGGCTATTTCTAATGATGGTTGTGTGATTCCTCCCCCCAAACAGGGTCGGTACAGTATGTGATGTGCATATATGTTTGAAAGGAATGGGATGACGACTCATTTTTTCCTGAGATTTTTTTAAACAAACTTTTAAATAGTATACATACCTTTCTTCATATTTAAGTTGCAATAGGATTTGATGACCAAAACCCAAAAATTGTGGATGGAATTTTGACTGTGAAAAAGCTTGACATGTTTTTATAACCATATTGTATATGTTGGACAGTATATTTAAACAGCCTGTGTTGATGGTCAATCAAGTGACCTCTGAGACTGAGCTGGAAAGCAAAGCATATCTTCCCTGAGCCCGAGGTGCCAAACAGTAATAAAATATTTACCCTCAGACTCACTGTCACTCTTTATCTTTTATGTATGATCTCACGTTCTGTGAAAACAAAAAGATGTCCATAATAAGATTTTGAAGATGCATTTTCTTATTTTAAATGTAGAATTTACTGTTATGTAAAAATAACTGTGTGTTTGTTAACTTTGTCTGGGCTGGATGATATACCTCAAATAAAAATAAGTCATTTGTCAATATACACCGATTAGGCCTAACATTATCACAGTTTAAGTGAATAACACAGATTATCTCTTCATCACAGCACCTGTTAGTGGGTGGGATATAAAAAAAAATATATGTTTAAAAAAATAACTGTTTTATAAGAGAAGACACGGGCAATTGTGTGACAGGTTTGATTCAGTTTATGACACTTTTCTTTCATTTCTATGGTATCCACAAACTTGACTGTTATGCAACTGTTGTCAAGGCTTTAATGTGATTGGTTATCAAGGAACACGTTATCCAAGTTAGCTGTTACACTTTCTCCAAAGGCAGAGCCACAGACTCTTGTATCTCCCAATAACAAGTTTCTGGTTTACAAGGTTTAGTATATAAGTGTGTCCAAGCATAGTATGTTGAAAAGACTACACCAAAATT
Source organism: Pseudorasbora parva (assembly GCF_024679245.1). Classification (NCBI taxonomy): domain Eukaryota; kingdom Metazoa; phylum Chordata; class Actinopteri; order Cypriniformes; family Gobionidae; genus Pseudorasbora; species Pseudorasbora parva. The sequence continues at coordinate 12,012,574 of NC_090180.1, forward strand.
CCAAGGATGTCTACTATTTTAGGTAGATTATCAAAGTGTGGATCCATGCACACTGCCCTGTCCCAAATTACACACTTCATGTGCACATGCATCTTGCAGACTTAAAATGGCCTGCCACGTGTCTACAAGACCGTAGGGTGTCCCATGTAACACAGCAGCTTACGCAATGTCTCATTTTTTCCTCTCAGGGAACCAAGGTTACGTTAGGTAACCAGAGACATTCCCTTTCAAGCTCGGTTCACTCGACATTGCATCAGAGTTGACGCTATGGGGATCTCATGAAATCCCACCATCTACTAGCAGACATAAGAGAGGTGATATTCTCGCTATCAGCATGTTATGGTATTGTTGTTCATTACAACGGCAACCACTTGCTTGTCAAGGTTTGAAAGCCTGTATGAAAAGTATCTGTACACATGACGGGCGGCAAAAATATCGCAAGAAAAGCCTGGTCTGTACTGACAACTATTTTCTTCATTAGAATGTTAGTAAGTGTCAAGTGAGTTTCAATCATAATGTTTCTACTTCATGTAACATGAGAGTTCAAACTGGAGTTAAGCTATTCTCATGTAGACCGGGTAGACCCAGCCTGATCAACTCAGTCTGGAAACTCGTACATTCATCTCTACTGCTTCTGTTACACTTTTGCGGGAACCAATCACAGACTGGCTTATCCACCTATTGGCGGGTTTAACACGATAACAGATAGAAAAGCGATGGGTCGTTGCCTGTTGATCACGCCTCTTGTGTTCTGATTGGTTGAAGGACTATCCAATTGTATACAGAGTCATTTGAATAATGCTCATTGATCACGCCTCTTGTGCAGTAGAAAAAACAGAGCAGACTCTGCAGACCAATGTTCAATCTTAAATTGAGTTGGTCTGGTGATAGCCAGACAAATTCTCATGTATTAAGTTCTTATTTTCTCAAATGCTCCTTTCTTAGGGCGTGTTGAGCTCATGCCAGCAGCGTGGATAGTGAGCCAGAGCCAAAAACATCATGATGGCAAACAATGTCCAATAGTAAAATTCAACTGCAATAGCCACCGTTCAACCTTAAGAGGGCATCACTCAGACTTTTTTTACACCATATAATAAAACATGATGTCCGAATGTCAAAACATTTACTTGAATCAGTGAACAACACTAATAAAGCCCCAGTCTTGCAGATTATTAACTAAAAAAAAAGTTGTTTTAGGGTTTAGTTACCCTTTAAAGGCAGAAACATTTGTTCGAACTCAGCGCTGGAAAGTAAGGAGGGCCCCTGTGAGACAATAAAGCCCAGCTCAACTCTCTAAGAAGGAGCTGAGAAACAGAACAGTCTCTGATTGCTATGAAGCAACCTCAGAAACACGTGATGTTCTGAATATAAAAGCAGACATTCTTCAGATGCACTAAAATCGGCCAGCCTGCGAGAGGAATCTTATTCAACGTGAGCAGGCCGAGGGAGTGTTCTGATAATGCTTATACTGCTTGTAGGTAACTGAAGCTGAAGCAATTTGTGGTTTATACACGGCAGCTTGCCCCTCTGAAGTGGTGGGGTGCAGGTTTAGAAAGCAGGGCCATGCGGGAGAACCCTTAGCTGTAGTCTCTTAGCTGTAGCTTGGCTTGCAGCTCAACACAGAGGGAGGAGCATGAGAAGTTAGCTGTATTTCCTGGAGGGCTGGGTAAAAGGGAAGCTGATGCTTAGGTGGCACGAGCTCTTCACCAGCATCCTTGATAGGCATACTTAATGGGGTCATACTCACCAGAACGCTGCAGGGGAGCGGCAATCCAGGTACCGTCCCCTGGTGTGCATATCTCAACCTGTAGAGAGCTTCTTGTAGATGAAGAAGAAAGATTCTGAGGTAATGGCACCCAGCAGCGCCTTATATAATGCGGGAGCCCGCCCCTATTGCATGAACGCCATTAGCCAGTGAACTCTCGCCCACAAAATTTCATAAGGCTTCAGTATATTCGAGGACGCAGGGGATGCCCCCATAGCATCAGCTCTGACGCAATGTTGAGTGATCCGAACTCAAAAGGTAACCTTGAATCAGATGGTTATGTCACATTGTAGTAGATCAGCAAGAAGGGATTTTTTTTTTTTCATTTGCATTTGCATTTAGAGGCAACAAGTCGTTCTTCATGGAAATAAATTGAACTCTGCTCTGTCTGCATTTTAATGAGGTTTAAAATCGGCAATGAAACGGAAATTTCCATCATCTTTTCGTCCCTACTTTATCCAAATAAAATGTTCTGTGAATAACGTCAGTGTTAGTTTTACATTGCCAACAAAACAATACTGTTTCAGTAATCAGTTATTGTACATCGTCCTGCTAGTCTGACTGATTAGCATGCTGAAGCAAAAAAAAAAAGTTCAGTTACACTTAAGTTTCTTTCATACCTTCAGATGTGTTGGCGAAGGCTAGTTATCATCCGTTTCAGTCAAGCTGGTCTTATGTAACTATTTTAGGGATGGGGCGTTTTTTACATAGCTCAATATCTTACATTGTTAACATAAGTTTTACAACTACTATCTTGTATCCATCATCCAAACATTCACATCACATATGAATAGAGATGTAGGAACATGCGTACTGTGTTTTTCTGGTTATATCAGTCTCTGGTCATGTATCAGTCACAGAGATGCTGGTCCAAGTATGCTGGAGTTCAGGGGTCCTCCCGGACGTCCTGCTTTCATCTTCTCTGTTAATGAAGCTCATGTGTGGTGGGTGAGTCCCAGTGCATATGCCCACTGCCTCCCCTCTGCCCCCACATGCCCCATTTACAGTGCAAGTCTCCCATGGACAAAATGTAAATTAAAAATGCATTGGATGCGTTTCAAATGACATTTCAAGAACTCTACCCAGCGGGAATCTTGATTTCATTTCTGAAGATTTCATTCAGGCTTCTCATAAAATGAATTTAATTCAGAGGAAGGCCATGACAAGGGCATGAGTCATTGCCCAGATAAAAGAACAGAGGACAACGTGTATGAAATGCTGAGAATAGAAACATATTTCAGTATCATTACACATCACAGCATGTTTACATGTTTGCATGTGTCCATGGTAGCCTAATATATCTTGATCTATTTGATTTTATTTAGTAGTGCTTTAAAGGGGACATATTATGAAAAGTCACTTTTAGAAGGTGTTTGAACACGGTAAATGGTAAAATTCCCCCCTATACTTTTTTATAATCCCCATCAATCATGATCAATCTATCATATCGTGTTTCATGTTTCCCCCTACTCCTACGTAAGAGTAGAGAAACCCTGCCCGTGACTGTTGATGATCTGCCCTTTTAACATAGACACACCCCTGAGTGAGCAAAAAAGTTGTTTCTGAAGGATATGTCAGTAACGCTTCATGCTCTAACTTCATATCCAGAACAAGGATGGCACTTCATATTTTGTTAATGTTTGCAAATTTCATTTCTGAATGAGCTTTCAAGAATGCTGTACAGCTAATGTGGCTAAAGTTACCACATTCTTACTGTATTCACAGAGCTATGTTATTAGTCCAATCAGTCGTATACTGCACAACTCTGGCCTTTATGGAAGAGTGGCAAGAAGAAAGCCATTTCTTAAAGATATCCATAAAAAGTGTTGTTTAAAGTTTGCCACAAGCCACCTGGAAGACACACCAAACGTGGAAGAAGATGCTCTGGTCAGATGAAACCAAAATTGAACTTTTTGGCAACATTGCAAAACATTATGTTTGGCATAAAAGCAACACAGCTCATCACCCTGAAACACACCATCCCCACTGTCAAACATGGTGGTGGCAGCATCATGGTTTGGGCCTGGTTTTCTTCAGCAGGGACAGGGAAGATGGTTAAAATTGATGGGAAGATGGATGGAGCCAAATACAGGACCGTTCTGGAAGAAAACCTGCAAAAGACCTGAGACTAGGACAGAGATTTGTCTTCCAACAAGACAATGATCCAAAACATAAAGCAAAATCTACAATGGAATGGTTTAAAAGTAAACATATCCAGGTGTTAGACTGGCCAAGTCAAAGTCCAGACCTGAATTCAATCGAGAATCTGTGGAAAGAACTGAAAACTGCTGTTTATAAACACCTCACTGAGCTCGAGCTGTTCTGCAAGGAGGAATGGGCAAAAATTTCAGTCTCTCGATGTGCAAAACTGATAGAGACATAGGCCTACCCCAAGCGACTTACAGCTACTTTTAAAAATACACGTGACGTGTGTGTGTGTGTGTGTGTGTGTGTGTGTGTGTGTGTGTGTGTGTGTGTGTGTGTGTGTGTGTGTGTGTGTGTGTGTGTGAGAGCCTGTTTATGTCGTTTATGAGGTCACAAATTTGTATAACTACATGGGTATTACACTGGTATTATGAGGACATATCAAATGTCCTCATAATTCAAATGTCCTTAAAAACAGACTAAATGATGTTTTTTGAGAAAGTAAAAATGCAGAATGTTTCCTGTGATGGGTAGGTTTAGGGGCAGGGGCAGTGTAAGGGGATAGAAAATACGGTTTGTACAGTATAAAAACCATTACGCCTATGGAGAGTCCCTGTAAACCACATAGACCAACATATGTGTGTGTGTGTGTGTGTGTGTGTGTGTGTGTGTGTGTGTGTGTGTGTGTGTGTGTGTGTGTGTGTGTGTGTGTGTGTGTGTGTGTGAGAGAGAGAGTGTGAGAGAGAGAGCAAAACGACAGCCCTTGATGACAGAACTAAACAACTAAACATTGGAGGACAGAACTAAACATTCAAACATAGCCTGGTTACACTTTACACTAGATCTGTGATAGTGTGTTTTTATTTTAGATTTTGGCTTCCAAAGATTATAATTATAATCTAGCATAATACACATATCTTGCTAGATATGTCTAGCGCAAATTCCCTTTGCAGCAGTAGCCGCTGTCATTTCTCCATAACTCAAACGTGACAGAATCAGCACGAGCAGTGATTGTTGTAAAATACAGTCTAGCTACTGTTGTTAAATTGTGGGATGCGTTTAATAATAAAAAGAGCGATTAAAAGCACAAAAATGTGCGCAAGAGCTTGTTCCCAAGTCGGTAAATGTAGTGAAAGGTTTCAGGATATTAGTTTCTGTAAACATCTGGTGTGTCTAATTGAATCTTATGCAGTGAGGATTTAAAGAAAAGATTAAACAGGTTGCTTCAATTAAATAAATAAAAAAATGTGTCTATTCACTAGTCAATTTTAAAAGCTGTTTTTGTTTAAAGCTCAAACCAACTGACAGTACTTTTAATAAACAATGGGAGAATATATGAGGGAAGATCTTTCTTGGGTTATAATGAGAGTATGACCCAGCATGACCTGCCTATATTCAGTGGTGTCACATTTACATTTCACATGATTTTATTGCTATGATTCATTGCCTGAATGACCTTATGAGGAGGTGTTAAACTGATCTCAAATCAGTTTTGTAGAAGAACAGTGAGTATGTTCTGTTTTTTTCATGAGTAACTCACACTCTGACCTTGAGAAAGTGTGTTGATCATGTGTCAGTTGGCCACAGCATCTTTCATCCTCAAATCTTCATTCATTTGCAGATCACAGCAGAGAACTACACAGGCATGTCTCTCATATTCTGTGTGTGAACTTCATATCTGTGAGTAATGCAGAAGGTCAGTTCGTGTGACCTTGAGCTGGGTGATAAACATTTAGAGGAGTAAATATTTAATTAATAGTAATTAAGAGTTATTTAAGAGAAAAACGCAGTACCAGCACTTTACCGGATACTTGTATTTTTATATTTACAAGGTAAAATAATACTTTTTACGCTATTACAGTTCCATGCAGACTTAAAATGACAAAATACTAAATAATCGCTGTTCTAATCTGATATAACCACTTTAAAATCATCTGCTGCTATACTTTTAACATCTGTACTGTAAGAACAATTGTAGAATAGTGCTTTTTAACAGTTTCTTTACACAGTTTTTGCATCGAAAAAGTAATTTTAAAAGTCAAAAGTCATTTTTAAAAAGGCTAAGAACACTGTTTAATTACAATTAAATGTGGATACACTTACTTTCACCCACTTTTTAGGTAGCTACAAGACTTTAAAATTAGTTTTTTATTTTATTTTATTTTTTACATGTAACTGTCCTTTAACTTTAAGTACAACTCAAATACAATTTGTCCATACTTTTTCAACCATACTTAAAGGGGGGGTGAAACACTCAGTTTCAGTCAATCTCATGTCAATCTTGAGTACCTATAGAGTAGTATTGCATCCTTCATATCTCCGAAAAGTCTTTAGTTTTATCATATTTATAAAAGAAATATAGGCTGTACCGAGTCTTTCCGGAAAAAACCGAGCGCCTGGAGGCGTATCGTGTGGGGGGAGCTAAAGAATGACGAATGTGCACAAAGCGGTGACGTCCTCAAGCGTGGAGAAACCCATCGCTATCTCAGCTAATACAGATAATGATCCACAATCAAATCTGAGGCTGAAATAAATTGAACAGGAGAAACGGCAACATCAGGATGTCCGTCTCTGTGGTATGTACTGTATTTAGGGGCCTTTGTGTGTCTTTACGCGCAGTTTATGAGGACATGATTCGGTTTATGGACTATTGTATGTGACTAGACCTTAGAGGTAGCAAGCAAAACGGTTTTGCACTAGTGTAACGTTATACAGAACAACAATGGAGTAACAGTTAACCGTTAGCGCATTTGAATGACGAAGCACGCGATCGTATCGTTTACTGATGTTTACTCATGCAACGGTAGCCAATAGCAGAGACATTTTAAGTTGATTTACTCACCGGCTGCTTCCAAAGCAGGACCGAACCTTTATCGCTGGGACCGCTCTGTCAAAAACACACTTCTTTGGTATGATTTGGTGAAGTCCTGTGACAGCAGTGACCGTGGAAATCCACTTTGCGACGCGACTGAAGCGATGCCTTGAAGCTTCCCGTCATTTCTGCGTTCAAATCGGTTCAAATGCAGCGCTGCCTTCCCGGAATGCTGTGCTGAAGCGTTGAAGTCGCTCGACGTCACCCATAGGAATAAAGTGGAGCGCGGCGCGCCACATAAGTGTTCACGGACGACTGGATCTGCACCTGAGAGACTGTTTACGTGAGAGACTGTGCATTTCCTCTCTCTCCCTCTAGTCACACGCGCGCGCACCCTACCGGGAGAAGAGCCCGTACAGCCCATACAAGAACCTTCCGATCTATTTAACGTCAAGTAGACCCATAATCGAAAAAAACTCGCCGAAACTTGTGAGAAACCGGAAGGAGTATTTTTAACACAGAAATACTCCATCAAACGTCCAACATTAGTTTTTGAAACTTTGTCTATGTTTAGGATGGGAATCCAAGTCTTTAACAGTGTAAAAAGCTCAGTATGCATGAAACAGCATTTCACCCCCCCTTTAACCCACCTACATGATTGTGGCAACCAAGTGCTGCCATCATAATGCTATCATGGGAAAGGTCTAGTTTTTACTATCTTGTTTAAATGGGCTTAAATGTGCACTTTTTAATAATTGTAATATTATTTTTTGTTTATGTTGCCAATTCTGAAGTCACTGTAAGTCATAGGTCATATGTTCAAGGCTTCAACAGCATGTTTCTCATTTCCCTGTGATTTTAGTGGTAAATGTCAGGATTAGGGTATGGATATCGATCCAGAATCATGTCCTTCCTGGTTAAATCACAAAGCATTGCACAAATAAACACACAGCAGAGTGAGGTGAATAACAAACACACATCTGTCAAGGACAGCTGTGCACCAAGGTCTCACAGCACCAATGTTTCAGCAGCCGTGTGGATGTAGGCTACACTGTCATTGGGGCACAATAATTGGGTGCTTTCCTTTGCTGAGACACAAACTCTGCATTGCATGAAGCTGCACTTGATTTGACATAAATCAAGACTCATTGCAATGCTTTATCTGGACGAGGACCTGAAAACAGTGCAAGGTTTAGATTTACAAATGACCAGTGTAATTGCATTTGGTATAAATTTAGAGCGGGTCTAAATAAATCAGAGTCATTGTACATCAGTAGAGTATAGGTTAGAGTTATCTCAGGATTTGCATCAAGAAGCAAAATACATTAAAACCTATGTGATGGTATATGAGGAATAAACAATGAGCAAAGGAGAATATAATAATATAATATACTTACTAATAGTTTAGTACTATATTAGACAAATATATTCATTTCGGCCTATTGAACACATTTTTAGAACAGAAAGAAACACCACAAGCTGCATGAAAGCTAAAATATACCAGAGTTGTTTGCTGCAAGCATTATATTATTTATTATCATTAATAATTAAGTCCAGATATTAGAGCTTGTGTCTAAAGAACTAAAATAAACATGATTTGTCTATCAATTTCAGCGTCAGCTAACCAAGTACACAGTGCGTTTCTAAGATGTACCTCATTCATGTTTCTAACATTTATTCGTGTAGTTAATCCTGATGAGCTTATACTGTAATTATTTGAAGGAAATATGATGTAAGCAGGGTGCAACTGACATTCTGTCGGTTTGATATGCTAATGCTGCGTTCACGCCGCATTGTAATTACGGTAGTCTCGAGATGACAACACGTGGCGTTCTAGTCAGAGTGGTTCATAAACTCAAACTGGGAATTATGTAGCCTAGAAATCTAGACGCACCCTAGCGGCAGCAAATTTAATCTGCCCGCGAGTGTCGTCTAGCAACACTCAATACCCTTCTGAGCTGTATTCGCCTAACTCTTGCCGGGCCAATCACATCGTTTATAGAGTCGGTGGGCGGGGCCATAATGACGACGGCCGAGTTGCGTTTGCGTGCTTCGAGTAAACACAGAAACTGGCGAACGGCGGTCTTTCGAATCAGCTTTGACCGCGACTCTGGAAGACTTGGAGTTAAGCTTTTCTCTGAGAAAAGACAAGCTCCGTTTCACCTTCGTTGCTCTGGGTGGTGTAGCGCTATCCTATCGCGTGCAGAGGGAGTTTGAAAGACAACCATTTATCCCGCCCCTCGGATTGAGCCCTGTCAATGGTGAGTTTCCAGACCAAACATCTTGATGTGGGTCTGGCTTGTCAGGCTAGGAATTATGCGTTTCTATGGCAACACTATCAACACTTAAATGATTCTGCAGCGCGGTCAGTTGGTAAAGAAATTATTGTCTTGTTTTGGGAAAAAATTACTCAAAATTAAGAGAGTTTTTGCTTAAAATAGGCAAAATAATCTACCAGTGGGTTAAGCAAAATGGGCTTTAAAAGATTGTAAGTAAATGCCAGGATTTTGAGTTATTTTTCCCCCAAAACAAGACAATTACTTTTGCTTGTCTATTAAATACTTCTTGTTTTAAGAATTTTTAGATGTTTGGACTAGAAACAAGACAAAAATACTAAGTAAGAAAAGCATTTTTTTTTTGCAGTGCATTAGGAAAGGGGTGAGGTCCATCATCTATACTTTTCATTTTAGCAAGCAAGAGTAGGTTAGGTAGGACATCTGAGACTGAAGATTTTATTATTTTTGTTAGTAGAGGGGACTGGCAAGTTAGCTTGGTTTTTATTAGTCCTTTGATTTGGAAAGGAAAATACATCCCTTCTCCAATACTCTCCACCCTTTTGTTTACGTCTATCCTCACAGTGTAAAAAAAAATTGTGTGTTTGCAGCAAATCACAGCCTTTTGTGCTCGCCTTGCCACCTCAGTTGGTTATTAGTATGCTATGCATATGCGTTTCTCCCAACTTTAACATTATTCTCCTCTACCTCTTGATTTAATGCAAGGGGTCTTAACAGATTTCTTTTAAATGAGAGCTATTTTACCTGTGTAATGTTCGTTTTGGGAGAGCGATGTGTCAGATCTGATGAATCTATGTCTGCAGTTTGCATTTAAAAGGCTTATTGTTCTGTTGCAGTGTTTTCAGCTTGAGCTATCTTGCATGGACTGTGATTCTGGTATATTGGTAATAACTGTCTGGAAAAACCTTGCTGTATGATGGTTGGCCACTGATTGTGTTTTTCAACTTCTTGTATGATTCAGCACTATCACCAGATTTTGGGAAATACATGTTTAGAAACTTTTAAAGAGCTACAAGGACTGATAGTAGAGCTGTAAAGAAGTCAGAGGTCTTATATATAAAAGGAAATATATTTCAAGTAATTTGTATCCCTCAGTAAGCAGGTAAAGTGTATCTCTTTAGAATATATGCCACACTGCTAAAATATTTCAGAGAGAGAGAGAGAGAGAGAGAGAGAGAGAGAGAGAGAGAGAGAGAGAGAGAGAGAGAGAGAGAGAGAGAGAGAGAGAGAGAGAGAGAGAGAGAATAATGGTCACGATGGGCTGCCTGCCTCTCTGTCTCATTGAATCAAGAGAGTATCTCAGTGCCCCAAATGCATCCTCCCTTACAATGAGAGTTTTCACTGCAGAGATTAAACAGAAAGCTGAAAGAGCAGAGAGCTCCCGGGGCTTACACATGCGTGCATTAATGTCTCTATATACACTGGCAACTTGCACAGAGATATAATGGAGTGTATTGTTTTCATAAACATCAGCTCATCCAGATCAGTATAGGATAAAGTTTAGTATAAAACTATAATTTGTCCCATGGGTTCAAATAAAAAAAAAAAAACCCAGTAAATCACAGATTGATTGTGAAAAGGAATTTTCCCATACAGAAAACACATTAATTTTTTTTTAGAATTAGAATGACAAAAGTCAAACTTAAATAATTAAATCTAACAAAGCACTATCTTAATTTATTTAAGGGTTAGGATATTAGGATGTTATGGAATATATTACGGATTTGTAAAATATCATCATGGTCACTCAATCAAGTAAATTTGCTGATCATGTAACTCTTCCATTGAATCTCAAGATGCACTTTGGATCATCACAAATCATGCTGAAGAAGAACATGATCAACGCAAACTTGTAGAGATCATGGAGCTCAAGTTTTGTTTTTCATTAAAGCAAATGACAGACAAACCAAAAATTAATACATTCGCAAATGTATTTTACTTTTACAAATCATGTCCCTCAAACCATTCCTGAACAATGTGTGCAGTTCAGTATCCTGCTCCACTTGTGTAGAAGACAACTTGAATCAACAAGTAAGTGAAATGTGGTAACACTTTACAATACGGGTGCACTAATATGCATTAATTCATGATTAATTAATGCACAGATAATCATGAGTTAATGTATTACTAGTGGTGAACTAACCCATTTATTAATGATTACTGCATAAGCAACTAATGAAGATTCTACATGATTAATAGATTAAATGTTAGTTAAATGTGTCATAATGTATTAATTCCTTAATAACATATTATATTAACTAATAATGTAAATTAATGTGTTAATTACCACAAGGGGTCAAAGCCATGCATTTCAACTTCCAGTAGTAAATAGTGAATAGTTCACCATTAGTAATACATTAACTCATGATTACATGATTACTCAATGACAACCATTTCTAGGGTTTACAAAGAATGGTGTGAAAAGGGGGAAAACATCCAGTATGCGGCAGTCCTCTGGGCGAAAATGCCTTGTTGATGCTAGAGGTCAGAGGAGAATGGGCCGACTGATTCAAGCTGATAGAAGAGCAACTTTGACTGAAATAACCACTCTTTACAATCGAGCTATGCAGCAAAGCATTTGTGAAGCCACAACACGCACAACCTTGAGGCGGATGGGCTACAACAGCAGAAGACCCCACCGGGTACCACTCATCTCCACTACAAATAGGAAAAAGAGGCTACAATTTGCACGAGCTTACCAAAATTGGACAGTTGAAGACTGGAAAAATGTTGCCTGGTCTGATGAATCTTGATTTCTGTTGAGACATTCAGATGGTAGAGTCAGAATTTTGCGTAAACAGAATGAGAACATGGATCCATCATGTCTTTTTACCACTGTGCAGGCTGGTGGTGGTGGTGTAATGGTGTGGGGGATGTTTTCTTGGCACACTTTAGGTCCCTCAGTGCCAGTTGGGCATCGTTTAAATGCCATGGCCTACCTGAGCATTGTTTCTGACCATGTCCATCCCTTTAAGACCACCATGTACCCATCCTCTGATGGCTACTTCCAGCAGGATAATGCACCATGTCACAAAGCTTGAATCATTTCAATTTGGTTTCTTGAACATGACAATGAGTTCACTGTACTAAAATGGCTCCCACAGTCACCAGATCTCAACCCAATAGAGCATCTAAGGGATGTGGTGGAACAGGAGCTTTGTTCCCTGGATGTGCATCCCACAAATCTCCATCAACTGCAAGATGCTATCCTATCAATATGGGCCAACATTTCTAAAGAATGCTTTTAGCCCCTTGTTGAACCAATGCCACATAGAATTAAGGCAGTTCTTAAGGTGAAAGGGGGTCAAACACAGTATTAATATGGTGTTCCTAATAATCCTTTAGATGAGTATATATATATATATATATATAGATGAGTATATATATATGAGTATATATATATATGAGTATATATATATATATATATATATATATATATATATATATATATATATATATATAAAATTCTCAATTATCATTAACTTAAAAAAAAGTTTTTTTTTTTCAGTTAATAAAAACAGTAGACTTTGGGGTATCTCATTCATACCATCTATAAAAAACCCAAGGATGTTCTCCATGAATAATTGCATTACAATTTTAACCCTTAAAGCCAACTTTGATTTCTTTAAGCTTTGACAGACACATGGTTTACCGTTTCTTTGGTGGTGTTTAATTATTGTTGCTCATTTGCATAACCTTTCTATTTAATCTGCATGACATGCTTATTTCCTCTAATGCTGGTAGATCATGGAGGTCTCTAGTTGCATCACCAGCATCCAGATCTTTTCTTAAGGGAATGCCTTGTGTGCTAAAGCATGAGTGGCTCTCCTTGACTCGTTTCACTTTGTTACTGTGAGGTGCTGAGCCGCTTTTGGAGGTGCCACTTAGTCCAGTGTCCCTCTTTCTACATCACAGCTCCTGCTGATGTACTCTGACAGACTGAGCAACAGGCTGCCATCACACCTGCCTCTGCTCTCTTATCAATGAGGGAACCAAAGGTCAGCTGAGTGGATGGACGGCCGGCTGAGTGGGCAAAGCTATTGTTCTGACGATCTGAATGTGACAGTCCAGCACAAACTCTGATTAAGGACATGTTTCACAGTCTGTCATGGTGCTCTTCAATCAGCTGTGCTCAGTATTTGTCAACGGAGCTAATGAGTCATGTGTTAAGAGTGTATTTCCTCAAACACAAATTTTGATAAGGAATTAATGCATTATTAGTGACAAATACATAGAATAATGATGAAGCCAAAGGGGTCAATGTTTGGCTGGTTAGCATGGTTCCCTGCTGGTATGTGTGGCATAACATTTTAGATAACTGTTTTCCATTGTTTGCCAGGCAAACATATGTATGTCTGTATGTATGTATGACCTAAAAGGCAGTGGATCTCAAGGACACCATTGCCCACAACAATATTTGAAGCCCCTGCAATATTTAATTGCACATCCCTGATATTGACTTTCAAAAACTACCCAAAATCACCCCTTTTACCCTCATTCACTATTTTTAACATAATTCCACTGTATAGCTGGAAGTGCTTCCAGATGCAGGAATTTATTCTGTGCATCGCTGATGTCAATAACATTTGTTATTGAGGTGTATTTGTACTGAAGGAGTATACTCTATAATATATAGAATACACAATACACACAGATGTCCCCTTAAAGGCACAATATGTAATGTTTCAGCATTAAAAATATAAAAGATCACTATATCTATGTTATATATTTTTTAAAGTTGTGTGTTTACATTATCCCGACAGTTCCAATTAACTTCTAAATTCAGAGAAATTAATATTTTAATTCGAAGACACGGACCGTGTCTTTATTTCCGTTATGTCGCCAGTCTTTCACGTCATATCCATGTTTGTGTCTTGCTTCCTGCGAACTCGGCGGAACCTATGGGCGGAACCGCCAAACTCAAAGAGGAACACTGACAGACAGTATAAGGGGAACCCCCGTATAAAAAAGTCTGTATGATAATGGATCATGACTACTCTTTGCCTGTACGTTTTGCCAGCTCAACAAAGCGCAAACGTACGGGTGAAAAAAATGACCCGAGAAGATTTTGGGACAGTAGAAGAAGCAAGAGACGTGTAAACCTTGGAGAAGCCTTTGAAAGATGGCGAAATCTTCGTGACAAGCTCGGACTGCAGAGAGATGCTGATCTCGCTTGCGTTTTAATAAACAGGTCATTTAAGTAACCATTCAGCTATCGTAATAATCATATAATCATAACATGATGTATGTTTGCATATTGCATAGCGATCTTGACCACATTGAGACGCGTTTAGCTGAATACGTAATGTTATACATTTTGTATCGGCTTTTCAAACAGGCGGATTCTCTGTTTTTGGAGACTGAAAGAGCTATTTTTTTAAAAACTGATTCAAAAGTATTTCTATCCGTATATTTGGTGACACGATGATGTCATGTGTAAAACGCAGATGGACTAGCTATTATTGGTTTTATATGTAGCTGGAGAAAGTAACGTTAGCTTCATAAGGTAATATGCCACTATCTTGGTCAATTAATATAAGGTGACCGTCACTTTTATCATATGTTAATACTAGCTACATATAATATCGATTTAATAATGATCTACTTATTCATATAACTTATCTCTGAGTTCCAAAATAAATGTTTATTAGAATGATTGATGAACGTGGGGAGCGACACAGCGCGTGTTCCAATAAACAACGTATTGCTGGTGCTGGTTCTCTCATTTACTGTTTTATGTTGGTACTGATAAACTAAATTGAAATTTATTTCCTTATTGAAGAGTTGATATACAGAATGTTCGACAATCGCGGATGCCATGTCAACATATCTATAATTTGAGTAACTCAAATTATGATGCGCGGTTAATATGTCAACATAGCCTACCAACTTATAGGTATGTTGGCATAGCGACCGCCCGCACAACATTCTGTCTCGCACATTATCTAACGTTACTGATAAGTTTGTTAAGTAACGGTAGCTCGCTGCTATTTCATTAGATTGACATTACATAAAGTGAAAAGCCGTAACTAAACTTAACAATAATAGAGATGTAATATAACAATTACCTTGTCAGTGAACATGTTTTCTGCTGGAGATGCCAGATTCGCTGGTTGACAGTGGCAATAATGACAACAACTCCCATGAGCCCACGCACTTTCCCGACGTCATCAAAGTACGTCTGTTGTTATTATTTTGAATGAGTGACCCCTAGTGGCCAAAAGTTGCATACTGCACGTTTAAATAGTACACTCCATAAAGGTAAAGGGGGCAATTTCAGACACTGTCTTTATGAGTCATGAGTTGAGTTATGAGTCATTGAATTATTCATTTAACCGATTCATTCAAAAACACTGTTTCATTCAGTAAAGAGGCAAAAAATGGAACTCTGTGCTGCTTAGAGACTTGACTTGATTCTGCTGTCGCTTTGGTTGGAATTAGACTATAAAATTCTCAACTATATATTTTTTGACATGGGCTATTTTTTGTTTTATTGTACTCCGTAACAGCTTTCATTGGCTAAGGACTGCCCAGAGGGCGTTAGGTTGGCATATAATTCACTCACTTGTTTTCATTCACTCCTTCAAGTCAATTGAAAAAGTGGTCTAACGTAGAGAATGATTGAGGGTTTAAGGGATGTTTTTGGATTCAGCCAAAATGTGTTGAAAACCTATTCTAGACCTCATGACTTTGTTAAGGGGCATACTCTCTAAAAAAGCTGCAGCGGTTGGGTTAAATGCTTGTATAAAACAACCCAATTGCTGGGTTAAAATAACCAAATTCCAAGGTTAAAACAATCCAATCACTGGGTTAAAACAAGTGGCAACCTCCCCCAGTTTCACTTGAAGCCAATATGTATGTGACTTAAACTGCAATTCATGGATTGGCCGCTAGGGAAAGGCTCCAAAAGGGAGCACAATCTCATTGATCCTCATGTTAAAATGTATGTCGCGGACAATTTTCAAAAGGAATTGTAAATTGTATTTGTAATTGCGTTTTCAATTTGTGGATACATGAAATGTGACATAATCCAAACGCAATAGGAAATAAAAATCGTGCATTTCCGTTTGCATTTTCGTTTATGCGAATGCACAAGGACACTCTTTTTTCTTTTGACAGTTTACAGTGTTAGACATCGGAAATGCAAACGGAAAGGGGATTGCAACTGCATTTGAATTTTGTACAAGTTGTTGCAGGACATGGAAATTAAATAGCAAATAGGTGATTTTCCAATACTATTCCAAAATGGCAGGGTCATAATTTGTAAGACATTGGAAATGCAATTGCAATCAATCTTTGCTTTTCCATTTGAAATATGGTAGTCCTTGTGCACTCGCGTAAACAAAAATGCAAACGGAAAGGCGTGATTTGCAGTTGCGTTTGGATTATGTCGCATTTTATGCATCCAGAAATGGAAAACGCAATTGCAAACACAACTTGCAGTTACTTTTGAAAATTGTCCGCAATATTCTTGCTAAAAATGATTTACATTTACATCTGAATGACTTTACAGCTGGTAAAAAAAACAGTAGTTTTGGTCTGTACGGTTATTTTGCCCTTCATGAAAACTGGAGGTGGATTTTTTATAAATCATTCGTTTACATTATATAAAGCCTTCAAGTTCTGCATAATTAAGGGCGTGGCCACTTTGAGTGACAGGTGGATAGCCATTTGTTTGCTGTCTATTAATCATCACGTCACCTCACTCTAGCCATGTCACACCTTTTTGCCCATTTTCAGTTATCCAGGAGTGATGCACGATGACGTGCTGCCAAGATGGCAACGGCCAGCTCGATCTTACTTTATGCTTCAGAACATCTTCAGATTTTTTTTTTTAACAGTCTACAGTTTAAACAGCCCAATTGCTGGGTTTGTCCATTTTCAATCCAACTTGGGTTTAATATGGCATCTTTAATTTTAGTTTACTTGTATATTGAACAGTTAGAAACTTCTCACAATTGAATTGTATACAATTACATTACAATTTGTATACAATTGTAAAAAATGCTATTACAAGGAAGATCTTTTTCATCCATTAGCATACTGAATTATCTTTGTATGAGCACACTGATCCATCAGAGCATCTGTCTGATAAGTGCCTGCATCCAGGCCCTGCCTTTGCTCCTGGCATTATATGGAGGCACTCGTCTGTGATCTGGGCAGTCTCTTTAAAAGAGGACACAAAGAACTGCTAGCTCTATCAGAAGGGTCTCTTCCAGATGGTAGCCCCAGCACAATGGATTCTGCCTTCATATAACCTTTAAAGATCTACATCTGAGATGGGCTGGTCTGCTGTGTAGAAGGGGTAGGGTGTTTTTTGTACCATGTGACTATTGTAACACTAGTGAGAAAAATGTAAAGCATTATAAAAGACTAAAGAGAGAAGGCTAATAATGTTTTAAAGGAATTAACATTAACAGAGGTTTATAGATTCTCTCAGGGCAGTGAAGACTTCTAATAATTCATTGCAGTTAATTGGAATGGAAGTTCTTCATTTTTGGCAGTATTCATGTTGCCATGGTATCACCATAGCAATAACATTAGATGACAGCAAAGTATGGAATAAACTGATGAAAATATAATCTACAGTGCTGTGAATTATAGTTAATCATCTGAAGCCTTTCAGGCCAGTGTGGTAAAATGAGCAAAGATTAAAATGTGTCAAACCATAATAGGGCAGAAGGTAAGAAGTAATAATGCAATTATAATGATAAGATTTCATAATTAAGGTCCTGATAAGAATCAATATGCCCAGGACACTGTTACAAACCACATATTCATGACTCTTTTTACCATATGCTGTGATACTTTACCAAAGCACTGAAGGATTACATATTTTAAACATATATACTGTATATACAATGGGGGAAAAAATTCATATTTTAATTGCATATTCAACTGAATGATTGCAAATAATCAAATGAAATCTCACATTAGGCAAGAAAACCCTGAGAAGACAAAGCTTTTTGCTGTCATTATTTAATTTATTTAAAAGGCACTCATCACCATATTGTCCCTGTGAAAAATATTTTTTTGTTGATGTTAATTTTATATAAGAGACTGAACTTGGGCAGCCTTCACGGCAACCTCGTTCGGTTTGAATTATACCATCGTTCAAAAGTTAGAATTTTTAATGCCTCTATTAACATCTGTTGTATTGACACCTCAGAACAAGGAATATTTTTTATTTAAGGACACATTCAATTGATCAAAAGTGACAGTAATCATATTTAATGTTACAAAAGATGTAAACTGTTTTCAACATTGATAATAATTGAATGTTTATTGAATGTTTCTTGAACACCAAATCAGCATCTAACCCTGGACCACAAAACCTATCATAAGGATAAATTTCATTGCTGAATAGCTGAATAAATAAGTTTTACATTCATGTATTGGACAATATTTGGCTGAGAAATTTGAGAATCTGGAATCTGAGGGTGAAAAAATAAATTAATAAAGAAATCGAAATATTGTTAAAATCGCCTATATATATATTTATGGGTAGCATCTGCATTGCTTCATACCCTCGGCCCATATCTGGGCATTGCTACATACCCAATTTAGCTTCATACCCACGGTTTCCAGTTTTATTTTGGCAGAAATGCTTAAAGGGGGGGTGAAACACTCAGTTTCAGTCAATCTCATGTCAATCTTGAGTACCTATTGTCACGTGCGAGGGCAGAAAACAGAGGATCCAATAGCGAGTTAGAACAAGTATTTATTACTCTCAATAATTCAGATGCATAAAGCACAAAAAGTCAAGGCAGTGTCGGGGACAGGTCCAATCCAGCCGAGAGACAGAATAATCCAGATGAATAGGGACAGGCAGAGCAGCGCAGGCAGGCAATGGACACACAGGACCAGAGGAATCCTGGAATCCGGAATGAAGAACACACTCAGGGGGAAGACACACCGACAGACAGGAACCCGCGGGACAACTGCAACGACTGACAACAAAGGTATGTGAGCTCCGTGTATATATGCAGTGGATAATGAGTGCAGCAGGTGACGGTGATCCAATCCCAGTAATCAGTGACCCCGCCTCCAACACAACCACACACACATAGAGAGGAAAGAGACAATGAATTAGTGAACCGTGACAGTACCCCTTCCCCTAGGAGCGCCCCCTGCAGCTCCCAGGAGGACCTACCTGTCGATTGTAATCATCAATAAGGGAATGATCCAGTATGTCCCTGGCCGGAACCCAACTTCTCTCCTCTGGACCGTAACCTTCCCAGTCCACCAAGTATTGGAATCCGCTTCCCCTCCGTCTAGCATACCTACGATTGACCGAATAGGTAGGCTCCCCATCTACAAGACGTGGCGGAGGGGGAACCGGGGCCGGCGGATTAATATGAGAATGAAAAACGGCTTTTATTTTAGAGACATGAAACACGGGGTGAATTCTCCTGTACGCGGGAGGTAGTTTGAGGCGGACCGCCATCGGGCTAAGGATCTTGGTGACGGTGAACAGGCCAATGAGTTTAGGAGCTAGTTTATTACTTACGGAATGGAGAGGAATGTTCTTGGATGAAAGCCACACTTTTTGACCCACAACGTAAACGGGAGGCTTAGACCGGTGGCAATCGGCTTGGGCCTTGGTGCGCCTACCCACCTGAAGCAGAGTCTCGCGGGCTCTGCTCCATGTGTGACGACACCTCTGGACAAAGGCGTGAGCGGAGGGGACCGCGACTTCAGATTCCATACTGGGAAAGATAGGTGGCTGGTAACCTAAGCTACACTTAAACGGAGATAGACCCGTAGCCGACACTGGTAACAAGTTCTGTGCGTACTCAACCCAAGACAGTTGCTGACTCAAGGAGGAAGGATTCTTAGCGACCAAACATCGTAACACTCTCTCAAGATCCTGGTTGGCCCGCTCTGTTTGACCATTGCTCTGGGGATGAAATCCCGAAGACAGACTAACCGTTGCCCCTAATAATTTACAGAATTCTCGCCAAAATTTGGATACAAATTGGGGCCCCCTGTCGGAAACCACGTCCATCGGGAGGCCATGTAAACGAAAGACGTGATCGATGACAGCCACCGCTGTCTCCTTGGCTGATGGTAATTTGGGCAAGGGAACAAAATTAACCATTTTCGAGAACCGGTCCACGACGGTTAAAACAACCGTCTTGCCCTGGGAGGGCGAGAGGGCGGTGATAAAATCTAGCGCTATGTGGGACCAGGGTCTCGAAGGAATAGACAGCGGTTGGAGTAACCCATCGGGGGAGCGATTAGATGCCCATGGCACAAACCGAACAGGCCAAAACAAATTCCCGAATGTCACGAGCCATACCAGGCCACCAGAATCGTTGCTTGACCAAAAACTTGGTTCTGTTAACTCCCGGGTGACAAGCTACATTGGAACCATGACCCCATCGAATCACGTCGGACCTTATCCCCTCAGGCACAAATAATAGAATCGGTGGTCCGCCGGGCAGAGGCGTTACCCCTTCTAAGGCCGATCTGACCTTCAATTCGACCTCCCATGTGAGTGTAGAGATGATAAGTCTCTCAGGAAAAATGCACTCGGGAGTAGACGGGCGTTCGGAGCGGTCAAAAACGCGAGACAAATCATCGGGTTTGATGTTTTTAGAACCCGGACGATACGAAAGCGAAAAATCAAAACGTCCGAAAAAAAGGGCCCACCGAGCCTGCCTAGAGTTGAGTCTTTTGGCAGATCTGATGTACTCCAGATTCTTATGGTCGTCCAAACGATAAAGGGAACCCCCGACCCCTCTAACCAATGGCGCCATTCTTCCAATGCGAATTTGACTGCCAACAACTCTCGGTTACCAATGTTGTAGTTGCGCTCGGCTGACGACAATCGATGGGAAAAAAATGCGCAAGGATGCATCTTGTCGTCCGAGGAAGAGCGCTGGGAAAGCACAGCGCCTACCCCCACCTCTGAAGCGTCCACCTTCACCACAAACTGACGTGATGGATCAGGGGCGACAAGAATGGGAGCCGAAACGAAGCGGCTCTTCAGTTTGGAAAATGTAGCCTCGGCTACACCAGACCACCCGAACGTCGTCTTGGATGAGGTTAACGCTGTCAGAGGCGTGGCTAGTTGGCTGAAGTTACGAATAAAACGTCGGTAAAAATTGGCGAACCCCAGAAACCTCTGCAGGGCCTTAAGGGAATCTGGACTTGGCCAATCTACCACAGCCTTAACTTTATCGGGATCCATGCGCATTCCCTCGGACGAGACGATATAACCTAAAAACGGGACTGACTGTGCATGAAAAACGCATTTCTCCACCTTGACAAAAAGCCCATTCTCTAGCAACCTCTGGAGTACTAGTCTGACGTGCTTAACATGCTCCTGGAGAGAAGAAGAAAAAATCAATATGTCATCCAGGTAAACATAAATGAACTGATCCACCATATCTCTCAGCACATCATTGACTAGTGCTTCTGGAAGACTGCGGGGGAGTTGGACAACCCAAAGGGCATGACCAAATATTCAAAATGTCCCCTGGGGGTATTAAATGCAGTCTTCCACTCATCCCCCTCCCTGATACACACCAAATGATAAGCATTATGTAAGTCCAACTTAGTGAATATGGATGCTCCCTGCAAAGGATAAGTATTCTTTACCGTGATGTTATTCAGCCCTCGGTAATCAATGCAAGGTCGCAGAGAGCCATCCTTCTTACCCACAAAGAAGAACCCCGCCCCTGCTGGAGAAGAGGAAGGGCGGATGAACCCGGAAGCTAGAGAATCAGAAATATATTTCTGCATGGCCTCCCTATCAGGATTGGAAAGTGAGTATAACTTGCCCTTAGGCGGAGACGTACCTGGCATAAGATCTATAGCACAGTCATAGGGACGATGTGGAGGAAGAGAAGCAGCCCGGGACTTACTGAACACTTCCTTCAGGTCGAGGTACTCCCTGGGCACGTTGGACCAATTCACCGTCTCCTCCTGTAACACAGAACTAGACACAGACGAACGAGCAGACACAAGACAAGAGGCATAACAACGATTACTCCAGGCAGAGACAGAACTGTGTCCCCAGTCAACCCTGGGGTTGTTTCACCAACCAGGGATGACCGAGAACGATGGGGACCAAGGGGGTGTCAGTGATGAGGAATTCCATGATTTCAGTGTGATTGCCGGATACAGTCAGAGTGATGGAGCTGGTGGTGTGTGTAATGGTGGGAAGTGTCTGTCCATTGAGAGCGTGAACTGCGATGGGGTTGGAAAGGGGAGTGATGGGAATGTGGAGGTGAACAGTCAGGGAACGGTCCAGGAAGTTACCCTCCGCTCCGGAATCCAAAAGGGCCTGGCAGATGTACGAACCGTGTGCCCATTGCAGACTTCCCGGAAGGAGAGTCGCGGATGAGGATTTCCCCAACGACGCGCCACTCGACAGTAGCCTCCTTTCTACTGTCGGGCTTGATCTTTTAAAGGACAACGGTTGAGGAAATTCCCCGCCGCACCACAATAAAGACACAGTCCTCCGCTCCTCTGACACTCTCTCTTCTCCCGGGAGAGCCGAGCTCTCCCCAGCTGCATGGGCTCGGGATTGTTGAGTGGGCTGACCGTGTCTCTGTCGAGGAACTCACCCGCCTCAGGGGGTCTTCGGGAACGTGAACGTTGGTCGCGCTGCTCCAGTCTTGAGTCCACTCGCAGCACAAGAGCCATCAGATCGTTTAAGCCGGCGGGCAGTTCCAACGCGTAGATTTCTCGTTGGACACGGTAAGCCAGCCCATGCAGGAATCGATCCCACTGCGCCTCCTCGTTCCATTTGCACCCCGCGGCCAAGGTTTGAAACTGGATCATATACTCTGAGACGGTGCTCCTTCCTTGATGTAAATCCGCTAGCCTGCGAGCCGCCTCACGGCCCACGACCGCACGGTCGAACACGCGCCTCATTTCTTCCGAGAGTGCCTGGAACGAGGAGCAACAAGGATGGTTATTTTCCCAAACCGCCGTTCCCCAGAGAGCAGCACGCCCGGATAGTAAATTCAGTACCAACGCCACTCGGGATCTCTCCGTTGAAAACGTGACTGGTTGTAGAGAGAAAAACAGCGAACATCTAGTCAAGAATGATCTGCACAGATCGGGCTCACCCGTGTATCGCTCTGGCGTTGGTATCCGGGGCTCGTGCTGGTTGATGACGTCAGCGGGGTTGTGGGGAACGGACGGCGGGGTTGGCACAGCGGGCGATCTCAGCTGTTCAATCTGGGTTGAGAGCTCGGACACCTGCGCTACTAATGCCTGCACCACCTGGGCCGTCGCGGATACCTGTCCCTCCTGACGATCCATCCGTTGTTGACTCGAGGTGAGATAGTCCTGGAGTTCAGCCATTCTCGCTGGATCCATAAGCTGGTCAGTCGTTCTGTCACGTGCGAGGGCAGGAAACAGAGGATCCAATAGCGAGTTAGAACAAGTATTTATTACTCTCAATAATTCAGATGCATAAAGCACAAAAAGTCAAGGCAGTGTCGGGGACAGGTCCAATCCAGCCGAGAGACAGAATAATCCAGATGAATAGCGGCAGGCAGAGCAGCACAGGCAGGCAATGGACACACTGGACCGGAGGAATCCTGGAATCCGGAATGAAGAACACACTCAGGGGGAAGACACACCGACAGACAGGAACCCGCGGGACAACTGCAACGACTGACAACAAAGGTATGTGAGCTCTGTGTATATATGCAGTGGATAATGAGTGCAGCAGGTGACGGTGATCCAATCCCAGTAATCAGTGACCCCGCCTCCAACACAACCACACACACATAGAGAGGAAAGAGATGATGAATTAGTGAACCGTGACACCTATAGAGTAGTATTGCATCCTTCATATCTCCGAAAAGTCTTTAGTTTTATTATATTTGTAAAAGAAATATGGGCTGTACCGAGTCTTTCCGGAAAAAAAACGAGCGCCTGGAGGCGTATCATGTGGGCGGAGCTAAAGAATGACGATCGCGAACAAAGCGGTGACGTCCTCAAGCGTGGAGAAACCCATGGCTATCGATCTCAGCAAATAGATATGATCCAGAATCTAATTCAGAGGCTGAAATAGAAACAGCAACAGCAGGACGTCTGTCTCTGTGGTATGTACTGTATTTAGTGACCTGTCAACATTTGTCTTTACTCTCAGTTTATGAGGACATGATTCGGTTTATGGACTATTGTATGCGACCAAACCTTAGTAGCAAGCAAAACGGTTTTGCATGTCAGACTAGTGTAACGTTATACAGAGAACAACAATGAAGTCCGTTAGCGCATTTGAATGACGAAGCACGCGATCGTGTCGTTTACTGATGTTTACATACGCGACGATAAGCAACAGCACAGACATTTGAAGCAGTTTTACTCACCGGCTGCTTCCAAAGCAGGACCAAACCTTTATCGCTGGGACGGCTCCCTCAAAAACACACTTCTTGGAGTGTGGAGATCCACTTTGCTGCGACTGAAGCATTTCTGCGTTCAAATCGGTTCAAATGCAGCGCTGCCTTCCCGGAATGCTGTGCTGAAGCGTTGAAGTTGCTTAATGTCAAAGTGGAGGAATGAAGTGGAGCGCGGCGCGGACTATAACCGACATTAGTGTTCACGGACGACTGGATCTGCAGCTGAGAGAGTGTTTACGGCCGTGCATTTCCTCTGTCGCTCTAGTCACGCGCGCGCACCCTACTGGGAGAAGAGCCCGTACGGCCTGTACAAGGACCTTCCGGTCTATTAACGTCAAGTCGACCCATACTAGAAAAAAACTCTCCGAAACTTGTGAGAAACCGGAAGGAGTATTTTTAACACAGAAATACTCCATCAAACGTCCAACGTTAGTTTTTGAAACTTTGTCTATGTATAGGATGGGAATCCAAGTCTTTAAGAGTGTAAAAAGCTCAGTATGCATGAAACAGCATTTCACCCCCCCTTTAACTCTTCGTCCATGTGCAAGTGTCACAGCAGCCGCAGAGTGAGCGCACAGAGTAACGCCATTATTATTTTCAACCATAATAGTTTTCGAAACACTTAAATGTATCTGATATGATAAACAGAGCTGCGTTACCTCATACTCATGACCGGAAAAGCGGAAATGGCGCCGACGACCGTGTCCCATACCGTCATAATAAAAGTCCAGCTGCTCGTGAGCCGTGTGTTGCGTAACAATCTCTCCAGCGGCCTTATTGTTCAGCTCCCTTAACATTTGGCCCTGCTCCCTGAGTTCTATCCCGATTCTTTTCCACCGGCTATGAGGTGAAGACCACATGTCCCAAGATTATTCGCTCAAACCTGGCATCAATTAAAAATATATATAAAAAATATAATTGAACAGGACTTCAATTATATTAAAATAGAAAACAGTTCTACACAGTTTACACAATGTCGCAATAAAGGCAATTTAGCTTCAAGTTTTTAGTTTGTAAAGGTTTATAAAGTCATTTCTAAAGTTCTTGAACCCCATTGAAACTGTGGGAGCTATTATCTCCAGACAGACTGACTGATTGATTGATTGATTGATTGATTGATTGATTGATTGATTCTCTAAGAGAAACTCAGAACCAATCTAGCACAGTCAACCACTTAAGTATGGCTCACTTAGCTAAACTCTGCAAAAGAGTGGCCCTCGAGATCAACATGTCCCACCCATGCTCTAAAAGATAGCGCACAGTAGGTTCTCACACTCTCTCTCACACACACATGCACTGTGCAGTTCTGTGTAAGACCCTAGAATCAGTGCTCATTACCACACATTAGCAGTAATTCACACAGCTGTCGGTGAGGCTGCTGCATGGGACACACATATTGAACTATGTTAATACTCCTCCAGAATCCAGACAAGGGCAGTTATGCTAAATTTGGCAATATTGTTCGTTTATATGGAGTTTAAAGCTCCACTGTGTGATATTTTCCCCATCTAGCGGTGTAAAGGTATGGTAACACTTTAGAATACTGTTTCTTACTTAATGCATAACTAATAAAGAGTTACTGCAGTACTAATGAATAATTCTTCATTAACACTCAAGTCACTAATATTAACTACTAAGGAATGAGTGTTAACTAATCAATATGTAATAGCATTTTTTAATTGTGTTAAGTATCAATTAGTTAATCAGTAACTATTCAATTCAGTTATGCCTCCTTAAGAACTACTATTAAGTAACTACTAATTCAGCTTCACAAGGAATAACTATTAAGTAACTACTAATTAACTGTGATGCACAGTATCAGATCGAGGCCCTTTCTTCTTCTTTAGTACTAATGTTGTTAGATAAATGTACTACTGTTATGTGTACTATATTCATTTACATTCACTCGCAAATGTGCCGATTAATGTTTCTGTCTGTGTGTGTCCCCACGCTATAATGTTGCAGTTCTTGCAGCATTAAATCAGAGAAAAAAATTCTAGTGAAAGAGTACACAGATTCATGAGTGCACATGCAGAGTGCACAAAATGTGAGCGCACACGCAATTTCTGTGAGTCCAGTTTTGTGCGAGAGAATGGATTGAGATTCCGCTTGTAAGCAGAGATTTATCGCTTGTAAACTTGATGTGCTCTCGCGGTACAATATTAATACTACATTAATGAGGACGTTGATGATTTTTTTTTTTTTTTTTATGTAAGTATTGTCTGCAACCAGAAGTTCAGGATGGAACCCCATCCCCAAACTAAGTGCCTTGCCAACATGGCTCAGGCATTTTATGTTTATGTGATACCAAATGATTTCTGTATTTAAGGCAATGACTGAGGGGAAAATGAGAATACAGGGAACCTATGAGTCATTAAAAAAGAATTACCAAATAGTTCTCAAGTAGTTACTTAGAACCTGGAACAGTATTCTAAAGTGAAAACAAACCCATTCATAATTAATGAAGAATTACCAAATAGTTCTCAAGGAGTTACTTAGAACCTGGAACAGTATTCTAAAGTGAAAACATAAGGAACCCATTCATAATTAATGAAGAATTACCAAATAGTTCTCAAGGAGTTACTTAGACCCTGGAACAGTATTCTAAAGTGAAAACAAACCAATTCATAATTAATGAAGAATTACCAAATAGTTCTCAAGGAGTTACTTAGACCCTGGAACAGTATTCTAAAGTGAAAACAAACCCATTCATAATTATTGAAGAATTACCAAATAGTTAATAGTTAAATAATTAAGCCTAACTACCATTAATACAGAACTAATAAAGGAAATTTGACCCTCTATTCTAAAGTGAAAGTTTTATCCTCATTAATTATGACACTTATTGAATGATATTTAAGTTTATTGACCAGAATAAGTCAATAATTAAGCCTAACTACCATTAATACAGTACTAATAAAGGAAATTTGACCCTCTATTCTAAAGTGAAAGTTTTATATCCAATTATGGTAGTAATTTATATAAGTTAATTAAGCAGCTTCTACAGACACAAAACATATTTTTTGTCTATTTGGATAAATAGTGAAAGGTACAACATGAACGTATTGGCAACATTTAAACAAAGGTGTTTTTACCTCAAAATACATAAAATATATTTTATATCATATACACATTTACAATTTTCCTTTTACCATTTTAAAGATACATGTTACTTCCCTAAACACAAACATAGCAATTTAACAGAGACTAAAAATGACAATACAACTTAATGGGTTAATGGGCAATCTAGCATTACAATTATATTTTGAGCCCCTAATCTCACTCAAACCTCTAAACATACACATAATGATTTTTTTAAAGTGAAAATATATAAAGAAAAACATAACTAACAAAAGTGTAATCACAATCATTTCTTTATTGTGAAAATGTCAAAAGCGGTACCAATAGTAGTCCGAGTGACGATGTGTTGCAGTCGAAGTCATCTCTGGTGATATAGTTTTGTATGAGGTAACGTTACAGAGAATTTAAATTATTTAATTTAAACTTAATCCCACTATTTGAAGGCGTGCGCGTTTCTCATTCACCACAGACTAAAAACTAAAACACGGCTTGTCGCAATCTGTGACGAAGCAGGCGAGAGCCAATGAGCGTTTGATATCACTGGCGTAAAACGCAATGTTTGAATTCCCAAACAGCGCGGGTTCCCTATCTCGAGGGAACTTCGAGCTGCGTCGAAACGCTAGGGGACGCCTCTGCGTGCCATGTCATGAAGCACTTGTGTAATCAGTCCAATAGCGGGACGATACGTCACGGGCGGGTGACGTCATCGACCAGGAAGCTATAAAGCATGCCCGGACCAAACAGTCACTAGCTTCTGTGTCTTCACAAGCGCTCTGTGTGAATTGTATGTCCATTTATTGTGTGTGTGTTCAAAAAAGAAAGAAAGAAAGAAATATGGCAAGTCAGTATAGGTGTTGTGTTCCTCCCTGCCCACGTTACATCACGGGTGGGGATACACACGTCCTAATGTGTGATGTGTTTGGGGCTCGAGCATGCCCAGTCAGCTCTCGAGGGGGTCGGCTGCGAGCATTGCGAGAGACTCCCAATGCGCATATTAAGATCACGCCGGGCACTCTTCGAGGAGAGTGCTTTGGCTCGCGGTCCTCAGGGCTCGGGTCCCGCTGTTGCCGAGGCGCAGCGAAGGCTCGCGTCCTGGGGATCGCAGTCGGATCTAGTGGCGGGGTTAGAGACGGGTGATCCCCTATCTCTGCCTTTACCCGCTGGATCTCATGCCTCAGTTAGCGAGCTGGAAGCACGCTCTGCGGTTTTCTTCCGCTCGCGCTGAGGCACAAGCGCAGCAGCACTCCAGCTCCGAGGAACTGGATGTTGTTAGCGCTAATGATGATCTGGCAAAAGAAAACGACACACACACACTCATAAAAAGAGGTGCTATTGGTGTAACTCGCGCTGTGTCCAGGTTAAGTTTAGACTGGCCGGCCGAGTGTCAAGAAGTTCGCCAAAAAATAAATAAATATATAAATAAAATAAGAAAGAGAAAGAACAATATAATGGCGAGCAGACAGTATGTTTGAGATTACGAGGGGCTGAATCTAGTGGCTCGGATCTCGCGTTTGCCGAGGCAGCGTGTAGATCACGGGTCTACAATATAGATTCTATGACTCGATCGCGGATCTCGCGCTTGCCGAGGCAGCGTGTAGATTATGGGGTTGAGTTTAGTGGCTCAGATCGCGTGTTTGCCGAGGCATCGCGTAGATTATGGGTCTGCATCTATCATTCAGAAAGGCCTTCGGCTAAGAAGTCCTGACATCAAAGGCGCAGGACTTCCGATGGCAGTCCCCTCCGGGAGAGTGCGGCTCGCCGAGGCGCCCGCTCGTTCCCGGTGCCATCGGGGGGGGCCGGTCTGCCAACCCTGCCACCGTTGGTGCTTCAGGGCGCGGCGGTCCCCGGCGAACATATATCTCCTTGTCCGCCCGGAAACGTAGCGGCTTGGGGATGTTCGCGCCCTCTCGTGAGGGCCCCGTGGCGGTCAGTTCGGTTGCTACCTGCCGGTTATCCGTTACAGGACACCGGGCTGACCACCCAGGAAAATCCAGAGACCAGCCTCGAGAGGCTGGTTCCCTTAGTAGATTTTCTGGCAGCGTGGAAACTTCTGCCGAATATCTCAGAATGGGTCCTGCTCACATTATAAAAAGGGTTCGGGTCACACCCACCCGTGTTCAGCAGGGTTACTCCTATGGTAGTAACCCCCGAGCAGCCTCTGGTCATGGAACGAGAGGTACAGACTCTTCTGCGAAAAGAGGCTATACACGGGTCCCTCCCCTCTGCAGAGAGTCGGGCTTTTACAGCCAGTACTTCATAGTTCCAAAGAAGGATGGAGGGTTAAGGCCTATTTTTAGATCTGCATCAGCTAAACAAAATGCTCACGATAAAACAGATCGTGTGTCACGTCAGGTCCGAGGACTGGTGTGTCACAATAGACCTAAAAAATGTATACTTCCACATCTCCATCCTTCCGCAGCACAGACAGGTCTTCAGGTTTGCTTTCGGGGGCGAAGCTTACCAGTATTGAGTGCTGCCATTCGGCCTAGCTTAATCACCCCACACTTTCACCAAGTGCGTGAATGCAGCTCTGGCTCAGGTGCGACTCCAGGGCATTCGCGTGCTCAACTATATCGACGATTGGCTGGTGTTAGCATAGTCGAAACAGTGGGCGTTCAGCATTGAGATGCTGTTCTCGCCCATATGAGAGTGTTGGGGCTAAGGTTGAACGGAAAGAAATGTGTGCTGGCACTTATAAGCTGCAGAGCACTACTTTTCTGGCGGTAGTCTGGGACACGAAAATAATGTCGGCTCGGCTATCCCCTCCCAGGATAAAAACGATCCTGGATACCGTGAACCAGATAAAGCTAGGTCAGTCACTCACTGTGAAACACTTTCAGAGAGTGTTAGGGCTGATGACAGCAGTGTCCAACGGGGTACCTTTTGGCCTGCGGTACATGAGACCCTTACAGTGGTGGCTCAGGACCAAGGGGTTCTCTCTGAGGGGAAACCCTTTTTCGCTTGATCAAGGTCACGCGGCGCTGCCTACGTGCCTTAGTGAAGTGAAAAGATCCTTGGTTCCTGTCCCAAGGTCCAGTTCTGGGGGCTCCTTGTCGTCGCGTAACGCTAACGACGGATGCCTCCCTAACTGGCTGGGGAGCGGTCATGAGTGGCCGCTCGGCCCAAGGTCTGAGCAGCCGTCAGCTCTCCTGGCACATAAACCAGCTGGAGCTGATGGCTGTGTTTCAATCATATAAAATCAAACACTTCCTCTCAGACCTGCGGGGCCGCCATGTGTTAGTTCGGTCAGACAACACTTCGGTGGTCTCGTATATAAATCACCAGGGGGGGTTGAGATCGCGTCGGGTGTGGAAGCTGACGCATCATATGCTAACATGGGCCCAAGGCAGGATGGTCTCGCTCAGGGCGATGTACATCCTGGGGGTCCTGAATGTAGCGGCAGACTCCCTGTCGAGGCAGGGGGTGATGCCGGGAGAATGGAGACTCCACCCGAGGTGGTGGAGGAGCTGTGGATCCGCTTTGGGCGAGCCCAGGTGGATCTGTTTGCGTCTCGAGAGACGACACACTGTCCAGCATATTTCTCCCTCACGCATCCAGCCCTGCTGGGGCTGGACGCAATGGTACAGACGTGGCCGAGGCTGCGTCTGTACGCCTTCCCCCCTCTGGCATTGCTCCCAGGAGTGCTGGAGAGCGTCCGCCGGGACGGGGTTCAGCTTTTATTGGTAGCCCCGCTCTGGCCGGGCCAAGTATGGCTCGCCGACATTATGTCTCTCCTAGAAGGTCCTCCCTGGAAAATCCCAGTCAGGAGAGATCTTCTTTCGCAGGCCGGGGGGGTCAGTACTGCACCCGCGCCCGGAACTGTGGAAACGGTGGGCTTGGCCCCTGAGGGGGCCCAGTTCATAAACACGGGTCTATCTACTGAGGTGATAGAGACCATGTTGCACTCCAGAGCACCATCCACAAGGAGACTTTACGCACTCAAATGGAGAGTTTTTGTCGCCTGGTGTACGCACCAGGCTTTGGACCCTGTTAACTGCCCGTTCGGTTCAGTTCTTGAGTTCCTACAAGAAAAATTCTCCGCAGGGTTATCTCCGTCAACACTGAAAGTATATGTGTCGGCGATATCTGCTTATCATATTCCATTAGATAATGCATCATTGGGGAAACACCCTTGGGTCATGCGTTTCCTTCGTGGTACTTTGAGGCACAGACCTGCGGCACGCTCGAGGGTGCCTACTTAGGCAGTGGCACCCTCTTGTCTGGAGTTTGCACCAGGAATGATAAAAGCATTTCTCTTCCCGAGGGAAGGATATGCTCCCAAGGTCCCGACTAATGTGCCGGGACCAGTAATGCTGCAGGCTTTCTGTCCGCCTCCGTTCACTAGTCAAGACCAAGAGAAGCTAAATCTGCTATGTCCGGTCAGGGCCCTAGATGCATATGTCCACAGGGCTGCCCTGTGGCGAAACTCAGAACAGTTGTTTGTGTGTTTTTGGGTCCCCGAGCAAGGGAAAACCGGCTTCAAAGCAGATGCTTAGCAAGTGGATAGTCAAGGCTATTTCGCTCGCTTATGAGTCTGCCGGACATCCTTCACCAATGAGGGTCCGCGCCCACTCCACTAGGAGTATGGCTGCCTCTATGGCTCTTATTTCGGGAGTTTCATTGTCAGAGGTATGTGATGCGGCTGGGTGGTCCTCTCCGCATACATTTGTGAGGTTTTACAATCTAGATGTAGCCTCTACACCGGGGTCCCGGGTGTTTCTGGGTTGATTCACACATACAGACATTTGGGACTCTGGCGGCGTGGGTATTGAGGTCCCCTAGCGTTTCGACGCAGCTCGAAGTTCCCTCGAGATAGGGAACGTCTCAGGTTACGTATGTAACCATGGTTCCCTGAGAGGGAACGAGACGCTGCGTCGAGATGCCATACTCCCGGCATGCCTGTGATCGATTTGTTCGACTTTTCCAGAAGCTAGTGACTGTTTGGTCCGGGCATGCTTTATAGCTTCCTGGTCGATGACGTCACCCGCCCGTGACGTATCGTCCCGCTATTGGACTGATTACAAAAGTGCTTCATGACATGGCACGCAGAGGCGTCCCCTAGCGTTTCGACGCAGCGTCTCGTTCCCTCTCAGGGAACCATGGTTACATACGTAACCTGAGACGTTTTGTTTACGGTCGCTGTTGAAGAGAAAGATGGAGCGCGGGATTTGTTTACGGTCGCTATTGAAGAGAAAGATGGAGAACGCTGGATAAAGAAGTTCCTCGTATGGATTCTAAAGATGTGGATTACACCGAACGAATTAAATCAGTGTCTTTTGTGAATTTATGTTGCGTTTTGGTGTACTTTCTAGTCATTGTGGCCCATGGCAAGCAACATAAGTATTACTTGATAAATAATGGTTAAATGATTACAGAAATCTTATTCATTTTAGGGTTTTATGGTGTAGTTTGTTTAATGTAAATCCTTTGAACTGAGTGTGCAGCAGAATGTTTATTGCTTTTAATGATTTACGTATTAGATTCACGTAGAACCACACATAAAAATACACATAACTGCTAAACAATAAGAACTTATCTTTAGAATAGAGGGTCAAATTTCCTTTATTAGTACTGTATTAATGGTAGTTACGCTTAATTAGTGGCTTATTCTGGTTAGTAAACTTAAATATCATTCAATAAGTGTCATAATTAATGAGGATAAAACTTTCACTTTAGAATAGAGGGTCAAATTTCCTTTATTAGTACTGTATTAATGGTAGTTAGGCTTAATTATTTAACTATTAACTATTTGGTAATTCTTCATTAATTATGAATGGGTTTGTTTTCACTTTAGAATACTGTTCCAGGTTCTAAGTAACTCCTTGAGAACTATTTGGTAATTCTTCATTAGTTATGAATGGGTTCCTTAGGCTATGTTTTCACTTTAGAATACTGTTCCAGGTTCTAAGTAACTCCTTGAGAACTATTTGGTAATTCTTCATTAGTTATGAATGGGTTCCTTAGGCTATGTTTTCACTTTAGAATACTGTTCCAGGTTCTAAGTAACTCCTTGAGAACTATTTGGTAATTCTTCATTAATTATGAATGGGTTTGTTTTCACTTTAGAATACTGTTCCAGGTTCTAAGTAACTCCTTGAGAACTATTTGGTAATTCTTCATTAGTTATGAATGGGTTCCTTAGGCTATGTATTCACTTTAGAATACTGTTCCAGGTTCTAAGTAACTCCTTGAGAACTATTTGGTAATTCTTCATTAGTTATGAATGGGTTCCTTAGGCTATGTTTTCACTTTAGAATACTGTTCCAGGTTCTAAGTAACTCCTTGAGAACTATTTGGTAATTCTTCAATAATTATGAATGGGTTTGTTTTCACTTCAGAATACTGTTCCAGGTTCTAAGTAACTCCTTGAGAACTATTTGGTAATTCTTCAATAATTATGAATGGGTTCCTTATGTTTTCACTTTAGAATACTGTTCCAGGTTCTAAGTAACTCCTTGAGAACTATTTGGTAATTCTTCAATAATTATGAATGGGTTCCTTATGTTTTCACTTTAGAATACTGTTCCAGGTTCTAAGTAACTCCTTGAGAACTATTTGGTAATTCTTCATTAATTATGAATGGGTTTGTTTTCACTTTAGAATACTGTTCCAGGTTCTAAGTAACTACTTGAGAACTATTTGGTAATTCTTTTTTAATGACTCATAGGTTCCCTGTATTCTCATTTTCCCCTCAGTCATTGCCTTAAATACAGAAATCATTTGGTATCACATAAACATAAAATGCCTGAGCCATGTTGGCAAGGCACTTAGTTTGGGGATGGGGTTCCGTCCTGAACTTCTGGATGCAGACAATACTTACATAAAAAAAAAAAAAAAAATCATCAACGTCCTCATTAATGTAGTATTAATATTGTACCGCGAGAGCACATCAAGTTTACAAGCGATAAATCTCTGCTTACAAGCGGAATCTCAATCCATTCTCTCGCACAAAACTGGACTCACAGAAATTGCGTGTGCGCTCACATTTTGTGCACTCTGCATGTGCACTCATGAATCTGTGTACTCTTTCACTAGAATTGTTTTCTCTGATTTAATGCTGCAAGAACTGCAACATTATAGCGTGGGGACACACACAGACAGAAACATTAATCGGCACATTTGCGAGTGAATGTAAATGAATATAGTACACATAACAGTAGTACATTTATCTAACAACATTAGTACTAAAGAAGAAGAAAGGGCCTCGATCTGATACTGTGCATCACTGTTAATTAGTAGTTACTTAATAGTTATTCCTTGTGAAGCTGAATTAGTAGTTACTTAATAGTAGTTCTTAAGGAGGCATAACTGAATTGAATAGTTACTGATTAACTAATTGATACTTAACACAATTAAAAAATGCTATTACATATTGATTAGTTAACACTCATTCCTTAGTAGTTAATATTAGTGACTTGAGTGTTAATGAAGAATTATTCATTAGTACTGCAGTAACTCTTTATTAGTTATGCATTAAGTAAGAAACAGTATTCTAAAGTGTTACCGACTTCTTTAGTGCCTTTTATGGCTGTTGAGAGAGGAAATGACATTGGTGTCAATGAAGGCCTGTCTGAGCCATCGGATTTCAACAAAAATATCTTCATCTGTGTTCCGAAGATGAACGGAGGTCAACGGGTGTCGAACGACATTAGGATAAGTAATTATTGAGAGATTTTTTATTTTTTTTTGGGTGAAATATCCCTTTAAATGAGTTAAATAACGAATGCAAAGAGAGTTGTGAGAAACATAGATGAAAATGATTATGTGAGATCTGCTTCATCTTAAAGTGACAGCATGTAGGCTATGTCCTTAATCCTTAATGTTAATCAAAGAACAAAGGTAACAGAGAAAATCACTCGCTGCGCTTGACTAAACAACTTTTGTAGCTTTAATAAGGACTAATCTATATTTAATGCATAATTTATGACATATTGGATAACTTTATTCAATTTCTGTGTATTTCTTTCCTGTTAGACAGGAAGGTATACGTGTAAATATGACATTTATTATGGGTTTATGTGAGGATTGTTTTAAGTTCACTTAAATTAAAAGTTTTTATATTTTTTGAAGCCTAATAAATGTAAAAAAAAAGAGAGCTTTCAATTACACTTTAATGTTAAATGGCCAAATTAATGTTTAAAATGGGGTGCGTGTTTCATGGAGACATCAGTATCTGTATTAGTATCAGTGATACTGGCTTTCTTTTATAAAAAGATGCCATTACAAAAGTTTAAGATATTATGTCTTTAAATTGTTTCTACGCTAATCTAGAGATTAACTGAGAAATTATTACATTTTAAAATATATTAAAAACTTTTAATCGATTGACAGCACTAACTTAATTCAGTTGTATTCAAAAAGTCGAAATTAAGTTTGTGCAGAGAAGTTTGTTAATAAGACTAATTTTATCAAATATAATTCCTCAGCCATGTAGCTGTTGATGAAAGGGCCTTGTAAAGAGGTTTTTATTTTTTATTTTCATGGGTATCTAAAGTGCTTTGAGATGCAGCTCCAGGAAAGCACCCTCTTTGTTGTCAGGCTCTGTGTAATGAAGTGCTCTTGTGTTGTTTTTCCAGATCTTCACATCAGATTCTCTTCAGTGGTATGGGACACATCTGTTGAAGCGGCCACTTGTACCTCAACACTGGAAACAAAAATGGAGAGAATCCTTGAAAGAAACACAATCCTGCTTTTAAATTTCAGGCCTCACTGAAATCCAAGCTAAAAATAAATCTTGTGCTGTTATGTGTTCAATGACTCAAGGGGCTTTTTTACAACTTGATTTAACCACTTGATTTGCTTCAGCTCACCGGGCTCTTTGCCACAAGGATATCACGGCTATGAGACCATTCATGGTGTGGAGATGTATTGATAGCGAATCAATTACAGGCCATTTCATCCATATATAGCGATAATACAGTGATGTGTTAATTGGATTTACTCGTGCCACAAGATAGGTGATACAGAGAGGCCAGGGCAAGTTGTCACACTTTAATCCAATGAATATGTCTCAGAGGATTTGGTTTTAAATAGACTCATGCCTTAAAGTGAGCATGAAACGGAAGTTGCGATAGACTGAAATGGCTTTTTGAACAAGAAAAAAATGTGAGGGGAGACTTGATTTTGACCATTGAGAATTGATTGGACAGTTGTGGTTAAAAAAAAAAACACACACACACAAAAAAACCCCCACAATAATCAGTGAAGAGATGTCATTGCAGGCAGGGGGAGTTTTTTTGTTGTTGATTAGGGCATATGAATTTAAATAATGGCATGCACAAATTATTTATAATAAATTCTGCAATAAAAATAGAACAGTCCATTTTGATTTCATTGTGATTAAAGTTTCATTTGAAACATGTTTTAAAACAGTTAGATTTAATTAAAAAAGTGCTAAAAATAAGTAGTAAATAATATTTGTATAATAACTTGTGTACCTTTAAAACACATGACACTGACTTGACATTTATGAAAAATGGCTGTCCTACGAACAAAGTAGAATCTTTTGGTTTAAATCTATTTTCACTATATAGTTGCTTATGGTTACTTCTAATGCACGTACATGTGAGTAAGAATACTAAGCTGTGTAATATATGTATGAGTGCTGTGGTCTGTTGACTCCTCAGGCTGAAGTTCATCACTCCACTGAGCACAGCTGAGATGATGACGTCAGCCTAGCCCCAGGAGGGGGTAGCAGGACCTTGCAGCTGATTTGCTGGGTTTCAGGTCACTAATGCTGTTTGTTGTCGTCCATTGGCTAGCGTTTAGGGCGAGGGGGCAGGATCTTATGGTTGACTGGCTGGGCATACTGATTGATTAGACACTGCTATGCTTTCCTTTCCTATCGAGACTTCGGTCAACTCATCATCCACAGTCAGTGAGTCTGCTGTCAGAAGCACAGCTTAACAGTGACACCTCCCTAAATGCCCAATTACATGCATTAAGAACAGCTGAATTTTGATAAGAATGTGAGTAAATTCAAGCAATTACCCAGACTTAATTGCCTGCTGTGCTCATGAGAAAACAACAACAAAAATAGCCTTTTATTTGGAACCTTTGTGAAAATCAATACAGGCTACTCCGAAATTAATCTTCAGCATAAAGAGAACGAAATTAAGAGAAAGGAAATATAATGCTGTAAAGTTACCATTTAGAATTATAATTGTATTTATATAAGGCAGTGCATACATTTTCATTGTGACATAATCAAGATTTAATGCCTAAATGATCTAACACTTTAGAAGAGAAAGCTTTTACTTTTAGATATTTTTTACTTGTTCTGTGCATTTGCCTCCATCTGTTGGATAGAAAATGTATTACAATATTAAATGAAGAAAAAAATTCTTTCTATTCCAAGAACTTTTCTTTGACAATGTGCATATCTGAATAAGAAAAAACATTGCATAAACTTGTAGACAAAAAACAAACAAACAAAAAAAAAACTACTGAAATTTACACAAGAAACCAGGCAGATATAGTCAATTATTCTTCTCAATTCATTAGTTTATCATTAAACTAACAGTAAATATGTTTATCCCTTTGACATTATAACAGTTCACCTCTAAAAATAGCACTTTGCTGGAGAAAAGTGTAGAGACCAAATGTTGCCACAAGAATAGTAAAACCTGAGATCACCTATTTGACGACCGGTGTCACAACTGATATGGTAGTTAACAGAATCATGACGATGAGGATAAAATACGAACATGATGAGAATACATACACACCACCAAGGCTCTACACTAACTTTTTTCTTGAGGAGTACTTATGCTCCTAATAAAACATGTTTAGGAGCAAAGTCAAACATTTAGGAGCACTTTCTAATCAATCAAACACATTCCAATTATACTTTCCCATTACAGGACGATATTTGTCCCTTTAAATTAATGTTCTGGGGCATTTTACCATTATAAGAGCAATGTTTTCTAATCTTATTAAATGTATGCATCATCTGTCCATTTCTTACATTAAAATAGATTTTTTTTTTGAAAATGTAAATTTAAATATATAAATTTAAATATATATAAATGCAGTCCATTTAAACAATAAATTCAGTTAGAACAATTAGACACAATCATACTGTTTCCAATCAAATGACATAAGCATCAAAAGATCCATCTTTGCACTGCAGAAGTGCCACAGAAGCTCTATCTGAAGTGGGATTTAGACACATTTACATAGTGTTTAATGCAGCTCATGGGTAAATAATGTTGAACGAATGTTTTAAATGTAAGTTTTTCAATTTAGAAATTTATTAAAAAAATTAAACTTTAAAAGTTTGATATTATAAATACAAAGTCTATGCAAAGTATAAATATGAAAATAAAACCGTCAGTAGGTGGCGGCAATTCTTGATGTGTGAGTCATTCATTTAATTGTTCAAAACAGATTGATTTGAGAGATGTGCGTCAGTTCTGGTGTGGCTTTGATTTTCACGAAATTAGAGAGTGTTTTGGCTAAAACGTAGTTACTTAATATCAACTTGTCTATTGGACTTTTGTGCAAGATCAGTATCACATATAGCCTAGAAATCTAGATGCACCCTAGCAGCAGCAAATCTAATCTGCCGCCAGTGTCATCTAGCAACTTTCAATACCTTCTGAGCCAATCACATTATGTATAGAGTCGGTGGTCGGGGCTTAACATAATGACGGCATAGTTGTGCTTGCGTGCTTCTAGTAAACACAGAGGCTGGCGAACGGCGGTCTTTCGAATCAGCTTTGACCGCAACTCTGGAAGACTTGGAGTTAAGCTTTTCTCTGAGAAAAGAACAAAGAACAGAGGCCCTGAAGTCAGTCTTAAAAAGGGAAGATGTGTTCGGAGTTTTGCCGACAGTATACAGCGAAAGTTTATTCTGTCAACTAGCTCCGCTTCACCTTCGTTGCTCTGGGTGGTGTAGCACTATCCAATTGCGTGCAGAGGGAGTTTGAAAGACAACCGTTTATCCCGCCCCTCGGATTGAGCCCTTTCAATGTTGAGTTTCCAGACCAAACATCTTGATGTGGGTCTGGCTTGTCAGGCTATATCACATATGCAATCATGCCAGTAGTCGGAGCAATAGCAATCCGTAACTTTTGGCGCTCTGGCGCTTAATAAAAAGAACTGCATGTGTCTAGCGGAAAAACACTGCAGCCAAAGTTAAGGATTGCTATTTTCTCTGTTTGTGTCTATTGTGAGTCGCGCAGAGGCCTGTTGCATGAACCTAACTGAACAAACTCTGCTCTTGCTCTTTTCTTATAGGAATACATTTACATTTAATCATTTAGCAGATGCTTTTATCCAAAGTGATTTACAAATTAGGAGAGCAATAGATGCAATCAGACAAACAAGGGGCAACAGCATGCAAGTGCTGTAACAAGACTCTGTTAATCTAGTGCAGTACACATACTACAGTACACACACACACACACATTGGTCAGCTGCTTAAAAGACGAGTCTTTAGATGTTTTTTTTGAATATGGTTGCAGACTCGGCTGCTCGAATTGAGATTCCCACCAGGTGGGAACGGTCCAGGAAAAGGCTTCATGACAGTTGACAGAAGGACCTGGTGGTGAACTCTGTCAAAAGCAGCAGACAGATCCAACAAGATGAGTACTGTGGTCTCAGTGCTTCAGTGACCGAGAGCAGGGCAGTCTCAGTTGAGTGGGTGCTTTTGAAGCCCGATTGGTTGTTGTTCTGATTGGATGAATACAAACTACATATTTTGCTACTTTCAACTAGCTGATCTCTGGCCAACTGGGGCTCTGGTTACAGTTGCCGCTGTGTGTTCAGCTCTTCCAGCATCCACACATCCACAGCTTCACAGAGATGTAAACTGTATTCATGGACCACTCCTCTTTCCGTAGGTGATCAGGAAGCTCTCTGCAGTTCCAGTGTCACTCCTGCTCACCCTATACAAATATTCAAAACTGTTTATCTACACTTATTCTAACAATACAATCCAAGTCATGACTACTATGATTCAGATAAGTGTAAAGTAACTGACCACCTGTTCCGTGTAACCAGGGATGACACTCAATCTCGGCTAAACTGGGACGATCTGCTGCCGCGTCACTGAGACACCAGCTAATCAGCTGACGGCACTCTGTTACACACAACACAGTCTTCAGAAACACACACAAAAAAACTTATCCTGTAACAAACCTTATACCTTTGAATGTTTGCTATCTCTTACCTGTAGACAGCTCTCTAGGGAAGAGCAGTCTGCTTTTGAAGGAGACCCTCTTTGCAGCTCTGAACGGGAAACACAGGATGTTGTAGAGCGTCACCCCCACTGACCAAACAGTAGCCGGTCCTCCATGATAGCGGTGCTGATGAAACCACTCAGGAGGGGCATATTCAGCAGTACCTGAGAGACCCAAGAAGACAAGAAACATTCACTGAAAAGGTTCCAGTCCAAACAAATTCTCTCAAAGCAAAAAAGTTAACAGACATCCACAGTTTCCTTCTGTAACCAACCTGCAAAGGATGTGTAGGCTGAGTCCTTTAGCAGGTCTCCACAACCAAAGTCTATCAGCTTAATGTCATGGGAAGCTGTGGAAATCAGCAGGTTCCCTGGCTTGACGTCCCGGTGCAGGACTCCGCGGCTCTCGCATCGTCGTATTATTGACTGCATGTTGTAAAATATTTATTGTTATAAAATCATCAGAAGATATGGGCAATAAACTGTTATTATGCCTATCCATTCTGACCAACCCAATGTGTCCATAGGAATATCAATTATTAGCTATTGTTTACATATAGTCCACAAGACAAAAAAATCTAGAAGGAAACACAACGCATTAAGAAAAGGTGGGGAGGTAAATTATTTAATTTGTCTTTCTTCTGATCGAAGTATCTTCGATCTCTTGAAGCATTGGAAATACATTTTGGTCCAAAAATAATAAAAACAACGACTTTATTTAGCATTGTCTTCGCTTCCGTGTTTGTTTTCAATCCTCAAATAAAGATTAGAATGAATCAGCGGATTGATTCATGATTCAGATTGTGTGTCAAGCTGCCAAAATGCCAAAATCACGTGACATTGGCGATCTGAATCATGAATCAAGATGCTGATTCATACAGAACCGTTCAGCGGTGATCAGCGCGAGATGCATGCCGGTTAGAAATGTGTCCGAGGGCGGTCCGCCTTGCTCTGATGTCATGCTGACGTACGTCAAAAAACTTGCGAGCGAAAGGCGGATGTGTCGGATTCTACAGTTGAGCGCAGTTGCTCTCCACCGACTGCGCGGAGCAAAAGCATAATGGGAAACGACTTGCTGACGACACAGCTTAATGCTTATTGGTTTAAACAAACCATGATGTATGGTTCTTTTTTTAAAATTTTTGATTTTAAAACTCTGATATCATGTTTTTATGTGTATAAATTATGTGTGAATATTCTCAAACTCTCAGAGAGT
Source organism: Pseudorasbora parva (assembly GCF_024679245.1). Classification (NCBI taxonomy): domain Eukaryota; kingdom Metazoa; phylum Chordata; class Actinopteri; order Cypriniformes; family Gobionidae; genus Pseudorasbora; species Pseudorasbora parva. The sequence continues at coordinate 12,054,438 of NC_090180.1, forward strand.
GTGATCTCTCTGTGGGTTATGTGATTGTTGTCATATTAATAAAAATATTTTTTTTAAAAAACATGCATGTAATTAAAATAAAAATACTTGATAAACAGGTCTTTCGAATGGAAATAAATAACAAAAACTTTGGGTGTCTTGTTCATAATATTTATTTTCATATAAAAGCAACAGAACTTAAATAACATCCAGTTTATCAGCAACAGAGCGCACAAGTGTGAATCCCGCGATATCCGACCGCAACTGATCTCGCAGGTGTCTGATCCACCACGAGAAGAGTGAACTGTCCGGCTTTTTTCACTCCTCCCCTCACTGCAGTCGCCTATAGTCTCGCCTTTTTTTCAGGGGAGGCAAGGCGCATCTCAAACAAGCTTAATTTCTAACAGGCATGCACTTCTTCAAGTCTGCCGCCGATCGGTCTGGGCATCGCTGGGTGAAGTGGAACAATCCTATTATGCTCGAACAGAAACTGTTCGGACCAATGAAATCATCAGGGCGGGCTTTAGACGATGACGGACAGATGATCAACAGTAACGTAATCATGCACGTCATCAAAGGCGCTTCCCAGCAAACATTGGTCCGACGGCAACGTCGTGTCCCTGGCCAAAAATAGTCGCGGTAGGACGGCATGAATCAGTAAAAATGTGTAATACAGAAACATTTCTTAAAAATGTATTCAGATACGTTTGTTCGTGTCTACAGTTATCTGGAGTTGTATGTATAATTATTACTTTGACTTTTAGCTCCGTGTAGTTCAATATACACCCTGTTGTGATTCGGTTGTGAGAGGACGTCACCTGGCGACGTCTTTTACACGTGCAATTATAGTCCATCCTGACCCGTTATGAAATCCTTGTGAAATATGCAAAGCTGTGCTTACCTTACACATTGGTTAATACTGCAATAATTAATATAAGTGCACCAAGTAGTTTTTAAGAGGTTGTGAATAAGACGTCCACTGACGTCAAGCGAGATAGCAGGAAAAAAACAGAAATTATCTTTATGAAATACACAGTTTGCATGCAAAATAAATATATTTACTTTATCTCATTTAATTAATTATAATCACAAAGTGCCCATGTGGTTAAGTGATTGTAAAGCTGCATTTTAGTCATTTTTTTCCAATCAGTTTTAGGCTATTCGTTTTTATTTTTATGTAAAACAGATACATTTCCATTCACCATTTAGGTCTGAGTTGGATGAAGATAGCCAAAACTGTGCTGCCAAGATGTAGTAACAATATATAGTAATAGTGCGTTATAAATAAAATCTATTATTATTAATACATCTTGCGATATTACAAAATCCCGCGATAGGATATTATCTCGCGAGATATGCTCTCCCGGAAACCGGACGGGACCGTTGAACAACCACGAGGAGAGGAATTGAGGAGTTGTATCGATATATTATTAAAAATCTACTGTTGGGTAAGTACATTTTGTGTTATTTGATTAACATGCTTGAGTTTTACTTTTTTTTACACGAATGAAATGGAAGAAATGATGCTACATTGAACGTATACATAGAATACCGTTGTATAAGTATGTTAAATGATACAGTCAAAGTTATTACTGTAACTTATTAATGTATCCTTTATATGATGTACTTTATATGATGTACTTATATTGATGGGCCATATGCCAATCAAAAAAATATTTTTTTCCTTAATATAATTTTTATTGGTACCATTTATCTATTTAGGGGACATCTCAGCCCACCTGTCTTTCACTTTCTCACAGACACAAACCTAGTTAAGGGTCTTTCTCACAGACACACACCTAGTTAAGGGTCTTTCTCACAGACACACACCTAGTTAAGGGTCTTTCTCACAGACACACACCTAGTTAAGGGTCTTTCTCACAGACACACACCTAGTTAAGGGTCTTTCTCACAGACACACACCTAGTTAAGGGTCTTTCTCACAGACACACACCTAGTTAAGGGTATTTCTCACAGACACACACCCAGCTAAGGGTCCTTCTCACAGACACACACCTAGTTAAGGGTCCTTCTCACAGACACACACCTAAGTTTTTTTTTTTAGGGCAGCACAGTGGTATTGAAGAGGGAACGGACAGATGCTGATCCCCCAACTGATGGACCCATCTAACACCCATTTAAAGCAGAACATCTTTTATACAATAAAATAAAATGTAATGCTTTTATGTGTTGATTGTTTTTATTATTATATCATTTTACTTATTTTTATTGATTTTTGTCATTTTCCCATGTAGCACTTTTGAGATTCTTCGGAATGAAGTGCGTTATAAATAAAATGTATTATTATTATTATTATTATTATACATGTTGTTCCATTGTTTTTTTATTTAGCTGTACTCCATTAAGCTATTTTGAGAATAAATGCATGTAATTTACCTCACATTTTCTTTTTTATTAATTAAAACAAATATATATATTCTCTTCCCTCAGATGCTGTGAAGAGGTGGAACCCGAATGCTCCAGACTCTGAGATTGATGCAGCGATGGAGGAACACCTGAAGCCCTATACAGGAAGAGCTGGGGTGGTGCTTACAAAAATGAGCCAAAAAACTTTAATGTGTTTAAGCCAGGGATAGTTCACCCAAAAATGAAAATTCATTGTTATCCCTTTCAATGTTCTGCTGTACACAAATATATTTGGAAGCCAGTTTGTAACCAAGCAGATATAACCTCCCATTAACTAACATTATATTATTTGCCTACTTTAGTAGTTAATGTGTTGAGATCTGTTCGGTTACAAATGTTCTTCCAAATATCTTTGTGTTCAGCAGAACATAGAAAGGTATACAGGTTTGAAACATGGGTGAACTATCCCTTTATATAGGCAGTATCACTTTACAATAAGGTTGTATCAGTTAACATTAGTTAATGCATTAGTTAACATGAAACGAGCAATGCATTTGTTACTGTGTATTTGTTAATCTTTGTTAACGTTAGTTAATAAAAAATACAGCTGTTCATGTTAGTTCACAGTGCATTAACTAATGTTAACAAGATTTTAATAATGCATTAGTAAATGCTGAAATTAACATTAACAAAAATAAATAAATTCTTTATAAGTGCAGTTCATTATTAGTTAATGTTAACCTTATTGTAAAATGTTATCTTAAAGGCTAATAATTCAGTGTTTTGAATTTGTTATTTTAGTTTGGTTAACAGATGTTAAACAATGATGAAAAATAAATAAAGAGGAAAAGTTGTGGCTGTTCAAAACAATAAAATGTTGTGGTAAATCAGAACATGCTGGGGGTTTTTTTTTGCTTATGTCCTCAATGTGTTCTTGTTTGTGATGCACGTGATTAAAACGTTGTATGGAGGTTCAGGTCTGACTGGACCTATTTTGGACCTTTTTTGAACCTTTGTCAAGATGTGTTAAACCTCACGCCATAACTGATTGCCTTTCACGATGTTACACAATGGGTGTGTAATTATTTTATATATGCAGGCTTATAAATACACGTAAATTATGTAGCAACACATTTAAACAGCCAGAAGACGTCGCATTTAGACGTCCAGGGACGCGCAGAAGAGACGTGCAGTTCACGGCCAGATGACGTCAAAGACGTCGGTTCAACTTTCATTTTGGAACTATTTTTCAACCGTGACGGGACGTGTCGGATGGACGTCTTTTCAACGGTCATTAAACGTCCAAATGTTTGCTGGGTTGGGTTAAATTTGTTCAAATCCTAAACGGAGAGCTTGTTCGTATATGCATTCACCTTCACTATTTCTCTCTGAAATGATGATCATGTTGGTAAGTACTCTGTGTATCCTTAAATTCTTTTTTTTTTTTTACAACACTGGCAAAGATCGTTTATTCCAGCGTGCGTGCAGACAGGCTTGCCAAGTTTTTACAACAAAACCCGCCAACTAGCCCTAAACAATAGCTTCTCAGGGGAGTTCTCCAGAATTTTTTTTTGGGGCGTTTGGGGATTAAATTTTTATGTTATTTTGGCAAGGTTGCCTGCTAAAATTCGTATTCATGGGTCTATATTGCTATTGGTTGTAGGGCTATCCAATTGATGTCTTTCCTGGTTCGGCTGAAACCCGCTCCATAATCACAGCCCAATGGAGCAGTTTTAGACTCATATTCTGACTAATTGAGTATGACCACGTCGACATGGACAGTGGGCCTACACTTAGATACGCTCTCGGACTAAATATAAAATATCTTAAACTGTGTTCCGAAGATAAAAGGAGGTACGAGTGTGGAACAACATTAGGGGGAGTCATTAATGACATCAATAAAATGTTTGGGTGAATTAACCATTTAATGCGTCGTTTCCTTCTGAAGCATCAGTAAATGTTTGAAGCATTTTTTTTAAATAGTTCTGTTTGACTCCTTCAATTTCATCAGTGTGAAAAGATGGATCTCACAATCATACAGTCACTGCTGGAGAGGGTTCAAATATGCAAAAGATGCTGGAAAACTAATCCTGTGAGATTCAGATGCTGCAAATCGGGTGATTGGGTCAATGTTTTGGCTGTAAATCAATGATGCCATCTGTCGGTAGGGAATAGTAAAAGATGGCCATTCGAAGACTTCCGGTGGCTTCACAGCCTAATGGCAGTTTAGAACACAGTGGACCCGCCTTAATTTTTTCTTGTTCGAGAAGCTGTTTCACTCAGATATACATAACAATAGAGAATAAAAGACTATCACAACTTCCATGCTGAATTTAAAGTAAATTTACCTGAGATTAAGTGCCTCGCTCTAGGTCACAATGACAGAGCAGGGAGGGAACCTTTCAGTTAATCCTTTTACTAACAAACTATTAGCTAGCTACCACGTAAGTGACACAAAGTCAAGCCAGGGGAATGTCCTTATCTGGCTCATTCAACCTCAAACACAGCCTAATGCACTAAAGATGTTACACCATCTCCCATGAGTCAATATTATATAGCTTGTGGCTGTAGACTCATCAGTGGTGTGGGAAAAAAAATGGCAAATTGCTACTCAGTATGAACGGTTAAATGACCTATAACAGTGCAAAATATTGCAATTCTCATCCGTTACACTATTATACCGGAAGACGAATGCTCATTTTGGAAAAACTTGTTTCATGCTGCTTCAAGTTCAAGCTGAATTACATTAAGTTGACTTGATAATTATTTGAATCTGAAATTGAAAATGAGTCAGCACACATTAAGAAACCAAGAGGGGGCAAGAGTTCCCAAATTTCTTAGAAAGAGAGAAACGGGTTTTTTAAGAAACCCATTTTACCAATGACTGTAATGAGGCTGAAATTGGAAAGGCATTTGTCAGATGTCTGCTTTCGAAAGTCCTCTCTTTGATCCAAAAGCAGCTCTTTAAAATAGACTCAAATGTGCTTGTTTTTATGACTACGCTTATAATTAGGTAGAAATATAGGGTGAAAAATTAGCTCAGTAATGTAGACTCAATGATGTGTTTACACAAAATTCACACTGTAAAGAAATTATTCGAATGATATTCATCAACATCTCATCTATATAATAACTGAGGCAGACTTGATCTCAAAAAGTAACTTACGATAAACTGTAGTTTAAGCACATAATATTAGAATTTAATATATATTCAGTCTTTCAAAATTATTATACATTTCAATCTGAATTTAACAAAAGTGGGTTAAATATGATATAAACACACACACGTTTGTTTTTGTGAAATGTGTGGACATTCCATAAGCGTAATGGTTTTTATACCATATTTTCTATCCCCCTACACTACTCTCCCCTAAACCTACCAATCACAGGAAACAGTGATGCATTTTTACTTTCTCAAAAAGCTAATTCTGTATGATTTATAAGCATTTTGAAAAGTGGGGATTTGGGTAATGTCCTCATATTTCACCCTCTCCTTGTAATACCTGCGTCATACCCCATGCCATTGTGTTTCACACACACACACACACACACACACACACACACACACACACACACACACACACACACACACACACACATTCATGTTTCTGTCATTTTTAATGTACACAATTCTACAGTTATAATAGTATGAAACATGAGCTTCATACCAACAGATGTCACTGTTGCCTGCTACTTCGTTCAGTAATCATGCGAGGAAACAGAATCATGAAACCTTACATCATGTTTAGAGCATCTACACGAATCTCTGTTAAGTATTAATAGTGCCGTCATATCTCTAGATAAATGGATGGATGGGTATATAATAAATAATAATAATAATCACATTTGTAACTGATTGATTGACAAACAAATGTCTGAGTGAGAAGAACGTCATCGTGATTTGTTTTAAACTGCCTAAACAGCAGCACAACTCCTGTATCACTTGAATATCGTAAGTCATTTCTGTACTTTGAATAACCTTTTGTTGATCTGTAATTGGCCGCAGGGAAAGATCCACACAGAAGGTCAAACCTTTGTTTAGACAATGCAGACCGCCTGCTCCTGATTTTCTTATTGATGGCTTGAGATTCGTCGTTTCCACTGTTACAAAGCGATCCAGCGAGTAACCTTCAGTTTCATATGCATTTATAAAGGGTAATCCTAGGGAACGTCCTCAAAGGTCACATCTTAAACTGACTAGATTACAGTCCTGTATGAAAAAGAGCACTAGAAAGGTCATCACAAGCCAGCCATAACTCTTAACACACTTTCAATAGATTTTCACTTTGATTAATTTAACCATTATCTGTTTGCAACCGACAGCCGCTATGCATAAATATGCATTAACCCTGATGAATGCGTGGACGCACGCACGAACGAAGGCCGTGACATAAATAAATTTAGGTTTTCTGTCATGACCTCTCATCACATTGATCCAAAACGTTATCTCGACGTAAATTGTTGGTGCGGAGGAAAGAAGTCAAACCCTGAGGGGGCTTAATGCGTTTACAATGGATGGAAGTCGTCTTGCTGGACGATTCAGGGACAAGATGTTACAAATGCTCAGGAGAGAAAATATTAAGATGAATGTTTCCTGGGACGCCACCTAGCAGATGCCAATAGCGAGAAGGAGAACCATGCATCCTGATCCCAATTGAGCCTGGTGGCACTGTCCCGTCCCTGGAGTGAGTCAGGGCTCCGTACTCGGCCCTGCTTCATCACTGCCAGTCTCTAATCAGATCAACACTAACCTCCCCCTCAACAACAGCCTCCATACATCAGTTCCTTTCACATGGCATTTCCGTCCATTTGCTTCATTAGTGTGGCCAGTGCAGACAGTCTCTGTTCGGAGGATTTCTGGCTGAACCACAGTGAGGTGAATGGGTGCATTATGCCCTATTAGGTCCTGTGGTTTAGAAATCACCGAAAGGCTTTTGCTGACTTGATTTTTGATGGAGTGCTATTGCTAAAGTGTAGGCCTGTGCATAAATGCTGCGAGCAAACACTTTAGGGCAATTTTACTAAACAGTGCAAAAACAAAAAAACAAAAAAACATTTATTCACTAGCCACCTGCAATCCGGTTTAAGCAGCAGCTAAATGTGCTGAAATAGTGAGTATCTACTGAATAACGAGCGTTCACAATAAAGAAATGGAAACCTTTAAAAATCCAGTTTAAAACACATTTAACCAGCAAATTGCATTGTTAAAGGTGCACAGTTTCTCAACTACTCTCAGAAGGTATTAACATTATGCATTTGGCAGATGCCTTTATTCAAAGAAACGTACACTGTGTCAATTTTGTACATTTTCATCAGTTCATGCATGATTGTTTTTTTTGCAGCGAATTGAACCTATGATCTTGGAATTGTTAGTGCAGAAAGTGTTAATGGTGTGCTGCTTATTTTGTTCATGTTAATTTAGTTTTTCATATAGTGTGATTTTTTTTATTAAATTATACTTGCATGGATTTAATACAATCTGAGTCTAGAAAATAATGATTTATGGTAACAATTTACAATATAGTTCATTAGTTAACACTAGTTAACTACAGTTAAATTATCTCCGTTCATGTCCGGAACACAGTTAAAGATATTTTATATTTAGTCCGACAGCGTATCTAAGTGTATGCACACTATACTGTCCATGTCCAGAAAGGGAATAAAAACATCATCAAAGTAGTCCATATGTGACATCAGTTAGTTCATTAGAATCTCTTGAAGCTTCGAAAATACATTTTGGTCCAAAAATAACAAAAACTATGATTTTACTCAGCATTGTCTTGTCTTCTGCGTTTGTTTTCAATCCTCAAATAAAGATTAGAACGGTTATGAATCATCATTCATGATTCGGATCGCCAATGTCACGTGATTTCAGCAGTTTGGCACTCAATCCAAATCATGAATCAATTCGCTGATTCATGACCGTTTGAATCGCTCTCGGACTAATTATAAAATATCTTAAAGGGATAGTTCACTTTGAAATTAAATTTTGATATGTTTAAGCTTACCTCATGGGCATCCGAGATGTAGGAGTATTTGTTTCCCCAGTAGTTTCAATTTTGATCATTTTAGGTCAAACCGTTCTTGTCTGTGCCTCACATAATGCAGGTCTATGGTCACCACCTCAAAGAGCACTACATCCGACTGATCCGAGGGCACGCGTGCGTGTTTCCTGTGGTGTACAAGAGGTAAAAATGATATAAATACTGTTCGTTTTCTCACACAAACCGCTAGTTTCGTGTCTTAGGCCATCAGTGTGTACTTACGATGGGGGATTGTTTAATTTGGACTTCTCTGTGTATGCTCTTTGAGGTGGTCACCACCTAGACCTGCATTATGTGAGGCACAGACAAGAACGGTTTGACCTAAAATGATCAAAATTGAAACTACTGGGGAAACAAATACTCCTACATATCGGATGCCCATGAGGTAAGCTAAAACATGTTAAAATTTAATTTCAAAGTGAACTATCCCTTTAAACTGTGTTCTGAAGATGAACGTAGGTCTTACGGGTGTGAACTACATTAGGGTGAGTCATTAATGACTAACCCTTTAACATGAACTAATAATGAACTGCACTTACAAAGCATTTACTTATCTTTGTTAATACTAATGTTTACTAATACATTATTCAAATATTGTTAACATTAGTTAACATGAACAAACCATGAACAGCTGAATATTTATTACCGGTAACTAACTTTATTAACTGTTAGTTCATGTTAGATAATACATTAACTAATGTTAACAAATTATTTTTTTCTTTAAAGAATTTATTCTTTAATGGGTCTTTTTATTATGGTATAAAATCGAAATGAATTAAAAACATGCTCTCGATAGAAGAGGTAATGTTATAGGCTCTACTTAAGTCATCGAATATAAATGAACTGCATTTTTTAAGCACAAATAGGCTACCTGACACATAAATCCATGCATAAATCTGTAAACTTCAAGGTGGCTGCTGGTGAAATCGACAGAGGCTACACATGTCATGAGCTCCGGAGATCAATGCTAAAGATAAGGCACAAAAGATGAAAAGATGATTGTCACAATGAATTGGGGGAGGGGGGTGTTCTCTCCCAGAATCCTTTTCTTCTCATCTCCGTCCTCCCACCTCCCTCCCTCCACCAGCCATCTCAGTCTCTTTTTTCTCTCGCACAGATCTCTCAGTTCATTTCCTGTGAACACATTCTCCTAATCCTCTGTGCGCGCGCGTCTCCTGCATGCTATCAGACAGTTCACGGGAGTCACATTCGCTCCAACACACACCGGCCAGGCCGCCTCTCCTCTGCCTGCCGTTACCATAGCAACCTGGCCAGAGCCGCGTTACAGTGGCTCCAGTGCCGCTGCCAGCCCACTAAATGACTCCAATATACAATTTGAAATTGATCGAGTTCCCAGGCACTTTGATTTGCCAGGTCTAAATTACAGGCCATCTTTGGTGGTAGAACCACACAGGTTAAAGAGCCCAGGCCTTAGATTGTGCACGGCCACTCGCCATTTATATCAGCCATGGCACGCATGCTAGTGGATCCAATGTAGATCGACAGATAGGCTATGCGGTGAGCGCTTACATCTATCAAGGGCATATTAAGTGGGAGAATAGCAGATTTTGAGTTTCTAATATTCATTTACAAGTCCCTCAGGATGTCGGCCCATAGTATCTAAAGCAGTCTTCCATTAATAGCTCACGCAGAGATTTTTCTAAAACAACTAATGCCTCAAGTAATTACTGGATGTGTTTTTCCCTGAGTTGTTGGAAATTCTTTTCTGCGCTAATTAAGCTCTTTTAGTTTGCCGGTTAATTAAGGGATACGTTGAATAGTGGTCAATTCTATTCTCATATAGAGGTGTCATCGCAATAATGAGTTATTATCCCCGTATAGATTTACCTTACAAATAAATGAGTTCCAGTTGAAGGGTGTGGGCGTTTTACATACCAATAATACTCGCATCAAATTGGCCCTGACAGCAGAACCAAAAAAGTTCTGATATTCTCCTGGCAGAACAATGAAAACAGCTTAGTCTCTTTTGAAAGGTGTGCAGGATTAATTCATTAGCGTAATGAGAACATGTGGCGTGATGTTTTCAGATGCTAAAAATGCCTTGATTGGGTCAGTGTTGATAGATGATTTGCTGTACGCTGCCCCCCATTTCTTAAACATCTATGTAGGAAGACACGTCATGACAATGTCAAGATGCATCACTCTGTCAAGATGCTCAAATTGTGAAAGTCTTGTTAAAGGGATGTACTGGAATTGACTACAAAGTGCTTGACTCTCGCATTGTCAATACAAGATGTGGATGCCGATGCACTGAAGCTGATGCGCCTCTTGATGGAAAAAAATGTTGAGACTCCAGTGGTTCAACCTTAATGTTATGAAGCGACGAGAATACTTTGTTTGTGCAAAAAAAAAAAAAAAAAAAAAAAAACGACTTTATTCAACCATTTCTTCTCTTCCATGTAAGTCTCTAATACTGTTCACGTAGTAAACACTGTGCAGCTCTTTCGGGCTCAGAACGCCAGCTCATAGTTAGCCGACGCTGTTCAGTGTTCAGAAGTCGGCCAATGGTGAGCAGCACTGTTTACTACGTTTCTTTATTACCTTTCTGGGCCTTAAAAGTGTTAGTTGTGTAGCTGGCTCACTCTTAGAAGAAAATAACTTAACTTAAAATAGAACTTAAAAGGTTCTATCGGCGCTAAATATTTCAACCCTTTTTAAGGGTTCTATCAAAATAACCCTTTTAGGGTTCTTTGTAACCAGGAAAAACAGTTCTATATGGAACCTTTTTAGGGGTTCATTTATTATCATTTGTTTTGTCCTTTCCAGATGAAATATTTCATTTTATTGACAAACATTTCACTGCATTATTCATGTCACGCCCTCACAACCATCAGTCTCTGCCATGCCCACTCGTTCCCCATCACCATCATTCTGAACACCTGGGCACCATCAGTCGCCACTATATCAACCCGGCTTACCTTCACTCCCATTGTCTGGGCTTGCACCGATCCCATCATCAACTAGCTGTCCTTCGTTGAAGCCCTCACCTGTATCATCTTTATCTTCCCCATCATCGTCTTCACCATCATCGTCCTCCGTCTGAGTTTCACCATCCACCTAAGTATCACCTGTGTTCAAAACCTCTGATAATAAATGTTGCACTTGCACTAATCGCTCTGTGTCCTTGTCTGTCTCTGACAATTCAGTATATTCAAATACATTTATGAATGCATGTGAATGATCACAAAATTCAAGAAAAAAAAGAAGAAAAAATAATACTCAACCTTTATATGCTACGGTAAAGGATATGATTGGATAGATGATAAGGTAATTAGTGACTTAACGATTGAGTCTTCACGGCAAAACTTGCGTTAGCTTCATATATATACATATATATATATATTTCCCGGGCAGTGTAAGTTTTACTAAGAAGTTAATGTATTATTCCAATAAACCATTATTAATCTGTATTATTCCAATAATGAGCACAAAAAAGTAAAGCAAGAAATCAAGCTTTTATGTTTTTTTACCATATAATCCAACACTCTTAAAGTTGCTGTGAGCAATTTTGTGTGTGTGTGTGTGGGGGGGAAATAGTATGCATAAAGTCCCTACAACCTGACATATATCGCTGTGTCCTGAGAAATCACACCTGTCTCTGTGACAGCCCTTAGCTCTGCAAAGAGAGAGAGATTTTTGGGGTTTTTTGTTTGTTTGTCAGAAACATTGTCTGCCTGTCAATCATTGTATAAGTTTGTGTTTGCTGCCATGAGGTTGGCTGACACTTTATAGGGCATGTGATTGAAGGGATGGCGGTGTCGTCAGAGAGGTACTTATTATGGGAGAATACCAACCTGTACCGCTGGAGAAAAAGCATAACTGTCCCTTGTAACAAATCACATTAGCCATGATATCTTGAGTAAATTGGTACCATAAACTGAATAAAATGTGTCACAAAATTATTTATGACTTCTGTAAAACAGCATTTTTTAAAAACGGATCAATCCAAAATGTGTTTTCTGACAAAAGCAGTTTATTCAATGAATTAAAGCCTCAGAAGATTCTGCACTTTGGTTGCCTTCAAGTGCACGGGAAATGCATTTTTTATTTTTAACATGCCATGCATTCAAGTCAGAAACATGGAAGTAGCCTAAACTAAACAAAATAATTATATTGTGAACAATAAACCCAAATATTCAAATTCAAAATAATTGTAATACAGCAAGTAAAATAAAAGAACTTGCAAAATCATTCATTACAATTTACTGCAGACTTGCTTTCCTCACTCCAATTTTTTTTTTAAAAATCATATTTTACAGTATAGCATATTTTATAGTTTTTAATACATATTGCCCACATGCCAAAAAGCTCAACCTAGAATTTTGGTAGAAAAAATAATCAAAGATTTTTTGTAGGGTTCTTACCAATCTCTATATACATTATAGATAGGCCTATATATTATTATATTATATTATATTATATTATATTATATTATATTATATTATATTATATTATATTATATTATATTATATTATATTATATTATAATATAATTTATTATATTATATTATATTATATTATATTATATTATATTATATTATATTATATTATATTATATTATAATATAATTTATTATATTATATTATATTATATTATATTATATTATATTATATTATACTATATAGCTATCTATATAATACAACTTTCTGCAGTGTTTTAAATAAACATGCCCCTTCCATCGTCACAACTCATCAACTTGTGTATATTCTAGAATTCCTGGTTTCTTGCTTGTAGACTTTGCTCAAGTCATTGATGTGCTTGGAACACTTGAAGGGAATTAATAGCCTAGTGTAGTTTATGTATATGGTAAGATAGCAGCCTAATCAGTTAGTATATACTAACTGGTTAGCTTGCGAGCAAACTGAATGAACAGAATGGGAAATATCTAGCCTGGATGCCAACCGAATTTAGCCCTGCCCACAACATTTGAGGTCGGGAAGTTCGGTGTGGACCAAGCAGCAACCTTCCTCAGTTTCTCTTGAAGCCAGTACGGATGTGACTTAAACTGCTATTCCTCGACTGGCCACTAGAGACAGGCTTCAGAAGGGAGCAGAATCTCATTGAGCCCCATGTTAAGAATGCTCAACTTTACAGCAGAAAAAAAAAAAAAAAACATGTTTACAGCCTGGTACAAATTGTGGTTTTGGTCTTTACAGGTAATTTTGCCCTTCATGACAACTGTGAGGGAGTTGATTTTTTTATAACTCAGTTTACATTTTATAAAGCCTTAAAGTTCTGCATAATTAAGGGGGTGGCCATAGTCACTTATCCGCTGTCTGTTAGTCAATGCGGTACCACAGCTCCGCCCATGTCCCGCCTCTTTGCCTATTTTTTGTTATCCGGGAGTGACAAGTGCTGAAGAGCTGCCAGTCACTACTTTACGATTCAGAACAGAAAACTTGTTCGTATATGCATTCACCTTTACTATATCTCTCAGAAATGATGATATTGTTGGTAAGTACTCCAAATTATTTTACCACATCGGCAAAGATCGTTTACACTCATCTTCTTCTACTACTTCTTCCAGCGTGCGTGAAGTTATGTCGACAACTATGCATCGCTCTGTTGCTCTGATTGGTTATAGGTCTATCCGATTGAGGTCTTTCCTGGTTCCATTGAAACACGCCTCATAATCACAGCCCAATGGAGCAGTTTCAGACTCATATTCTGACTAGAATTAAAGGTGGGGTTAAAAATTTAAGATTTAAAATTTTTTTTTATTTAAAATTAAAGGTTTGTTATTTCAAAACCGTTTTAGAAAAAGGGCTCGGGCCTAGTGGAATAACACACTTGTAGCCAATCAGCAGGTAAGGGGCGTGTCTACTATTGAAGGTGAGAAGAGAGGCTCAATGTCATTATTCAAAACAAAAGATACACATAACAGACATTAACTGAGAACTAATATATGCTGGTTTTAGCTTGAATATGCTTGTGTGTCATGTTCACTTTTTTTGTCCATTTGCGATCGTATTGTGGCTCACTTCAACGATGATAAAGACCCGTTCATTTCCACACCGTATGGAGCATCTAAATCTCCTCACTGTTTGTTCCAAGCATCAGCTCACAAAATACACAAGTCACAATCCTACAAGTAAGATACTATAATCCTAATTGTTTCATCTTTTCATGATCTACATAATCTTGTCATAATTGTAATGTGTCGTTAGCTGGACTAGTTTGTGTACTATCGAGTTGTTCATGAGAACTAGTTTGTGTTTTGTGATCGCTATAACCAGGGCCGGCTCTAGCTCTGTTTTGCGCTCACTTTTATCGTCTCTAATTCAGCACATATCTGTTTACAGGCCTACCCCTAACCGAGAAGCACTTATTATTAAACACGTTAGACGCTTTATTTCCAGTTCATAAAGAGTAGTATTGCATCCTTCATATTTAATAAACATTATGTTGTACTTCACTTGTTCCGATTCTATGCTTAATGGGAAGTAATGGGCGGCACTAGAGTGCGCTCGCGCCACCTAACACAATTGTCACCCTAGGCAACCGCCTAGCTCGCCTATAGCAAACGCCGGCCCTGGCTATAACTGTAATCTGGTCATAATTGTAATATGTCGTCAGTTGGACTGTCGGCTGGTGTACTATCGAGTTGTTCATGAGAACGGTTTGTGTTTTTGTGAAGAAAGGGGTGATTTTTTCATTGAATATTCGACCTGGATTAGTTACACACAGATTTTGCCGTAGTTGTTGCCTGGGTTATGTATGTGTGGAGCGGAGATATCAAAATAGGTCCGAGACCCTTTTTGGGGGTAGGGGTGTGTTTGTTTTGGTGATTTGAATTCACCCCACCTTTAAGTATGACGACGTCAGGCTAGACAATACCCGTTTTAAATTTGAGATATTTAATATGACATATTTAATTAAAAAAAGACATTAAATGGCACATTTACAAATCAGGCCAGAGCACAAACACGTAGTGCTGAAAATAATTAGCATGATGCAAATCCAAATCTTGCTAGTCTGTTTATTTTTAACGTAAGAGGAAGCAGGTATGGCCATTTTTCACTCCAATGTGCAAAGCTTCACCTACTTTCATTTATTTAAGATGTTAGTCCATTATGGTGAATTATGTCACAGACTCTTATTTGTTATCATCTTATTTTAATTTATTGTCATAATCATAAATACACAGATTTGTTATTCTTTTAGTAATTTATCTATAACGGCAAATGAAGTGGACGTCTCACACATTCAGAGGAAATAACTTACTTCTGGCATCCCTCTAACATTGGCCATTTAGCGCCTGGTTAAGCAGTCTGTGGGTGGGTAGGGAATAAGACGGACAGAAATACAGAATGCAAAAGTACTGTGATTTTAGTAAATTTGCCCATAAAGTTTAAACCATTGATTCTCACTTTGTGTTCTGTTCCACCTTTTCCCCTGTCTGTCCTAAAATAAAGTTAATTAGCACACCCTCTTTCTTTTACAGTTAATGCAAGGAACTGTGTGTGTGTGTGTGTGTGTGTGTGTGTGTGTGTGTGTGTGTGTGTGTGTGTGTGTGTGTGTGTGTGTGTGTGTGGCGTACGGATGAGCAAAGAAAGGAAAGAGAGACTATATCAAAAATTAGAGTGTGGCAGTTCTGCAGCTCACCCTTACAAACTCTCCCATTATTTTCTGACCCCTCACCAGATCCAACACCCACTCCTCCCTTTTCATCCATCTCTTCTCTCATCTGCTCTCTCATGCACTTTGTTTCCAGGTTGCTTTTATTATCGGCAGGCAAGATAAATGTTTTCTGCCTTTGGAACATACGGGATCCCAGCTCAAGTCCAAATGTATGGATGACAGGAACTACAGCGCTCTACAAGCACGCACGGCATGGGACCAGAACACAAATATCGGTGAGTGAGATGGGATGGGAGGCTGGCGGGGGTGTTGAGTGGGAGGCATCATGGTAGCTCCACTCTTTAATGAGGCCTTTGTGAGCACACGGCAGTTTGGATGAATTTCATCACCTCCTTCCCTCAAAGGTATTGATTTAAACTCGGCCTGCAATTAGCATACACCAGGGAGCGATTTTAACAAAGACAGACAGGATGTGAAAGCCAAAATAATGGTTGGCTACAAGCACACCAGTCATAATTTTTTACAGTCTATGCTCCTCTACTCCGAGCAGCTTGTTTGTACTGTTAAAACGTCTCTTTCTAGCACCACATTTTAGTTTATGCTACATCATGTCGCGCTGTAATTTGCTGATAGTTACACATAATTCTGTAAGTTCAGCCCACTGGGGTTTATCACACTTGCGGTGGTAAATGTTCTGCTGCTAAACTTCCTAGCAATAGTAGGATTTTATAAACATTTTATATTGGTGCATGTTCTCAGTTTTTGTACGATGCTTTAAAAGAGCATGATTTTCAAAAAAAAAAAAAATGAGTAACCAGCATTTTGTTGTACATAAACACACATTGACTTTCGGTAATATATATATATATATATATATATATATATATATATATATATATATATATATATATATATATATATATATATATATATATATATATATATATATATATATATATATATATATATTACCGAAAGTCAATGTGTGTCTATGTACAACAAAATGCTGGTTACTCATTTATATAAATTCAGTTCATTATAATAAAAAAAATACAACAAAAAAATATATATACACAAAAATTTGGAAATCCTTTAGGTTTTAAAGTGGGGTTTTAAATGATATCAGATTAAATCCTTACTTGACAAAATGCATTAAATGAACTTGCAATTATGACTGATTAGATTACCAATGATTTTCTTTTTGATTATATATCAATGGCAATACATAGGCATTTGACATGCCCCTTTGACAGCTTTTGGTTCAGCACACCTTTATAGATGAAAATATGTTTTACATTTTTATTTAATGAAATAGTTTCATAGTTTGTGGAGTCCCTTTTCCATACAAAGTAAATCTTAATTGACGATATGCATAACAATCTCTTTATATATGCCGTATATATATTGCATAAAATATTTTTAACTGTCATTATTTGCAGAACACATTACACATGGGCAAAACCTTAGCCTGGATGCCAGCCGAACTTAGCCCCGCCCACACCGTTTTTTAGGTCGGGCGGTTCGGTCTGGACTCGATCCATAGAGGAGGGATTATGCCCTAACAGAAACTGTTCGGACCAATGAAATCATCAGGGCGGGCTTTAGACGATGACGGACAGATGATCAGTAACGTAATCATGCATGTCATCAAAGCATGTCATCATGTCATCAAAGGCGCTTGGATTATATTTGTTTGAATCCTAAACGGAGCTTGTTTGTATATAGATTCACCTACACTTTTTCTCTTTGAAATGATGATCATGTTGGTAAGTACTCTGTGCACCCTTAAATTCTTTTTTTTTTTTTTACAACACCGGCAAAGATTGTTTATTCCAGCACGCTTGCTGACACGGTTGCCAAGTTTTTACAACAAAACCTGCCAACTAATAGCCCTAAACAATGGCTTCTTGGGGGGTTCTGGGGGAAAAAATGGTGTTTGGGGGGTAAAATGTGTGTTATTTTTGCAAGGTTGCCTGCTAAAATTCGCAGTCATGGGTCTATATATCACATAATAGTCGCTTCAACCCGCGGACATAGAAAACAACCCACGGAAAAAAACGTGGACTTGGCAACACAGTGCAGTTGAGCTCTGTTGACATTTGACAACTAACATGATGCGTCACTCCGTTGCTCTGATTGGTTGTAGGTCTATCCAATTGATGTCTTTCCTGGTTCGGTTGAAACGCGCCCCATAATCACAGCCCAATGGAGAAGCTTCAGACAGCATATTCTGACTAGAATTGAGTATGACCACGTCAGGCTAGCAAAACCTATTGTTTAGTCAATAATTCAAGAATGTCCATAGGCTACTTTAAAGCTCTTGATTCTAACTTGTGCTTGGCCGTATGAAAAAGTAACATATACTGTATCTTGGAATTGTTTAACAATAGCATGTGTCGCAATAAGTGATGGCACCACTGATGGCTCCTCATTACCATATTTAGGCCAATGTTAACTTTTTTACCTATAGCATTTGTAATGAAAAATAGCAACTTACACATTTAGAAACTAAAGCTAAAACATGTGAAAGATGTAATATAAATCATTAAATCTTTAGTGAAAACCCCTTACAGATTATCTATATAAATTCTACAACAAATGAGTCAAAATTTACCTACGGTGTGCCGACGGTGATTTGCGTGGCACTCATGTGAATTTAAACAATTGGGCTTCAGTCATATTCAGCAGATAATTGGTCCATTCAGTTTGTATGGCTTATAAAAGTTCAAAAGGGACAGTATAGGCCAATTGTTCCAGAAACAGTTTTTTTTTGTTTTTTTGTTATGCTGGTTGAAAATCTCTATTGTTTGCCCAATTATTGCATTTGGTCCACAAATGCCTGTCAACATATGTATTCTCAGACCTCTGCGCACCTTCTCGCTCAGACATCACACATCATCACCGCGTTTCATGCCATGTATTCCTCCTGAACCAAAACAACAAGCTTATGCTGTGTTCATGCCATAACTACTGTAATTTGGAAAAGATGTGTTTGGAATAGTTTGGAAACCCTTCACATTTTATTTAAAGCGAATTTATGAGTTTCAATGGCAACACTATCAATGCTGAAATGTATCTGCAGCAGTTAGGTGGTAGAGGTCAGAACTCTATAAGTTGTGTTCATTATTATTACAATGTTATGTGCTTTGAGACATGAGTTTACCGCCGTCTCTCATGAGGCTTTGCAAACTCTGCTTGTGTGCATTCATGCGTTTTGAAGGAGGCGTGGCTTTGGAGACGCTCTGGAGGGAGGGTGGGATCTCGTGCTTTCAAAGCTAACTTGCTATTGCGAGCCGCTCCGAAAATTCCCTTCCCTATCTTTAATAGCCCGATTAGTACTGGTGTTAGTACTGGTGAGGGTATGCTACGGATTCAAATATAGAAAAATTGCCCACTTCGAGCACTGATTCAATCCCAATAAGATGCAAAATAGAAATTATGATGTTAGGGATTAACAGATTATGACCCAGGACCAGTAGGGAAGAAATGAAGACAAATAGTCAGGATTGCAATTCATTAAAAGAAAAATTTACTTAAGAATAGTTTGCAATTTCAATTTCAATTTCAATTTCAAGTCTCACAAGGAGTTCGTAGGCCGCGCTCCCGCTCTCACCATCTCGTTGCCTCACCTATCATACATACAATTGTCCAACAGTTATACCGTTTTCAAGGTCTTATCCACGTCATTACTGCAATGTGGATGCTTCTGATTGGCTCAGAGACAATGCACAGTCATGGTAAATTTCCACTCATGTCAGTTAATCTGATGCACATGTCCATAGACGTGTCACTTGTTGACGCTTTCAACCCGGAATTAGGCCCGTAGTGACCTTCCAGATCTGAAGCAGGCACCAGCTTGCCCAGAACAACAAGTCCACCCATCTCTTAGGGTTCCCATTGTACACCATTCTCAACACTGATCTGTAACATAGAATATTGCGCACACACAGATACACAGTCTCTCCAAGGTTGGAGCTGATTAAGCTCCAGTTCTAACCCGTTCTAACCAAATCATACTGATAACATGTGCTTTCTTTCAGTGAGAGGGACACACAACAGTACAGGCAATATTCATCTTGAGTCTTTAGTGTTTCAGTAAAAGGAAATATAAAAGGAATAAAATATAATAAATTAAACGAAAGACACTTTAGAAAACAAGAAACATAAACCAAAATCATAACTGGAAAGAATCATTCTAATAATATAGGAAGATAAATATTGATTAAGGCTTTGATTATGAAGTTAATTAGGATATATGTACTTTATACCGGTATATTGAAGCGGCAGTGGATTTCAGAATCGCCCTTTCAATGAACATCTTTACTGAGTAGCATTTTGTATTGTTGCCACGACATATATCAACATACAGCCCAGCCTATAATGCAAAGCCATTACAAAATTAAAAGGATTTATTCTGGTATCCAAACAATGCAAATAATAATAAGGCCTATTTGGCTTAAACCGTTCCTGATATTTTTCTGATAAAAGAACAGAATAGAGAGTCGAGTTAAAAATAATTGGTGTAATGATGGTGCATGTATAAGCACTCAGTGAGTACTGCTGCATGTCGGTTTCTTATTTCAATAAATTAAGTCATTAATCAGACTTTGTGAGGCTATTGTAGCAATAATTCGATTACTACAGGAATGTACGCACATAAATGAGCGCAGCTTTGAAGATCACACAGCATTTTTTTTTTGCTTACTTATCAAACTTGCACTAGTTTACTCTGATATAACTGGCCTATGTTTGGGCGCACAAACAAAACAACCACACAAAAAACTGCTTGCTGCTACAAAAAAACACATTAATCCTACAACACACATTTCTTCGAAGAGCACTTGTCTGATACTTCGTGTGCTGTTGCTAAACTAAAAAAAAAAAAGAGAGAGAGAGAGATAAAAAGCATCAAAAGTCTTTAAGTAAACAAAGTCTGGGATGCCAACACAGTGCAAAGGGAATATGAACAGCTAATATGTCAGCTGGAGATGTGACAACATTCAAAAATGTGCAGGGAAACACACTTTAGTCAGTCAGCAGCAGCGGCGTGGATGAGTCACCTGAATGTAGTCAAGAGTTCTTACATGCTCTCTCTTTATTTTGATGTGGAATTCCATTGTCTTCTCATGGGTACATTAGAACAAACAAATATTAATAAATAAATAAACCTCGCACAATACAACAAACAACCCACAGCTATTTAGAAATGTGACAGAACAGCTGTGGCGCCTGCTTCGCCCGAGCGCCTCGGCCTGTTAATAAAATACGCTGGATAAATATTTAATCCCCAGTTGAAACGAAACAACCTGTGCTTTTTATTTGTCCTGCATCTGTGTATGAAATGTATGCCGGCAGAGTCGGAGGAGAACAGGTTTCACCGGGTGTTTGACAAAGACTCTTCCCGTGGGTAGGGAACAACATGGCTGATGTGCTTCCTTGAATTACACACTTCACAAGCCTCCTTCTCTCAATCAAGCCCCGTTATCTCCGGCTGCTCTGACACTGATCACGCCCTGGTTTTTACGCCCCATCTGCAGCGTTGGGACTCCATGATCTCATACCCGACAAGAACTCTTCATGTCGACGCCATGGAAGGAGGTATCATTGATTTGTCTGTGCACACGCTCTCGTGTCAGTGGGTTAAAAAGAGTGAGGACAGACTTGTAGTGCTTAGGTCGGAATGTGGACCAGAGGCTGCTGGGAGTGTGGCGTCACTCATTAA
The DNA here is from genome assembly GCF_024679245.1 of Pseudorasbora parva. Lineage (NCBI taxonomy): Eukaryota > Metazoa > Chordata > Actinopteri > Cypriniformes > Gobionidae > Pseudorasbora > Pseudorasbora parva. The sequence goes on from NC_090180.1 coordinate 12,076,151, forward strand.
AACCGCTCCTCTAATGCAGTCCCCCATCCCAATTAACCACCGCCCCTGTTTAGAACAATTAGCTAAGCTATTAGCACTCTGCTCGTGACTGCGAGCATGGAAATGAGATGAGCGTCGCTGCATTATTTATGAGGCGAGAGCAGGAAAAGTGCCTCAAACAGGCCTTTGGCTCGCTCGCTCCTCTTGGCCCTCTCAGCAGTTCAGCTCTTCCACCCCATTGCCTCTGCTGGAATTTGAACCTCTTTAGCAATTCCACTTTATGGAAGACAGCTCTGGTCTTTCCAAACCCCTCTCATGTTAAATGGATCACTCCATACCGTAGGCACATGCTAAACAAACTGTGATCTTTAAAATCAACGATGTAACCAAGTTTAAGAATCTGCCAAGGAAAAGGCAATGTAGATTAACTGCTGAATATTGTGCCCCTCTAAATTTTACTCTTATAGGTCAGAGACACTTTCCTACACAACTCTCCTTTCCCTATATGAATGTGACATGATCTGAGGCCATGTAGGCAGGTATGAAATTGGATTTTGGGACCCATTTAGTTGTGAATGAATGAATGAATGAATGAATGAATGAATGAATGAATGAATGAATGAATGAATGAATGAATGAATGAATGAATGAATGAATGAATGAATGAATGAATGAATGAGGCATTTATATAATGCTTTCATATGTACTACTGTACACCCAAAGCGCTTTACTTTATTCAAATATTATTAAAAGATTGTGTATGTATATTGGGTAATTCTGTGTGTTTTATTTGTGATGGCACAGCCAAATTGTGCTATTTCCATGATTTATCAATTTTTTTATGTTCTTCAGATATAATAATATTTTGAGTTTCTATTTATTAAACCAATTTCCTTCATTGTATCAACTCAAATGTTTAATTTCAATAAACTCAACATTTTAAGGGCACCAGGTTACAAACTTTTTTAAGTTAATCCAATTTTTTTTTACAGTGCATTTAGTTTAATGTGCTCACATTTGAATAGATTGATTGAATAAATCAAAATAAATAAACAAATGAATAAATTAATGATGCCAGATATTAAATGTGAATTTTTCACAATGTACTTTTGAACTAAACGTTCTTACTTAATTGACTTAAACAGGTTGTTACGTGTTCAAGTCAATATAGGCACCACAAAATGAGACCACAAAACCTGGATTTATTTACTAGTTGATTGATTCTCACCTACATTCAAGGGAACCTGGGAATTTCCCACATTATGTGAGGGAATGAATGACTGTGGCTATAATACCCATGCCCCCATGATAGTCCCAGATATTTCTCTGTGCTTTTTATATATTTAATATTATACTTATTTATTTTTGTGATTCTTCCTCTCTTGGAGGACCCCTATTGGTCAGGGGCCAAAGTGTGTCACACATACCCCAATATTTGCACCTCTGACTGCGATTACACACTTAAAGTGGTCTTTTATTTACTTTGTACATTCACGGTAAGGTCATAGATCAGTGATTATTGGACTTCAGCTGCACGCTTGCTTATACTGCCAAGATATTTCAGAGCAATGCAACGGAGCAGACTTTATATTCTCACACCCGCACACATGAAACTGCCCACTCATCACCGGCTCCCTGGCAGAAAACTATCAGCGGAGAGGTTTTCCAATAACTGCTCCTCATTTGCACGAAGAAGTTATCTCAGCAAACGTTCTCTGATCTTCATCACATTCGTTTGAATGACCCTTTTTTTTCTTAAAAGACAGAACCTGCTGCACGACTGGTGGTTTGTAGGACTGTAGATTAATCTCACATCATTGATCGGCCCTAAAGTCAAACACAGTGCGCACCTGGTCAGGAAGCTCATCATTTATTTCCCCTCATGTCAATCATTAGGCTAACGATCCTGTTATTCGGTTGCCTTTTCAGCACCTCGCAACAGGGAGCGGTGGCGACTGTTTCTCGCCCTTGTGTTTGTTGAGTTTCCAAATATACCCATGCTGCCATGAAGGAGAGAGAGAGAGAGAGAGAGAGAGAGAGAGAGAGAGAGAGAGAGAGAGAGAGAGAGAGAGCCTCCCCCGAAACATTTGGAGGTCCATCTGTGAGGAGAGTTTTAAAAAAAAAGAAGAAGAAAAAAGCGGTATGTACTCTCTGCTCGTCATTGGACCTATCAGAAATTTCCATTACAGAGAGCTATATGACTTCCTTGACAGCTGGAGCCGTATCTAGCAAGCCCCACGTTTTTCCTCCAACACAATTTTTTCCCCATCTTTCTCTTTCTCTTTCTTTCTCTCTCCCTTACACTCCCTTTTTTACAGCTTCATAAGGGAAAGCTGACTTTTTGATGCTGGACTTTGATTCTCTTTCAAACTCACTCTCTCTCTCTCTGCCGGTTTTATCTTGCTCCCTGCAGGCAATGCGTTCCAGTCCACCATGCTCGGCAGGGGCTGCTGGAGCGCTGGGGTATTTGGAGAACATTAATGATTCTAAACAGCCAGAGGAGCTGCCAGGAGAGCCCGATGCTTCGCAGTCCATGGGTAGAAACCAATATATATGTGTGTGTATAAAAATACATAAAGCCGTCTTGACAAGTCATCTGCTGCCCGGCCACAGAGCAGAGCGACCAGCTGCGTGGAGCAAGACGAGAGCCACGGGCTTTAAAAACAGGCCCACTCGCTTAACTGACTCCATTTGCTCTGATCAAAATGGTTTTACTTGGATGGACGCGTCTTTAAAACGAACCGCAGGGCTTTGCCTGCGAAAGAAAGGTGCAAATGCTCTGAAATCCTGTGGACACCGGGGCTGACTGGATATTAATGAGAGTGCTATGTTCAGTGTTGCATGTGTTTAATATTTCAATAACTCAAATGTGTTGGAATACAGGCATCAGTTATTCACACATGGATGCCACAGGTTTTCCTCGTGTGTTTTCAGGTTGTTGCTTCTGAGTTTCATTGATTAATGGGTAAAACTTTATTTTAAAGGTTTAGTTCACCCAAAAAGGAAATTTATGTCATTATGACACCCTAATGTCGTTCCACACACATAAGACCTCCGTTTATCGTCGGAACACAGTTTAAGATATTTTATATTGAGTCAGAGAGAATCTGTATGCACAGTATACTTTCCCTTTTCAGAAGGACCAGAAAGGGAATAAAAACATCATCAAAGTAGTCCATATGTGACATCTGTGGGTTAGTTAGAATCTCTTGAAGCATCGAAATAACAAAAACTACGACTTTATTCAGCATTGTCTTCTCTTCCGTGTTTGTTTTCAATCCTCAAACAAAGATTTGAATGGATATGAACGGTTATGAACGGTCAGCATATTGATTCATGATTCGGATCGCGTGTCAAACTGCTGAACTCACGTAAAACTGGCGATCGGAATCATGAATCAATATGCTGATTCATAACCGTTCGAATCTTTGTTTGAGGATTGAAAACAGAGAAGACAATGCTGAATAAAGTCATAGTTTTTGTTATTTTTGGACCAAAATGTATTTTCGATGCTTCAAGAGATTCTAACTAACCCACAGATGTGACACATGGACTACTTTGATGATGTTTTTATTACCTTTTTGGTCCTTCTGGAAAGGGTCCTTCTGTGCATATGTTTTCAATGACTATATTTGAATATATTTGACTAAATATAAAATATCTTAAACTGTGTTCAGAAGATGAACAGAGGTCTTACGGGTGTGGAACAACATTAGGGTGAGTCAATAATGACATAAATTTCATTTTTGGGTGAACTAACCCTCGTGTTGAATCCACACGTACCAGATGTGGCCCGGATCTAGAAACGTATAATTGCGTTTTACAATAGTAAACTATGCATAATTACAAGTAACTAACCATACACCAAAACCTAATCCAACTGTAACTCTACATGTAGTTAATTAATTTTACTCAGTACCTGCACACCTGATGTTCATTTAATTTATTTGTTTGGTCAGTGTATTGAAGCTCTGTGTTTCTTTTAGTTGACTGTCACATTTATGTTAGTTGTTTCATTGTTGTTTTCAGTATCCTGAGTTCTTTGATAAATAAAATCTAAACTGCTTCCAATTAGATCCTGCATTCATCTTTATTTGCACCAAACTGTGACAACATTTTTTAAATATTATATATATTCATGAGCATGCAGGGAAAAAATGCAATGAGCAGCATGTGTCTAAGCGGTTCTGTGAGGGAGAAACTGAAGGGCATGCAGATCGCTGCAAAGTCTTGTCATGGAATACATTATCAGGCTTCAGACTACCCACACACAACTCTCACAAGAAACAAATTAGTCACCGAAAACTTTTCCCGAAATGAAAACTGATTCATGCGGTGAGATTTGCAGGCTAGATTGGACTTGGTAAACATTATGCAGTATGTTTGTTTTCTGCTCTTGTCTGATTACCCACGCTTGTCATAGTTTGCTTGTTAGCTTGTAATCGTTTTCTGGAGTGACTAAATGCTTTGAGAAAATACTGCACAACCAAATTTTCTGTGACCACTAGTGAAAATGGTTCTATTATTTATTTTTTACATACAAAAGATATATTTGCCAGCATGATTTGAGAATGATCCACAGAGCACATTGAGCTTCAGTGGAAGAACATCTGACCTTTTGTACACAGATTCGCATGATTGATGTGAGTAATTTATCTGATTAGTGACCAGGGGCATCGCTGGACCTATTTTATTAGGGCACAAACCCGAGTGAAATACCGCTGTGCCCCAATAAAATATTACGGTAACACTTTATTTTGATTGTCCCCTTTAGATGTTTTGACTATAAGTAACCCTGAAATTACATGTCAACTAACTCTCATTAGAGTATTAGTAGACTGTCTGATTGATATCTGCTAACTCTTTACTTTGATGCTCCCCAACAGAAATTCTACTAACTACTTTGCAGCTACATGTCAACTTATTCTATCTCTAACCCAACCAGTCTATTAATATGTAGGTATAACGTTATTATTGTCAACAGAATGTGTTAAAGGGACCATGAAAATAAAATGAAACCAATATTACTGACAAGTCCTTATCTGACGATAGAGATCTGAGAATTATTTTCCATTATAATATTTCAGCAACCATGCCATGCTTTTCTTTGCTTGGACAGTTCATTGAGGCGCTGAATCGTTTGCAGTGGTTTCTCACACTGGAATAGTAATGGCAACGGAGGATATTTGCAAACAATCCATTGTACACTGTAAAAAATTATATGTTCAATAAGTTATGACAACATATGTTTTTACATTTTTTTAACTCATCAAAATAAGTTAAAGGGTTACTTCAGCGATTAGCATATGGCTTTGTATCAGTAGAAACCCTGGAGTATATTCTAATGATTGTGCTTCCCCCCAATATAATAATAGATATGAATATTTATTCATATCTATTATTATATTTCACATCATAATGTTTCTTTGTCTAAAGTTCTTTCAAAATTCTAAACTTTATATACATAAGCTTTTTATATCGCAAATGTTCAATTCCTTTTGGACGCAAGTGTGTAAATAATGCGTTTTTAAAAGTTAACTGGTTAAAATTTACTCTGCAAAGCCTTCGTTGGCTACCACTTTGTTTCTCGGTCTATAAATAGCTATTGGACTTCCCTGGGACAGTCAGACAGAGCCATTAAAACACAAATCAGTGAGCATGGAGACGGCTAATGATCGACCCAGCAGATCTATGAGCAGCAGGGGAAAATTCCTCATTATAAGCTATATGCTGTCTAACTGCTCCCACCTGAAGGCAAACATTCTCCATATCCTTTACCATATTGCCATGCTCACTGACCACTTGCAGTATGTACATATACTGGTCTGATGCTAAATTTTCTTTTAATATTGTTTCCTCCTTTAAAAGGATAGTTCACCTGTTAAATGTTCTGTCACTATTATGTCCTTACAACTATATATTCCAAGTGTTCTGAAGCAATAGCTTTTTGTTTGACTAACAGTCCAAAATTAAAGTTGTTCATTGATAATCTTCCCCTCCATTGAGCTGTTAAACGCGGCTAATGAATTACTGAGTCAATTGAGCAGCAGCCCAACGATTCATTCACAAAAAGGACATCGCTACATCTTTAATGGACGTGCCAAGAAGAGCTATAGGAAGGATATTATGATTTTCTGAAATTATCAATTGTATGGCTTCAAAAAACACTTTCTATATTACACTGTCTCTGTCAGGAGTTGCATCCAACAAGATATGTTTGATGCAGAACAAACAAATACTATATTAAATAAAAAGCGTGAATAGTGAATAAAACACCATCAACGGAAACAGCCGATTAGTCACATGGGTTTAATGTTTGCTATGTCAGAATTTATTCAGCAAATGCATTTCCATCTTCTATAATCCGCACAAGTCAAAAACTACCTCAAGCTAGCGTAAAAACTTTTTTTACTGAAAAGTTTTCCTCCTTGTTTCTGATGTGATACTTCATAATGTGCATTAAGACCAAGCGGCAACATCCCCCAGTTTCTCTTAAAGCCAATTCTGCAGTTCATCGATTGGCCGCTAGGGTCAGGCTCCAAAAGGGAGCAGAATCTCATTGAGCCTAATGTTAAAATGCTCTAGCCTAGAAATCTAGACGCACCCTAGCGGCAGCAAATCTAATCTGTGAGTGTCCTCTAGCAACTCTCAATACACTTCTGAGCTATAAAAGCCAAAGTCTGGTTGGGCCAATCACATCGTGTCTTGAGTCGGTGGTCGGGGTTTAACATAATGCTGGCAGAGTTGCGCTTGCGTGCTACTAGTAAACACAGAAGCTGGCGAACGGCGGTCTTTCGAATCAGCTTTGACCGCGAGTCCGCGACTATGGAAGACTTGGGGTTAAGCTTTTCTCTGAGAAAAGAACAAAGAACGGCACTGAAGTCTTAAAAAGGGAAGATGTGTTCAGAGTTTTGCCGACCGGATACAGCAAAAGTTTAATCTGTCAACTAGCTCCACTTCACCTTCGTTGCTCTGGTTGGTTGGTTGTAGCGCTATCCTATCGCGTGCAGAGGGAGTTTGAAAGACAACCGTTTATCCCGCCCCTCAGATTGAGCCCTGTCTATGGTGAGTTTCCAGACCAAACATCTTGATGTGGTTCTGGCTTGTCAGGCTAAAAGTGCCCACCTTTATAGCAGAAAACCCCTCACAAAAAAACTTGTTTACAGCCTGGTAAAAATTGTGGTTTTGGTCTATATGGCTAATTTTGCCCTTCATAACATGGGGGTTGGTTAATAAATCATTCATTAAAATTATATAATAAGCCTTAAAGTTTTGCCATGGCCACAGGTGGATAACCGTTTGTCTGCTGTCTGTCTATCATGTCACCTCAGCTCCAGCCACATCCATGCCTCTTTGCCCATTTTCTTTCTGATGCATTGCCAAGAAGTCAACGGCTGACTTTAGGTTCCAAATACGCTCTTCAGAATCCTATGAGTGACGTCATGGACACTAGTCTAGGTTAAAAAAGGGTGATAGAACAGCTAATAAAAACCATGACAAAGAAACTAAACGTGACCATGACATAATTCCCCCAAAAGTGGCCAGGATATTTTTCAAAAAATCATATTTTGTGATATGAAGATGAGTAAATAATGGCAGAATTTTCATTTATGGGTGAACAAGGTTTGAATTTTCTCAAAGAGTGATAAATAACAAAAAGGTGAAAGATGATGATGAAAATGTGACAAACCTGTGTCACAAAAAGGGAAACGATGAGCCACTTTGAGGTTATACGTTACCCTGTATTACATCACAAGCAGAAGGTGTTCTGAACAGCAATACTTTACAAAGCTCATTTTTATTCTCTGCTATTTCCCTTTTCTCTGGAGATTACGCCTTGTAAACAATCAATTCTGTAGGGTTAGAATAAAGGGTGACTCATAATCAAAAGATAAAGCAATGGTATCTGTCGATACGGTCAGCCGTGAGACAGTCTCCGGCACGGAGCTGCAGAGATTAGCGCTGACCTTTGCCGCTTTGACATTCGACCATTTGACTTAATTAATAGCGAGCAGCTCCCCCACACGCCATTCGTCATGTGTGTACTGTCGTCGGGCAGGTTAGCAGGTTAGTCTGACTGTGCTGTCATCAAGCCGCCTAGCAGAGGAACAGGATCCGACAAGATAATCAGCATGAAGCTTAGCCGGCAAAGCTGTAGGGAGGTGTGAGGGGAAGTGTCTCAAAGTGGCATTCATTATGTGTAAAGAACTGAAACATCCAGGAATGTTACTGCTGTTCTTGAGATAATCATTGGTGAGAGGTATTATGTGATAAAAAAACATCTTTATTTCAGATATTATCATCCACACTGAGAGATACCTCTGTAAAACCAAAGCCTTTTTGAAGAACTAAATTGCAAACTAAACCAAATTATTGTCACATCAAGTCAGAATGTTTCAGACTCACGCTGATAAACAGCAACTAATAGAAACACAAACAAGATCTTATGCATTAAAACTCTAGTTTGGCATTTTTTACAAAGCCTGTTTCTCTTGTGTTTAAAATATTTTTTCTTGCTGAATAATATTTTATTGCATTGAAAGTAATTTAAAAAACTTAAAATGTGAAAAACTTATTTCAGCGTCCTCAGTTGATTTGTAAAAGTAGACTGTCAAAAAAGTATTCATTCCAGCGTTCTGCTTAACGCATATAACATATTAAACCACTCACAGCATATGTTTTTCCTCCATTCCTGAAATATGTGCTAATGTCTCTCCTCATCCCAGTAACCAAGCATTACTGTATATGATCACGCTGTCTGTGTTTCGCTAACCGCTAACCAGTCGATCAAGCTTTAATTTGGAGATTCAATGTGGAAATTAGAATATAAAAAATTGCTACAAACCTGTTTCCAAAAAAGTTGGGACACTGTATAAATTGTGAATAAAAACAGAATGCAATGAAATTTCAATGATTTTATTTAAAATACAGCATAGATGACATTGTGGCAGGGGAGGCGTGGTTTTGCGGGATCGGCAGAGGGAGAGAGGAGGCGGAGCCGAGCGGGGCGTAAGTGGGTTAAGTGCAAATGACTAACACCTGTCTCTGATTGCAGTAGTTGGCGTGGAGAGACGGCTTATAAGCCACAGCAGAGAGAGACGAGGGAGGGAGAGTTTGGACTGGGACTCGGAGCGCAGCCTGTCTGGAGAGTGATAGCAGTGCAGAGTGTTGAAACCTGTGTGTGAAGTTTAATGAGTTGATGTGCCCTCGAGCACGTGTTTTGTTTGAGATTGAAAGAGCAATAAAAGTGACAAGTCCCAGTAACGCCGACCCCGCCTTCTTCCTTACATCCTTGACCCGAACCACACTGGTGCCGAAACCCGGGAGGAAGAAGTGTGCACGCCGCCATGGAAACTCCATCCCGCCACCCACTTGCGGACCTAGTGCAATCGCTCGCGGGCCTCCACCAGGAGACTCATCAAGATCTGCGGGCCGTCAGGGAGGAGCAGCAAAAAAGATTTGAGGCGCTCCTCCAGGCCCAGCATGAGGACCGCGAGCTGTTCCGGAGCTGGATGGACCGGGAGGTTCAGGCCAGTCCCAAACCCACCAGCGACTCAGCCGCCACCATCGCGCTCTCGAAGATGGGACCGATGGACGACCCGGAGGCGTTCATCGACCTCTTCGAGAGGTCCGCCGGCACTCGGGACTGGCCCAAGGATGACTGGCCAATGCGGCTCCTGCCCCTGCTATCGGGAGAAGCGCAGGTAGCCGCCCACCAACTGCCAGTCAAGAACCTCCTGGTCTACGACGACCTCAAGCGCGCCATCCTGCAGCGGGTCGGCCGGACACCGGAACAGCACCGCCAGCGGTTCCGGACACTGGCGCTCGAAGAGTCCGGCCGGCCCTTCATCTTCGCGCACCAGCTCCGGGACTCGTGCCGCAAGTGGCTGATGGCCGGAGAATGCGACGCCGAGGGGATCATCGATCGCGTGGTGCTGGAGCAGTTCGTCGCGCGGCTTCCGAGGAAGACCGCGCAGTGGGTCCAGTGCCACCGCCCGGCGTCGCTGGACCAGGCCATCCAGTTGGCGGAAGACCAGATGGTGGCGTGCCACGGGGTCGGCGAGCCCTTGCCAGCGGCTTCTCTCTCTTCTCTCTCTCTCTCTCCTCCTAACCCCGCCCCGTCTCTCTCTAAACCTGTCCCCGCTCCCAGGTCCAGAGCTGGAGTGCTGCCCCGGCCGGCGCCGAGGTGGAGAACGGGGCCAGCGGCCGAGACAGCGGCGACTCCCCGGCCGGCGGCCCGGGGAGGAGGGAGCCTAGATCCCTTCCCGGGATCCTTATCCCCGTCCCTCTCTCCACGCCAAGGGCTGGACCCACTTCCAGCCACTAGGGCGGCGGGGAGGCCTGGGCCGGCTTGTTGGCGCTGTGGGGACCTGGGACACTTTATTGATCGGTGTCCGATGATGGATGTGGGGACGCTGGTCCGGGTCCCCGACGCGCCACAAGCCGCCCCCGATCAAGCTGGCCTGTACCAGATACCCGTGAGTATCAAGGGGGGTACCTATCAGGCTTTGGTGGATTCGGGGTGTAACCAAACCTCCATCCATCAAAGCCTGATTTCACCTAGGGCATTGGATAACAGCCGCATGGTTAAGGTGAGGTGTGTGCACGGGGAAGTGGTGGACTATCCGTTGGTGCCCGTGGATATCCAATTTAGGGGACAAACGCATAGTGTTGAGGTTGCAGTTAACCCGCGCCTCCGGCATCCCATAATTCTGGGGACGAATTGGCCAGCGTTTAATAAATTATTAGGGCACTTTTGTGTGGATGCCTCTTGGGGGAAGAACGGAGGTGGGAGGATAGCGGTTGCGCAGGCGGGCGAGGTGGATTCGGGACCGCCGGGGGCAGTTCCAGGGGAACCGAGCGCAATGGGTCCGCCCATCTTCTCAGAGCGCGATGACTTTCCCTTGGAACAGTCCCAGGACGAGACGCTCAAAAATGCCTTTGCTCAGGTCCGCTCCATCGACGGCCACCGCGTCCACCCTGAACAACCGCTCTCCTATCCGTACTTCTCAGTAATAAATAACCGCTTGTATCGGGTGGTCCAAGACACCCAGTCAAAGCAAGATACAACGCAATTGTTAATACCAAAAAGCAGCCGGGAAATGCTTTTCCAGACGGCTCATTCCAATCCAATGGCGGGGCATTTAGGTCAAACGGCCACATTAAACCGTCTCATGGCCCGATTCTTTTGGCCGGGCACTCACGAGAATGTACGCCGGTGGTGTGCGTCTTGTCGGGAATGTCAGTTGGTGAACCCACCGGCCACCCCAAAAGCACCGTTGTGCCCTCTCCCATTAATGCAGGCCCCCTTCGAAAGAATTGGTATGGACCTCATCGGGCCATTGGAACGGTCCGCACGGGGACATCGCTTTGCGTTGGTGCTCGTGGACTACGCAACGCGATATCCCGAAGCAGTTCCTCTCCGCACGATTTCGGCGAAAAGTGTGGCGAGCGCTCTGTTTTCATTAATCTCCCGGGTGGGAATCCCGAAAGAGATTCTCACCGATCAAGGCACGGCGTTTATGTCACGGACGATCCGCGAACTATACGAATTATTGGGCATTAAGGCGATCCGTACCAGCGTCTATCACCCACAGACAGATGGTCTGGTGGAACGTTTTAATCGCACGTTAAAAACCATGATTCATAAGTTCGTTCACGAAGACGCCAAGAATTGGGATAAATGGCTTGAGCCTCTGTTGTTCGCTGTTCGCGAGGTCCCCCAAGCCTCCACGGGGTTTTCCCCCTTCGAGCTGCTCTATGGGCGCCAGCCGCGGGGGGTGCTGGACGTCCTTAGAGAGGCTTGGGAGGACGGGCCTTCAGCGAGTAAGAACGAAATTCAGTATGTCCTGGACCTAAGAGCAAAACTCCACACTTTGGGGCGGCTATCCATGGAGAATTTGCTCCAGGCTCAGGACAGACAGAAACAGCTCTACAACAGAGGTGCGAAGCTGCGACAATTTTCACAGGGAGATAAAGTGCTTGTATTGCTGCCCACGTCCAGCTCGAAATTACTCGCAAAGTGGCAAGGACCCTTTGTGGTCACGCGGCGAGTCGGAGAACTCAACTATGAGGTGAGCCGGTCGGATAGGGACGGGGCACGTCAAATCTACCACCTCAACCTCTTAAAAAAATGGTCAGAGGCGGAGTCAGTGATGCTAGCGACGGTAGTGGGCGGGGAGGAGGATCTCGGGCCGGAGGCGGTCCAAAAGCCTCATTCTCTCGCTCTGGCCTCGGGGGGGGGATCACCTCTCACCCTCGCAGCTCACTGACGTGAAACAGCTACAGGCCGAGTTTGCCGACGTGTTCTCGCCCCTACCGGGGCGAACTGACCTCATCCAACACCACGTTGAGACGGAGCCGGGCGTGGTGGTTCGCAGTCGGCCATATAGACTACCGGAACATAAAAAGAAGGTAGTGCAGGACGAATTAGAGGCGATGCTGGACATGGGGGTAATAGAAGAATCTAACAGTGATTGGGCGAGCCCGATAGTTTTGGTGCCCAAAACGGACGGCTCCGTGCGATTCTGTGTAGATTATCGGAAAGTCAACGCGGTGTCAAAGTTCGATGCGTATCCAATGCCAAGGGTGGACGAATTGCTTGATCGGCTGGGGACCGCTCGTTTTTATTCGACGCTGGACTTAATGAAGGGATATTGGCAGATCCCCTTGTCTCCAATGTCTAAAGAAAAGACCGTTTTTACCACGCCGTTCGGATTGCACCAATTTGTCACGCTTCCGTTCGGGTTGTTCGGGGCCCCCGCAACCTTCCAGCGACTGATGGACAGGATTCTCCGGCCGCACGCTGCATATGCCGCTGCCTATCTAGATGACATTATCATCTACAGTACGGACTGGCAGCGCCATATGCAGCATCTGCGTGCTGTACTGAAGTCGCTGAGGAGGGCGGGGCTAACCGCCAACCCGAAGAAGTGTGCGATTGGGCGGGTAGAAGTAAAGTATCTGGGCTTCCACTTGGGTCATGGGCAGGTGCGTCCCCAAATTGATAAGACAGCGGCAGTTGCGACTTCTCCGAGACCCAAGACCAAAAAGGAGGTTAGACAGGAAGGAGGGCTAGCGGGATATTATAGACGGTTTGTGCCTAATTATTCGGACCTCGCTAGCCCGCTGACTGATCTAACTAAAAAAGAGGTACCAGATACGGTTCAGTGGACGGAGCGGTGCCAGCAGGCTGGCAGGATGGCTCCCCGGCCTGAGTCGGGCGGTGGGGGTATGTGGCAGGGGAGGCGTGGTTTTGCGGGATCGGCAGAGGGAGAGAGGAGGCGGAGCCGAGCGGGGCGTAAGTGGGTTAAGTGCAAATGACTAACACCTGTCTCTGATTGCAGTAGTTGGCGTGGAGAGACGGCTTATAAGCCACAGCAGAGAGAGACGAGGGAGGGAGAGTTTGGACTGGGACTCGGAGCGCAGCCTGTCTGGAGAGTGATAGCAGTGCAGAGTGTTGAAACCTGTGTGTGAAGTTTAATGAGTTGATGTGCCCTCGAGCACGTGTTTTGTTTGAGATTGAAAGAGCAATAAAAGTGACGAGTTCCAGTAACGCCGACCCCGCCTTCTTCCTTACATCCTTGACCCGAACCACAGACATGTCAAATGTTTTTAAACTGAGAAAATTTATAATTTTAAGGGAAAAATAAGTTTAAATTTCATGGCATCAACACATCTCAAAAAAGTTGGGACAAGGCCATGTTTACCACTGTGTGGCATCCCCTCTTCTTTTTATAACAGTCTGCAAGTGTCTGGGCACTGAGGAGACAAGTTGCTCAAGTTTAGGAATAGGAATGTTGTCCCATTCTTGTCTAATTCAGTCTTAGGTCTTCTTTGTCGCATCTTACTCTTTATGATGCGCCATATGTTTTCTATGGGTGAAAGATCTGGACTGCAGGCTGGTCATTTCAGTTCCCAGTTCCTTCTTCTAGCCGCCATGGTGTTGTAATTGATGCAGTATGTGGTCTGGCATTGTCATGTTAAAAAGTGCAAGGTCTTCCCTGAAAGAGATGACATCTGGATGGGAGCATATATTGTTCTAGAACTTGGATATACCTTTCAGCATTGATGGTGCCTTTCCAGATGTGTTAGTTGCCCATGCCACACGATGGCTTCTGATCTGTACACTGATAACAACTTGGGTATATGTATGTATAGAGTGCCATTTACAAAAATTTGCTAAAATAATTTAGGTTCACTTTTTTCTCATTAATGTACACACAGCACCCCATATTGACAGAAAAACACAGAATTGTTAACATTTTTGCAGATTTATTAAAAAAGAAAAACTGAAATATCACATGGTCCTAAGTATTCAGACCCTTTGATGTGACACTTAGAGCTGTAATCGGGCCTTAAAAGTTAGGCCCGACAAGGACCGAGCCCGACAGAATTCGGCCCGAGACCGAAAAAGTATATTTTATATTGACAGGTTCGCAAACCCTGAACCCGTTTACAGCCCGACTATTGAAATGCACACACACACACACACACACACACACACACACACACACACACACACACACACACACACACACACACACACACACACACACACACACACACACACACACACACACACACACACACACACACACACACACCGTCACTGTTTGTTTCACCTTTGCAGGTATTCCTGGCTGCATATCATTGTCCATGGATCACTGAATCTGTGGTAAGTTGTAAGGAACATTATATCGAGCCCAAACTTTAGTTTAAACTGATAATCGTTTGCTCAACTTGCGTTTTCCTCTATATACTCCAGTCACGCAGCAGCTCTTCTGCCACTCAGCCCCAGCTGAGGGGGCGTGTTCCGCCAGGAAAGTGACGTCAGTGCATTCCCTCTTTTGAGGGAAAGATGCATGCGGCCAAGTACAGGGATATCCTGGATGAAAACATTCTACAGAGTGCTCAAGACCTCAGACTGGGTCGAAGGTTCACCTTCCAACAAGACAATTACCCTAAGCACACAGCTAAAATAACGAAGTGGAAAAAAAGAGTAGCTTCACAACAACTCTGTGACTGTTCTTGAATGGCCCGGCCAGAGCCCTGACTTAAACCCAATTGAGCATCTCTGGAGAGGCCTGAAAATGCTGTCCACCAACGTTTACCATCCAATCTGACCATCCAGAACTGGAGAGGTTCTGAAGGGAGGATTGGCAGAGGATCTCCAAAATGTCAACAATTCTGTTTTTCTGTCAATATGGGGTGCTGTGTGTAGATTAATGAGAAAAAAGAAATAAACTTAAATTATTTTAGCAAATGGGTGGGAAAATTTAAGGGGGTCTGAATACTTTCTGTACAAATTAGATTAGAAAAATGTAAAAAGACAGGCTCTCATATATACTTTGGATGCCACTGTATCTGCTTAGGGTGAAATTATTCCATGATTCCATGCAGAGGAACAGACAGGATCTTCAGCTTCACATTGCCAGCGAACTCAGTCATAAACTTTTATCACTGGCTCCGAGTGACCAGACCACAGCAGTAATTGCTCTTGCCAGAACCGGCAACAAATCAGCAAGCAACCAGCAGCTGCTTCCAGGTCAATAATTTCTGTTCAGGTCTAAATGAGCTTTTTCTTAACTTATTGGTATTCCTGTCCACCCAATCCCTCCCCACATCCTACTGGGGTCGATTGGCCAGTCAATCTCATGGGAAATCTGCACGTAATTGAGGGTTATGTAACATTTGCAGGACACCATGTCCATAAAGCCTTATTTGATTCGGGTCTTTTGGAGCTTTCTCTAAATGCCAGTGGGTGGTAGGGGCAGACGTATGATGGCAACGAGCTGGAGAAAGGGTCAGAAATGTTTGGGTTCAGCTACTTCATCACAGTCAAGTTCTATACAGCTCTGGCATATTGACAGTACTATTATATGCATATATGCGTTAAAAGATTATATTGTAAACTTAATTTACATTGCAATTACACTGATAAATAAAGTAATTAGTCACGAGAAGCTGCGCACTACAGTGATTTTAAAATGTAGTAAAGGGTTCTTAAGACAATATTTCAGCGACAAGTAAGGCTGGCCAAACACTTAAAGATTTTGCAACCCCTGACGATCTGGGGTATGTGGCCCAGTTCAAGCCTTCTAGCAACCAACTTTTTGTCAAAAAAATAAAAAAAATAATTGTGGTGTCATTGACTATTTTACTGCTCCCGATCATGTTGGAGCCCGCAAGATCCCAATTTGTAAATATCAAACATTTTTGATATTTACGACTCTTGATCGGACCACCTCTGACGTGATACCCAATGAGAGCAAGCAAGCTACACCAACCAAATATTGCGTGCTTATAGCTTAAACTTGGCAGCCACAAACATGACACGAAAGTGCAGTATTGAGGAAGATCACCCATATTCTTTTTTCTCCTTTGTTTTTCTTCCTTTGCGAGTCTCTGTGAGCTCTTGTCTCACTGTAAAAATGTTACATCCAACAGGTGTTTGGTCTCACGGGACGAACGAATATTCTAGTGTGTGTATTCAGAGGATTATAAAGCTAAAAAATGATGCCTTATATCTGTGTTGTTCCACCGTTTAAAATCAGTTAAGAGTGTCTTAACCAGGCCTAAGGTAGAATATAATTCTGTTTTTCAAAGGTTGATGCGCAGTCTTTTCATATAGGCCTACCTTTGTACATGCCATCAGTAATAAATAATTACCATTACAAATTTAATTGGCAACCTTTTACAATAAGGTTCAGTTATGAATCTCTGCAAAATATTAAAGTATCAGTGGTTTCCACTGAAATCCCCAGGAAAATACTAATATATTACTAGTACTAATGATCACTTTTTAAAATATTTACGATGTCTTACTAATTTATGTAAAGCTATACAAATTAAATCCCAGCCATAAAGTATATATTCCAGCCTATACTCCACAGGGTCATTCTAAATAACACTTGCACATCAGTAGCATATTTGTTGAGAAAATCACCAAATGAAGATCATCTACATAACAAAAAGTGGCTTTATTGCCTATTTTGTTTGGTTTTTTTCCATTACATTCCACGAAAGACTATAGCAGTCCCGTCTGCAGAAGATTCATTTTTGAATTCTGTTATATTTTTAGATGCTTCATCATATTTTGTTGGTTTTGCATCAAGTTTCAAGTGTTTAAATCAAGACAAGCTCTGAGCTCTGAGTTTACTGCACTTCATTGAATAGCTTTATCATTTTGTTTTACAACAATATACGGATATTTATGTTCTATATAGTTTTGAATATATGTTTGATTTCTATCACATCTGGTGTAAATACTGGTGTAAATAAGGTTTATAGCAGGTGTTATCAGTTATTAACAACCATTAATAATAAAGGATGGGGTTGAAAATGGATACAATAAACCATTAAAGCTCATTTGATTAGAGAGAATAATCCCCCCGCCCTGCTTTCGTCAGTCATTGAGTCACACACCCCACCACACAACACACTACAGCACACCAATTTACAACTCACGGCTCCCTCTGCACACCACAGCCAAGCAGGGCTGTACGTGAAACCGGTGACAGCTCATGCTGGTCAGCAGGTAAAGTACTATCTGACAGCTTTTGCTTCTCTACGGCACAAGAAAGGGCAAAAACTTGACAGAGAAATGCATCAGTAATACCGCAAGGAGAATAGGTAGGCCTACATTATCCACAGAGCCTTCACTCACATCATACAGAATGTTGTATAGTGAAGAGACTGAACATGAGAAAGGAACAAAGTTCTGTTTTTGGCATATGTAAAGGTCCTCTCACAGCAAAAGTGAAATGAATAAGATTCAGGCTGAAGGAAATGCAAATTCACGCATGTAAGGTAGAGGGTGAGGCTCAAACAAACCTTTCAAAGTTCAACACACTTAAGTAATAACAAAGAAAAGAAAATTAAATTAAATAAAACACAAATGTAATGTAAAGGAAATTTTGTTTATTTGAATGGTTGAATTGGATCATCAAAGGTCACCAGCAAAGACATAGATTGATAAAGTAAGATTAATTACATAAATTAATTTCTGTTGTATGAAATATTTAATTATTTCTGGTTTGTGTAATATTCTGAGTTTTCAAAATATACTTTTGATGCTGCTTACTCATACACTTTGGGAAAACATATTTGTTTGACTGGTTGTGAAGCATGTGTGCAAACACTCCAATACTCCTTAAATGACCTCTGATGATCACTGGGATGGGTGATCATGAAAGGCTATAAATAGACGTGAAACAGGTGCACCTTCAGGTTTCTTTGTCTTCAGAGACTGCATTTTGTGTGTGTGTGCTTCCTCTCTATCCACTTTTTTTTGGAGTCCCAGTTGTCTGTGCAGAATTTTCAGAGAAGAGAATGAAAGAAAAGAAGTAAAAGAGAACATCATCATGTTGCAAACAATCAGGAGATGCATGCCTCTGCTTTCACGGCCCAACCCTGATTTCGAAATGCATGAGTTCTGCTTTGAGTACTTGGTGAAAGAACATGCTGCCCTTCCGTTTAAGGTGCGAGCACTGTAAGTCTTTCTTTATTAAAGTGCTTTGTGCTCCTTGTTTCTGGCGAAAAGGATTTAGGTCCTGCTGCAGTGGAAAAACACAAGAGGAATTACTTGAGGAGGTGACTCATGAAGAGGTCAGGTTACAAATGGACTGTCCACAAGAACAAGACACCTCAAAGTGCTCAACGTATAGATTCCTTTCCAGTGGCCATGAGGAAGGCCCTGAGTGATGGTCTTTCCCCTTCTTCAAAGACCTTGATGGTGTTACCAGGCTAGCAGACTGACCTGCTAAAAGAGTACATGCTGGACCATTGATGAAGAAAGGCCTTCTCAGAACTCTGTCAGACCACAGATCGGTCTTTCCAGGTGACTAAGCAGATGACCCCTGTAATTGGCCGTTCCATGTTGGCTTTGGTCACTTTGGCCATGGTTGGCAATGTTGGCTTTTCAATGACTTTCCATCACTTTAAAAGAATTCTAGATCTCGTGGAAGCTGCATCCATGGTGATACCTATGGGCCTTCTGCACATTAGATATTTCAGTTGTGGCTAATCTGAGGGACAATCCCAAAAGGCAAATAAGGGTTACGTGTTGCTGGCTTCGTAGCTTTTTTATGTGGCTCAGACCCCTGTTCCTAACATTGGGTCCCAGTCTAAGTGTGTATTGTCCTCGCAATGTGCTAACAACAGACTCTTCCTGTGCAGGCTGGGGTGCGGTCTTAGATGGTCATCCAGTCCAAGGGATCTGGAGAGGTCTTCATTTTGATTGGCACATCAATTGCCTCAAATTGATGGCTGTATTTCTTGCCCTGAAGTACTTCCTCCAGCAGTTAAGGGACTACCATATCCTAATGCGAGTGGACAACACTACGGTACTCGCCTACATAAATCATCAGGGCAGACTGCGTTTGTGCCATCTGAACAGGCTAGCACAGCAGGTTCTGCTTTGAGCTTAGGAAAAGTTCCTGTCCCTCAAGGCAATTTACATCTCTGGGCATTTGAATGTGGGAGCAGACTTACTATCCAGACAGGCTGTGACACACCAGGTAGCAAACTCCACCCTTTGGTAGTCCAGATAGTGTAGTACAGATTTGGGAAATATTTTACAAAAAAAAGGTGGACTTCTTCGCCTCCCAGGAGACATGTGTATGTTTCGAAGATTGGAATTTGATTCTCATAGATAATATCCCTACTGGATGGTTCACCCTGGGTAATTCCAAAAAGGAGGGACCTTCTTTATCAGGCGCAGGGGACAATAATTTGTCCCCGGCCCGAGCTTTGGAACCTTCATGTTTGGCCCCTGAGGTGGACCAACTAAGAGATACTTGGATTCCTATCGATACAGACTAGTGCCAGGGGTACTTCCACAAAAATAATCTATGCTCTTAAATGGGATGTATTTGAAATCATCATCTCGACTGGCACATCAATTGCCTCAAATTGATGGCTATGTACTGCCAGTTTTTCTGTCAGATTGTTTCAATGCTGGAGTTTCTGTAGAAAACGTTTTCACCAGGCACGTCCTACTCTCGCTGCCATATCGTCTTGCCATGCCCTGATTGATGGGGCTCCAGTTGGGGAGCACCTTCTGATCGCCCGCTTCGTCTGTGTGAACTAAGCCACTCTGATCGATCGTTTCATGTATGGAATCCTCCCGTAGAGTTAAGGTCCCTTAATGGGACTTTTCCATAGTCCTTGAGGGGCTAATCGAGACCCTTTTTGAGCAACTAGAGTCAGTATCTGTTAAGCTTCTGATTCTAAAGATGGTATTTCTCATGGCTTTTACTATGCTAAAGAGAACTGTATTTGCAGGCTCTGTCAATTTCGCCACAACTCCCTAGACTTTGCCCCTGGACTGGTCAAAGCTATTTTGCACCCTCACCCTGACTAAGTTCCTAAATGTTCCGTTCTTGAGCATGCATTCCAATGATGTCATCTTGCAGGGTTATTTAAGCCAAGTTCAAATACTTTACACACGTTAAAACAACGATTTTCCCCCCCAATTTGTATGAGTATGCAACATCTTGTTCACACTTTTTCAGGTAACAGGCTTACAGTCAAGTAACCCGAGACATTTTTATTCATTTTGAGTAAATGCATGCTTACATTTCATCCAGAACTACAATAACCATCATGTTTACAGCACACACAAAGCCTCTTCACCTCAATCCCAATTTCTCTCAACATGGGGACAAGCAATTCATACTTTGTTGTACATTTTTTTTAAATAATGTGTTAGTTTACTATTTACTTAAAAAAAGTTACATGATTATGTATCTCTCATGCTCGCCTAATGCGTTGCCCCCAACACTGGGATTCATAACACCATTAAGACGTCATGGAAGGACAAAAATGGAAAAGATCTTTTTGTCACTGTTAGGGGTTTGGGTGGTTTTGTTTGTTACTTGTGCTGCGTTCCACTCCACTTTAACATTTGTCATTTACAAAACAAAAACAAGGACTTGACTCGAACAGTCTTGACTCAACCAACAGTGGTACAGGGAATAGATACAATACTAGGACAAGGGAACAAGGCAAATATGAGGGCTAATGGCTAAACAAGACACACCTGTAAACAATCAAGACAAAGACAATGAACCAATTACAACACAAGAGATAATGGAATCACATGACAAACCAGGAAGGGAAACATGACATTGAACATAACAAAATAAGAACATGAACATGAAACAAAACCAAAATACATAATGACAGCTTTATTGAAGGAATCGACACAATAACATTTTGCAACAGATAAGCAAATGAGCACTTCGCTTGAAATAAGGTCTTGTCTCTTCCAGGGACTTGGAACAGAAGAAGAAGAAGAAGAAGATGATGATGATGATGATGATGATGATGATGATGATGATGATGATGATGATTATGATGAAGGGCAGTTGAAGAAGGATATGGGGCTCAGGAACGACAGCTAAGTAGAACAGGTAAGTCCACACACTCGTGAGATACTGATGAGACTGGACAACACTGGAAGAGTGGTGATTAAATAGTGTCTTGATTACGTGGTGAAAGGTGATTGGAATTAGAACTCTGGTAACTTTCATCAGAGATGAGGAGTTAAAGGGGGGGTGAAATGCTGTTTCATGCATACTGAGCTTTTTACACTGTTAAAGACTTGGATTCCCATCCTAAACATAGTCAAAGTTTCAAAAACTAATGTTGGACGTTTGATAGAGTATTTCTGTGTCAAAAATACTCCTTCCGGTTTCTCACAAGTTTCGGAGAGTTTTTTCAAATATGGGTCTACTTGACGTTAATAGAACGGAAGGTCCTTGTATGGGCCGTACGGGCAATTCTCCCGGTAGGGTGCGCGCGCGTGACTAGAGCGAGAGAGGAAATGCACGCCCGTAAACACTCTCTCAGGTGCAGATCCAGTCGTCCGTGAACACTTATGTGGCGCGCCGCGCTCCACTTTATTCCTATGGTTGACATCGAACGACTTTAACGCTTCAGCACAGCATTCCGGGAAGGCAGCGCTGCATTTGAACCGGTTTGAACGCAGAAATGATGGGAAGCTTCACAACATAGTTTCAGTCGCGTCTCAAAGTGGATTTCCACCGTTCACTGCTGTCACAGGACTTTACCAAATCATACCAAAGAAGTGTGTTTTTGACGGAGCGGTCCCAGCGATAAAGGTTCGGTCCTGCTTAGGAAGCAGTCAGTGAGTAAAACTGCTTCAAATGTCTCTGCTATTGGCTACCGTCGCATGAGTAAACATCAGTAAACGACACGATCGCGTGCTTCGTCATTCAAATGCGCTAATGGTTACTCCATTGGTATTCTCTGTATAATGTTACACTAGTCTGACGTGCAAAACCGTTTTGCTTGCTACCTCTAAGGTCTATACGCATACAATAGTCCATAAACCGAATCATGTCCTCATACACTGCGAGTAAAGACACACAAATGTTGACAGGCCACAAAATACAGTACATACCACAGAGACGGACGTCCTGATGTTGCTGTTTCTCCTGTTGAATTTATTTCTGCCTCAGATTTGATTCTGGATCATTATCTGTATTAGCTGAGATAGCCATGGGTTTCTCCATGCTTGAGGAAGTCACCGCTTTGTTCGCGATCGTCATTCTTTAGCTCCGCCTCCAGCCGCTCATTTTTTTTCCGGAAAGACTTGGTACAGCCTATATTTCTTTTATAAATATAATAAAACTAAAGACTTTTTGGAGATATGAAGGATGCAATGCTACTCTATAGGTACTCAAGATTGACATGAGATTGACTGAAACTGAGTGTTTCACCCCCCCTGTAAGGGATCTGGTGTGTTCGTGAGACCTTTATACATAACTGCTTCATCATTAAGAAGTGGATTTTTTGGAAGTTGGATCAGGGAGAACACAGGGCGGACGCAATGGATGCAATGTTGAAATTATGAAATGTAAAAAATAAATAAAAAGAATATGTATAATATCATACAATTATGAAAGAATAAAACTCAGTTTACAGCACCATTATATATTGAATTAAAAAAAAACTTGAATTAAAAAAAATATGTTGTTTGTTCTTTATATTGTAGTTGAGTTTAAAAAAAATCTTTTATTTTTTTATAGAAAAAGTACATCACTACAAAAGTGATCTTAATCTTATCTTAAATACTAGTTCTCTAGTTAAAAAAATGGACATGAACGCCCTCTCAAGTCCAAATTTGAACTTGGAAATGTGTACTAATTTCATGTACTATCGGAAATAACCTTTCCACTTCTGAAGTCGTGATTACGAGCTCATTAACTAGTATTTTGCATAATTACGATAGCACGTGAAGGCACGCAACAAGCTTGTAATTATGTTTTAAGTGGGAAGTAGGCAGCGGGACTATTATTATGACGCGACACAGTTGCCAGCACCATTTCCGCTTTTCCGGTCATGATTATGAGGTAACACTCGCCTGACAAGCCAGACCCACATCAAGATGTCGAAGATCGCAAGATCGAAACGTTGCTATGAAACAATAAATCTTTTTAATTGCAAGTTGATAGTGTGCGGGACTTCTCCTTTTCATTTGATGACAATAGGACCTTTTTGTCCTGCTCTCCTACGCACCTATCACACACAGGTGTGCGACGTTTATGTGATTGGTCTGGAAACTCACCATAGACAGGGCTCAATCCGAGGGGCGGGATAAACGGTTGTCTTTCAAACTCCCTCTGCACGCGATAGGATAGCGCTACAACCAACCAGAGCAATGAAGGTGAAACAGAGCTCGTTGATAGATTAAACATTCGCCATATCCGGTCGGCAAAACTCAGAACACATCTTCCCTTTTTAAGAATGACTTCAGTGCCGTTCTTTGTCCTTTTCTCAGAGAAAAGCTTAACTCCAAGTGTTCCAGAGTCGCGGTTAAAGCTGATTCGAAATACCGCCGTTCGCCAGTTTCTGTGTTTTTCTAGAAGCACGCAAACACAACTCGGTCGTCGTCATTATGGCCCCGCCCACCGACTCTATACACGATGTGATTGGCCCGACCAGACTTTGGCTTTTACAGCTCAGAAGTGTATTGAGAGTTGCTAGATGACACTCGCGGGCAGATTAAATTTGCTGCCGCTAGGGTGCGTCTAGATTTCTAGGCTAAGGTAACACAGCTCTGTTTATCATATTAGAAACATTTAAGTGTTTATTTAAGTGAATTATGTTACCACATTACTCTGTGCGTTTGCTCAGGGGCTGTTGTGACACTTGTTTAGAATGCTAAGTGTGAGCGTTTCTGCCAAAAAAAAGCGGAAACCGAGGGTAACGCATATATGACACAATTGACAGGTGACTCCCTCAGACCTGAGGTTAAAATAGCAATTTTCTCACAATTTACGAATAGTTGGAAACATTTGGGATATTTTAAGAACTCATTTGAACAAAATATATAATACTGGTCTAGTGGTTTTTGGATTTTACTGCAAAAATACTACATAGTGCTAGCCTAGAAATCTAGACGCACCCTAGCGGCAGCAAATTTAATTTGCCCGCAAGTGTGGTCTAGCAACTCTCAATTCCTATCTGAGCTGTATTCCTCAGAATCTGGACGGCCCAATCACATCGTGTATAGAGTCGGCGGGCGGGGCCATAATGACGATGGCCGAGTTGCGTTTGCGTGCTTCTAGTAACACAGAAACTGGCGAACGGCGGCGGTCTTTCGAATCAGCTCTGCCCGCGCCTCCGGAAGACTTGGAGTTAAGCTTTCCTCTGAGAAAAGAACAAAGAGCGGCACTGAAGTCATTCTTAAAAAGGGAAGATGTGTTCGGAGTTTAGCCGACCGGATACGGTGAATGTTTAATCAGTCAGCGAGCTCCCCTTCACCGTCGTTGCTCCGGTTGGTGTAGCGCTATCCTATCGCGTGCAGAGGGAGTTTGAAAGACAACCGTTTATCCCGCCCCTCGGATTGAGCCCTGTCTATGGTGAGTTTCCAGACCAAACATCTTGATGTGGGTCTGGCTTGTCAGGCTAACATAGTGCACCTTTAATCAATATTAATCATCAAACATTGATGAGGCAAGACTGATTTTGGAGGTTTAGAAGCAATTACCACCTGACAACCTCTCAAATTTCACCAAGGAAGACCATAAAATTCAGCATTTTGTCGGTTTCTTTGTTTTTGAGCTTTTTTATTTTTTATATTTCATAATAGAGTTTCATTTCAACATTGCATCCATATTGCATCTGCCATGTTTTCTCCCTGATTCAACTTCCCAAGAAAAAGTTTCCCATTTATGAATCTCACTTTGTGGTGGCGTTCAAGGGCATTCAACTCGTAAATACAATCTTTCTAACATGAATTGACTACACAATACTTACATCACAAACTGTACTTTGGTCCAATGAGATGTTATAGGCAGTTCTACAAAATGCAATGCCACGGAAATATGAACTACATGTAAGACAAAATACGTTTGTGGTTGGTGAGGATAAGGATAAAGGGATAAAAATATGACTAACATGGAATAGATTCCCTCCGTCAGTGGCTTTTTCTTGTGTTCAAAAAATCGCTATAAACGTCTGCAGTAGCATTATTACTAATCACATTATCCTTCTGTTACAATCGTTATTTAAATGTAAACAATACACCAGACTGGTTTAAACGATAATCATTTATAATCATTTTCCAGAAAAGGTGTTTTGTATTTTTTAATGACATTGTCAAAATGAAACACTCCATGAGTTGTTGATAATAGAATATAGTTTTTGAGCATGTGTGAGGTAGAGGAACCGCAGCCAGCCACTTGGGGCCAAAAGCAACATGATCCCAGTGTAATGAGAATGTGTCAACAACCCGTCAGCCACGGTCCAACACACTCATAGACACGCTTGCACATATACACACGTAAAAAATACACGCGCCATCGTGTGTGTATCTCATGCTGGAGTGGACGTCCAATCAAGAGCTCATATGTTTTGCATGATTTCATGCACAGTCCCCCTGTCAGGCAGGGATTCAACTGGAGTTGGCCTTCTCTGCTGCAAATCAAATGGCCTGTAAGGCTGTTGACTGCAGAATGATGTGGAGATGTACTGTTGTGCTGTCATGCATGCTGAATGCCACTGTCTGACGCTGGCGCCGGCCTACCAGACACAATATTGAGATGAGATACTTGCAAGATTATGCCATCCTATTTGGTGAAAAGCCACTCGGTTCAGTATTACTGTAATATATTGAAACGTTTAGAATAGGAGATCCAAATGTGGGAGAATCCGAATTTTTGCATGCGATGAGTATTTTTATACAGTACAACTACATTTAGTTAAAGGGATAGTTCACCCAAAAATGTTAATTTGATGGTTATCTGCTTACCCCCAGGGCATCCAATATGTAGGTGTGTCTGTTTCTTCAGTAGAACACAAATGAAGATTTTTAACTCCAACCGTTGCTCGTATAATGCATGTCAAAGGGGTGTTTTTCTATGAGAGCCACTTTGAGAGTAAAAAACACATAGACATATGAATCCATTTTAAACCCTGTGGCGACGCAATTTTTTTTAACCTCATATCAGACAAATCTCATCTAGTATTCCCAATGCCATTACTTCTGTAGGGTAAGGTCAAAAACCCGGCACGGTCATAGATATACAGTATATACATATATATACAGGTCCTTCTCAAAAAATTTGCATATTGTGATAAAGTTCATTATTTTCCATAATGTAATGATAAAAATTAAACTTTCATATTTTCGATTCATTGCACACCAACTGAACTATTTCAGGTTTTTTATTGTTTTAATACTGATGACTTTGGGATACAGCTCATGAAAACGTCTCGGTTATGTATGTAAGCCTCGTTCCCTGAAGAAGGGAACAGAGACGTATGTCGTACCGACGAATTGGGATCACTTCTGGGAGCCCCTAACAGCTTCGAGATATAGAAAACGGCCAATGAACATATAACATATTCCCCACTACATATGGAACCAAGCCTAACACAAGTTCCACAATGCATACAAGTGTTAGACCTGGCGTCAGACGCTCCGCCACGTCTGACTGCCGCGGGTAGCGTAGCACTCGACGGGTTCGCCATTCTGGGGAACTCGACTGGAGCATATAAGCGCACATATCCATTCCAGAGGAAGGGAGTGGCACAGCAAGCCGACACTAGAACGGGCACTTTGGTGCTACCGACTATGCGAAGTGAGTACACGGGAAGATACCAGTTCTACACGTAGGCTATAAAATCTAGCGAACGTGTTGGGTGTCGCCCAGCCCGCAGCTCTACAAATATCTGTCAGCGAGGCGCCACGAGCCAGCGCCCAGGAAGAGGTTACACCCCTGGTGTAGTGTGCTCTAATCCCGAGCGGGCAGGGCATGTCTTGGGACTCATACGCCAAGACAATGGCATCCACTATCCAGTGGGCCATCCTCTGCTTGGAGACAGCCTTTCCCTTCTGCTGTCCTCCGTAACAGATGAAGAGCTGCTCTGAGGTCCTAAAGCTTTGCGTTCTGTCCACATAAGTCCGAAGTGCTTGGACAGGACAGAGAAAAGCCAGGGCTGGGTCTGCCTCCTCCAAAAGGCAGCACTTGCAGGCTCACCACCTGGTCCCGGAAGGGAGTGGTGGGAACCTCGGGCACGTATCCAGGCCGGAGTCTCAGGATTACATGAGAGTAGTCCGGCCCGAATTCCAGGCACGATTAGTCAACTGAAAATGCCTGCAAGTCCCCTACCATCTTGATAGAGGCCAATGCCGTCAGGAGTACTGTCTTTAGAAACAGAATTTTTAACTCCACTGACTGCAAAGGCTCAAAGGGAGGTCTCTGAAGTGCACTGAATACCAGAGACAGGTCCCAAGAAGGTATAGAGAGGGGGGCGAGGCGGATTTAATCTCCTTGCGCCCCACAGGAACCTGACGATCAGGTCGTGCTTCCCCAAAGACTTACCTTCTACTAGTTTGTGATGGGCAGCGATTGCGGCCACATACACCTTGAGGGTGGAGGGAGACAGCCTTCTCTCCAACCCATCCTGTAGAAAGGAAAGCACGGCCCCGACCGAACATCTTCAGGGGTCTTCTCGGTGAAAAGAGCACCAGTTGACGAACAGGTTCCACTTCAACGCATAGAGGTGCCTCTTAGAGGGAGCTCTAGCGGAAGTGATGGTGTCTACCACAGTCCATGGCAGGCCACCTAGAACCTCCGTGTCCCGTCCAGGAACCAGACATGGAGTTTCCAGAGGTCTGGATGCGGGTGCCAGAGGGTGCCCGACGGGAGCGTAGACCACTCTGTTTGTTGATGTACGCTACAACCGCAGTGCTGTCCGTACGGACCAGAACGTGCTTGCCCTGGAGCGGCGTGAGGAAATGCCAAAATGCCTGAAGTCCAGTGTCAAGTACCCACAGTCAGTGATGGTCTGGGGTTCCATGTCAGCTGCTGGTGTTGGTCCACTGTGTTTTATCAAGGGCAGGGTCAATGCAGCTAGCTATCATGAGATTTTGGAGCACTTCATGCTTCCATCTGCTGAAAAGCTTTATAAAGATGAAGATTTCGTTTTTCAGCACGACCTGGCACCTGCTCACAGTGCCAAAACCACTGGTAAATGGTTTACTGACCATGGTATTACTGTGCTTAATTGGCCTGCCAACTCTCCTGACCTGAACCCCATAGAGAATCTGTGGGATATTGTGAAGAGAAAGTTGAGAGACGCAAGACCCAACACTCTGGATGAGCTTAAGGCCGCTATCGAAGCATCCTGGGCCTCCATAACACCTCAGCAGTGCCACAGGCTGATTGCCTCCATGCCACGTCACATTGAAGCAGTCATTTCTGCAAAAGGATTCCTGACCAAGTATTGAGTGCATAACTGAACATAATTATTTGAAGGTTGACTTTTTTTGTATTAAAAACACTTTTCTTTTATTGGTCAGATGAAAAACGCAAAAAAAAAAAAAAAAAAAAAAAAAAAAAAAATTTTTTTTTGAGAATTTGGGGTTTTCATGAGCTGTATGCCAAAATTATCAGTATTAAAACAATAAAAGACCTGAAATATTTCAGTTGGTGTGCAATGAATCTAAAATATATTAAAGTTTAATTTTTATCATTACATTATGGAAAATAATTAACTTTATCACAACACGCTAATTTTTTGAGAAGGACCTGTATATATATGTATATATATATATATATATATATATATATATATATATATATATATATATATATATAGAGAGAGAGAGAGAGAGAGAGAGAGAGAGAGAGAGAGAGAGAGAGAGAGAGAGAGAGATTCCGCATAAGTACCTGCACGGAACACGGATCGGTCGGGTCGAATGAGGCATCTATATAAATATATGGCTATAATCGTGCTGGGTTTTAGACCTTACTTGACCGAAGTAATGGAATTGGGAATACTAGATGAAATTTGTCTGCTATGAGGTGAAAAAAATTACACAATTAAGGTTCGGTTTTCTTGCAGAAACCGATCGTTTTGTGTCTTGAGACATCAATGTGTCGCCACGAGACACATGGTTTAATATATTTCACTACTTCACTACTTCACTATACTGACAAAGAGCACCGTCTTTCGGATTAGACGTTAAACCGAGGTCCTGACTCTCTGTGGTCATTAAAAATCCCAGGATGTCTTTCGGAAAAAAGAGTAGGGGTGTTACCCCGGCATCCTGGCCAAATTTGCCCATTGGCTTCTGTCCATCATGGCCTCCTAATAATCCCCATATCCTGATTGGCTTCACCACTCGGTCTCCTCTCCACCAATCAGCTGATGTGTGGTGAGCGTTCTGGCGCAATCTGGCTGCCGTCGCATCATCCAGGTGGATGCTGCACATTGGTGGTGGCTGAGGAGATTCCCCCTTCTATGTAAAGCGCTTTGAGTGCCTTGAAAAGCGCTATATAAATCGAATGCATTATTATTATTATTATTAATATGGATTCGTATGTCTATTTGATTTTTACTCTCATAGTGGCTCTCATAGAAATACACCACATTGACATGTATTAAACGAGCAACGGTTGGAGTTAAAAATCTTCATTTGTGTTCTACTGAAGAAACAAACACACCTGCATCTTGGATGCCCTGGGGGTAAGCAGATAAACATCAAATTTTCATTTTTGGGAGAACTATTCCTTTAACTATATCAACCCAGAATGACTTGTGCACATGCTCGGAGCAGACCGGTCTTAACAGATGCCACTCGGAGCACTCATAACTTGCAAATAATTTGCATGGCAGAGTAGCTAATTAGCATATTTGTGAGGGGGAGGGATAGAGTGAAAGACAGCGCTTCCCTGATTGCTTCTAATCTGACAGGATGGGCCAATCCCGTGATCCGCTGGTGCGTGGGTGTATGTTTGCATCTCAGGCCACTGGCAGGTTCAGCCGTCTTGGGGAACCTTTATACTGTACTGCATATTATTAAACTGTTGATTCCATTTACATTTAATCGGTTGTCTACTTTTAGTCCAGTATGCGCAAAAATGCTCTATTGGAGGAGAGTGCTGTAACTGTGAATAGGTACAATTTCCAGGCAATCCATTTCTCTTGCAGCACGATAAACGCTGAAGTTGGAAAAAGTCGTTTTTAAAAATAGATACTGATACAATGTATATTTTCGGTTGAAGATACCATGCCAAATCCCACCTCTGAAAGGAGCGAGGCGTAAATATTCAGTGTGTCACACTATTGATTCAAAAGATTTACGTTTCCTTAAAAAAGAGCGAGTGAATAACAGAATAAATGCAGAAACGCTCGCCATGACCAGAAGCACTCAGGAGAGGCCTGTTTGCAAACCAGCTGACTTACAACACATTCAGCTGAGATTTATGGCTGGGTGCGTACTGTTGTAAGAGCGTAAAGGTTGTGAGTAGCCGGCTTTATGCTTCATTGACAGATACTTATCCTTTAATTCAACTCGCCACCGATTAGCCTACATGAAAAAGAGTGATTATTGATAATAGAGGTGTATTTGATAGAGATATTTCACAGAAGTGTGAAACAAAGCAGCATTGTTATAGTGCATATTTGCTGAATAACTGTAAATCTGAGGTGCTGATGTGTTTGTCTGAATGCAACTTTTGCATTAAGAACTTTTATTTCAGATTCATGTAATGTTTCTTAGGGATTTTCACAGTTGATATGATTATTTATAATTGTTGATTGCACCATTGGCTCAAGAATTTAATACAATGAATACAAATATAAGGTATTACTTTATATTAGATGGCCTTATACTTACATCAAAAATGTGTGTTGTTCATATTGTACATATCAAACATGCTTGCTTATTGAGGTGGGGTACGTAAAGTTAGGAACAGGCGTAGTATAGGGTTAGTTGTAAGGGAAGTGTCAACAGTGTAATTATAAATGTAAAGAAATTGATTACAGATGTAATTACATGCAGGTATTTTGAAAAATGCAAGTACAATGTAAAAGCATGTATGTAGCCTACACAATAAGTGCATTTTATCAAATGATTCATTTAGTACATAGCAGTTAAGGCCACCTAATATAAAGTGGGTCCAACTATGGTAAATAAATAATATACTAATTAAAAATATATATTAAATAAATCATAAATATATGTATTCTTCAATAGTGACTTTAGTATTCTTTATTGACAATATTTCCCCATGATATAAAAAAATGTCAATATGTCGTAATAGCACTAAATTACCAGATTTGAATATGGTTTGCCTGTCAAGTAGCCAAAGAAACCACATATTCTGAGCATACTGGTAACTATGGCTAATAATATCAGCCTAAAGGAGTGGTTTTGAAATATGTGCACGACAGCTGGACAAACCAACAGAGGGCAGTATGTAGTTGCAAAATGGGGTCAATCACTTTGTTGCCTTTGTCTAAGCTAAAGGCAGGATGTGCTTCATTATTTATCAAACAATTATCTGAAATATGTTTTTTTAATGAAGTGATATATATATATATGTGTGTGTGTGTGTGTGTGTGTGTGTGTGTGTGTCTTATTTGAAGTCAGACTAAGAAACACAAATATTGCACAAGATTTAATAACATTTTAATATGTGTGGTGGTGGTGTGGCCTAAACTACACCATTAAACAAAAATTATAAGATTAAATAAGCAAATTACTGACATAATGTATAAATTACATAAAAATATGTTATATTATTTAGCTGATAAAACAGTCATGACTAAATTACAATGTATGGAAAATTATGTAGACTATAGAACATTTTCAAGGTGTTTCAGTTTCTAATATGTGTTTCATTAAAAAAATATCAAGTAAAACATTGAAAGTCGCAGGATATATGTTCACAAAAACCTAAATATGTTTAAAATGACATCCTTCTCATTTGTGCTTCACGTCTCTCTCAAAAGCGGATGACTCTCGTAGTGAAACGAAGGGTTTGTGAGAAGCCGTGAAGCCGTGCATACAGATGGCAGTGCCGGTGTTGGTGGAAATGAAGCTTCCTGAACTGTTGTAACGGCAGTCCCAGAGGACCGAGCCACAGTCCAATAAGATGTCATGAAGACTAGAGCGAGAGGAGTGCGCATCAGATCTCCCTCAATTAATCCACCATTAGATGCCTGAGATTCATGGCTCACTGCCTTTGCTTACTGCGATGGAGCTCAGATCTAATTAGACCCTCTCTCTCTTTCTCTCTCTTTCTCTCTCTCTCTCTCTCTCTCTCTCTCTCTCTCTCTCTCTCTCTCTCTCTCTCTCTCTCTCTCTCTCTCGGTTTCTCTTTCTCCATGTCCATCCCTCCTTAGATCGAAAGATAGACGGATCTTTCCTTATTGAGCGCTGTGGTTGGGTATTTTAGGTGTTCCTCCCTCTCTCTCCCTCTCTCAGTATCTTATCCTTACAGCTACATACTCACTCACTCTCAGTCTGTCCCTCTCTCTCCCACTCTTGCTTTCCCTCCCACTCTCTCTGTAACTCCTTCGCTCCTCTCATCCTCCTGTGACTTAGTTTGCTGTGCGCAACAACTGGCAGAGCTCTCTCCTCTTCTCCGGCGAGGTGGCAAGCATGTCCTCAGGCAGGGAGGGATTCAACTCCCTCGGGGGACCCTGCACGTTTAGGCACATGGTCTTACGGTGACGACGGATCCGCGGCACAACAACCTGAAGGAACGGAGGCACGGCAGCCTCAGCCTCAGCCTTCCCCGTCACTGCCGGCTCAGGGCAAGCGGACGAATGGGCGGCTTTGTGCTCAGCGGGTGTCGCTCTGTAGAGATCTCTAGGGTAAGCCTGCTTCAGTGGAGTAAGGATTTGTGCCTGTTTTTTTTTTTCTTTTTCTGCCACTACTTTGCCTTTTGTTCCTTTTGTGACTCGTCACAATATCATGGGGGAAAGAAAGATTTGTTGCCATGGGTATTGTGTGAGCTGATTGTCACTGTGCTGCAGATTTGTGTAATCGCGCTACTATCGGGGCGGTGGATATTTTTCTGCTGGATTTGTCAACTGTGTTTGCCGTATTAACATATTCATGGGATTCCTGCTTCAATTAAATGGCAATCACTGGCAGGCAGCAGGAGCCCTGTGTCAGTGAGCCTCTGTAATGATGTGTGAGTGGAATGAAGAGGAGCTTCACGAGAGAAAAAAAGAAAAGCTTTTTGTCCCCCTCTGTCCACGTTTTGTCTTCTCTTTTCTTTCGTTTGTCCTCTCTTTGTCCAGCTCACGTCATGTTTCGTTGTTTTGTTGTTCTCAAAAGCCCCAAAATGGAGGGAAAAGTCACAAAAGGATTGGGACAGTCACTCTGACACCTCGTCCGTGCACCTGCTGCAGGAAAACGCTTCTGGAGACGAGACCGAAGACTGAATTTTTGCTATTTAATTGTGACTGGCCAGAGGAAGATGTTGTACCATGGGAACCTGGCTGTACGCATGCTTTGGGGGCACGGGAGGGTGGTCTTTTAGCGTTGACAGGGCTGTCCAAACAAGATAAGAAGAGAGTTTGTTTTTTTTGACAAGCTCGTTGTGCTGAACCAGTGGTTGTGCTGCTGTCACAATGTCTCCAATGTGTTGTTTCTCTACTACGTGTCTTGTTTGGTGTGAATTCCGAGCAGAATGTTGCAAGCATCAGTGGATGGGTGTGTCTGAGTGTTTCGAGCATGTTAAGATAGCCACGGTCCATGTACACGCCACGGTTTTGAATGTATTATGTCGTGTTGTGTCGTGTTGTGACACTCCAAGTGTCATGGTGAATCACCGTTGTTCAGTGTTCATTTTCGTAACATTTGCAATTAAATGCTTTTTTACCGACGGCCTGTGAGAAATGTTTGATGAAAGCTGTCGTAAACACATATTTCTCGCATTTACATCCTCGGTGATACCCGACTTAAAGAATCTTCGGATTTTTCTCTTTGTTCATGTTATTTTGTTGTTCCACGTGAGTCAGAAGTGTGTATGAATGAATTCCACAAAGCTGGAAAAATACACGTTGTGATGTCCATCTTTTCCCACTTCCATTTGGTAGCTGCTGCACCCCTCAGAAAATGAAAGCCATAATAACAGTCATTGTTCCCCGTTTCTGACAGCCATCATTGCATTCCCTTTTTTCCCCAAACGATCTGTAATTTGCTTCCCGCTGCTAATGGATTTTCTGTATGACTCCTCTTTCTCTCTCTCTCTCTTGCTCCCTCCCTGAATGTGTGTGATGAGCATGTGAGACTTCGAAGGTTTGACTGTTAATGTGGTGGGCAATAGCGACATTAAACCTATGGTGGAGAATATATCAAGCCTGTGCACATATCAACTTTTGTTTAATTCCTCCCTTTTTAACATCATTCCCAGATTTGGCCAGGATGTTTGAGAGTGCTTCCGCCCCCAGAGGCCAGGCTGGACCGAGGACAGGTCGTGAGGTCTGTGAGCGCCCTCTCCCAGGTAAGATGATCCCCCTCACCATCTGTCTCTCCACATAACTAGTTAAACCCAGGAAGGGAAGCATTTTTTACATGCAATACCCTCCCTCTCCTGCTACAAATGCAAAGTGTGTTCATTTCTGTCTGCAGATGCAACCTTTGACGGGGGCCTTGGCTTGTGGTAAAGGGCATCTTCAATCAATTCCCCTAGAGAGAAAACTCTGCTTTGGCCTATGCCACTGTGGATGGCTGAAAGTCAGGCGAAGCCCCCTTTTTCTAAGGCTCTCTTCGGTGACGGGTATTCTTGGGTGGATAATACGGCTCTCGTTGTTATTGCTTAAGAATACGCGTAGTTGAGGAGAGTCATTGTCGACTGTCTTCGGGGAGATAACCTCCACTGGTCCCAAAAACCTTCTGGCTTTGCACCATGGCCGTTCATGTAGCAACTAGACAACTAATCATTTTCACTGTGATTTGTTTGATTTCTGCAACAGGAGACAGACAGCTTTTTGCTGTCAGTGTAGTGTCTCCACCTTCATTGGCAAATCGCCACTTTATATGCTATCTGACGAGCGGCATTTTGCATTTCGCACAATTTGTTTGTTTGTTTTTTCTCTGAGTGTGCGTGCGAGGGGAGGTTCACGGGGAACGGCGTTTATTTTTGCTCTCTTCGGGGAGTGTTTAAGTGTACACATGCCTACTTGCCTGGCTGATAGGAATGCATTTACTGCTCTTTATTGTTAGTCCTGAGCACCAGCGGGAGCCCCCGACTGCATGGGGTGTTCACACAGATTGATTTTGAGATGGCATTAGTCGTACAGTTTTCGCCATTCAGCTGACAGCGGTGGGAGGCAAAATGTCCACGGAATCTAAACAGGCTTTGCTATGAATGGGGAGGGGCTTCAAGTCTAATTACAAAACACAGCTAAGTAGAAACAGCATAGCAGATTACATCGTGTCTGCTGGGCTCATAGCATCAGCTGGTTCGTTCTGATTGTAGCACTGTTTCTTATTGAATATCTTTTTTCTTCTAGATAGACACATACACATAATGTTCTTTTCCAAACCACTAATTACTTTTTAATGATGCGCTCAAATGTCTGAGTTAGCTTGTGCTGGTGAAAGCAAATGAGGCCCATGCCATTTAAAGATGGTCAGTGTTCGTTAAAGCAGTCATATCTATATCTCAGATCTTATTGGAGGAATATGTTGTTTGTATAATATTTAACCAAACAGCTTTAATATAACTTCATGGATTTAAGATGAATGTAAGGCTGCTGGTTTTTAAAATCTAAAGGCAAATTTATATATACTTGTTTATTATTATTTGTGAATAATATTGTGTGGGTTAATATTTAATTGACATACAGAACTGTTAAGAAACACTTGATTTGAAATGTATAGCTTGCTTCTTTCATTCTCTGCTGAACGAAGGCCTGGAAGACATAGAGGCAAAATGCAAATTGGCTGCTACTCTGTTTTAGTCATATTAGCCACAGCTTGTGAAAATAACTAGAGGCTTATTAGAAATGCTCATGGAAAGTCCCCAGCCCCAGAAACGAAACCTATTACTTATATCATATTATTATGTAAACTAGTGTTGTATTACTAATATTATGAATATCACAGGGTTGAAATATAAATGAACTACTTTCATACTCATGGTATATTATTTATTGTCATGATTGCAATGTCATTATTTTATTAGTGATGCACATTCAACATTTTTTTTCCAGTGTAACTGTATTTCACACAAAATTAACACTTACCTGAATGTGCCTATATTATTAAGTCATGGGAAATGTTGTATCCAGTGACAATATGAAGCCCTAAATAAACTTTCTATAAACAGTCCCGAACATTGTTATGTATTTGTCATGGCTTGAGTGAGTTTACTCTGCCTTCCCCCTGTTTCCTCTCTCTGTGCTAATAGCTTTCATACACCTGTATCCGTGCAGGTGTTTTCCTCTTTATGATTATCTCTCCCACCCACAGGGCTAATTTCAGCCTTGGGGAAAAAAAGAAGAGAAAAAAAAAAAACACTAAATAACCCATGGAATTTTCACTAGTTTTTCTAAATAACGCCTTTTTCTGGTGCTCTCTCTTTCTCTTGTGTGCCACATTAGTGGAGCTGTTTAAGTATTGTGTAGCAAGAAAGCATTTCAAATCCGTTTGCACTTGAGACATTTATCATGATGCATTCCCTTCTTATGCTCCTATCAACAACAGCCAGGTACCCTCTGTCTCACTATAATGACACTTTAAAAAACTAATCTATTTTGGGGTGTTTGTGACACACACCCTTAGTGAGAAAACTGGATCAAGCGGTCCATTTTACCAGTATTTTTGGGGAGAAAAGAATGTGCTATGCGGACAAAAAAAAAAAAAAAAAAAAACCCTGTTAAAATGCAACTCTTTGAGCAGAATGCATCTTACAAGCTATCTATATTTTTAGGAGATGTATTGCCCACTGGATACTTGTGCTGGCAAATGCTGGTTTGCTTTAAAGCAATTGTTAGAAATAAGCTGACAGAGATTTGAATGCCACATGCTACCCAGAATTCTGTGTAGGCTAACGTGATCTAGACTAAACAGACATTAGCCCACACTCCAAAGACTCTGCATACTTGGCTGAGCTTGCAGCTGAGCTATCAGCTCACCCATATGATACGAGAACGCTGTTCATGTGTGCATGTCCCTGGTGAAAACCCCAGCATAAAACCATCATGAATTCCATGTTGGTCAAGGCAGGTTTTTGAGTAAGAGCTTGTATAGTGGTTGTCCAGCTGATGGACCGGCATAGTCATGCTGTTACCTGAGCTGGGCTGGCTTGTCCGCCAGCACTTCCGCGTTTCCATTCTGGGAACCGGCGACCAGCATCCCATGCTAGACCCAACATGCAAAACATACCTTATGCAGGTACGGGGTAATTACTATTTTTCAGGAGGGGTAAGTGAGCACTGTTTTTATTCCTTTTAAAGGCATAGACACTGAATACCTTGGGTGGTGCCATCCCCAAGCCTCTCTTTAAGAGACCCTTGGCTTTTAGCTCTGTATCAGAGGGGTCGACAGATCAGTCGTAGTTCTAGTTAAAGGGTCAAAAGAGGCGAAACTATCTAAAGTTGGGGGGGAGGGGGGTCTTACGATTGTTTGCTCAAGGTTATTAGTGCAACAAATGTGTTGTGGCGAATGAAAGCTCTCGACGAGGCCATTGCGGGCCTCATAGTCAAGTGGCTGCACTTAAAACATTTGAATACTCTGAAAGGGCCTCGAAAATGTGTTTCGCCCATCTCTATCTCTCTGTCTTCGCCTCGCTTGCTCTCCCTTCCCCCTCGCTCTTCGCTCTCGTATAAGCTCTGACCTTTTGATACATAATCATCTCCTGGGGGCTGCACGCAGAGCCTTTGTTTACTCCATCATCAGGACCACCTTCAGACAAGACCCCCCTTCCTCCCGCGGCCCTCCTCTTCCCTCTCCATGCAGGTCATATCTTTAATTATTCTGTGATAATTAGTCCAGCAGGGCATTTTCATCTGCATTGATATATGTGCGGTTCAGGGTAGGACGCTCGCTTTGTGAGTTAAAGAGCGCGCGGTGGTGATCGGTATGCACGCCATCTGCCCTCCAATTGCCTCCGACAATTTCGCTGAGGAATAAATGGAGGCCTATCGGCACAAAACAAAATAAGCAAATCAATTATCTGCACCGCCGCAGCTCTTTTACCGAGCGCTACGCATTTCGCATGTAGTGAGAAACAATATGTCGGGTCCTCGCTTAACTGATGCGAGATCGACTTTTTTTTAAATACAGCACAACAATGCTTTTTGGAAGTTCACACACTTATTTGCTAATTAATTAGCCATGTGTCCAGTCGTCACAGCTGGTTTAACCGTGTAATGTCAGGGCAAATTGCAATTGAGACATCGAACAGAATCAACTGCTATTCCTGAGGTAGATTTTGAGCACTCTGTGCCTGATAAGTCAAAGTGCGAAATAAAACCGACGCGTAGAGGCAGTTCAGTCAGCCAGCTTTGTTTCATCCTCAGAAAGATTGACACCGACGGGAATTCCAGATCAACAGTTGCCAGTTTTGTGTGCTTAGAGCTGACACATTGACACACATAGCAGTGCATCTCTCTGTTAAACAAATGGCTCGTTGAGCCGCGGCTGACTCTGAGATCAAATAAAAGCTTGCCTAAATCCTCTCAAGGAGGACAAACTCTGTTTCTGTCAGCAAGACGAGTGACTGTTGTATTCGCTGCTAATCAACTTTCACACTTCAAGCTCACTTCAAGAGCTAAGCGTGCAGCATGCGCCCGAGCCGATCCATCGTCCTGAAAACCACAAGAGCACGTGTGTTGCCATCACAACATTTTCGGGTTGGGGCCTGGCCAGCTGTTGTGGGTCCAGATGTGCACGCCTTGCTCTTTTCTCACTCGTGCTTTATCACTCTGACTGCCAGTGAAGAAAGTTTCGCAGATTGGTGTCGAACAGAACGCTTCGCCTTGGCCTGTGCGTGGATCAGTTTTCATGATACATCTAACTCTCACAGGATTGGCCAGAACCCTGCAGAGAGAGTCTGTGCTGCTACAGCCATCTGGCATGCGTTGGGTCAGCAATGCCTCCCTGCCCTCTGTTTTGGCCTCTATCTCAATCCTGCCCAGAGTTGTTTAACAGATATTTACTGTCTGCTTGCCAATTGCTCATCTTCATCATTTCCCCCCCTGTGCTAAATAACAGGTCAGGACTGCTGGTTGTGCTTGGAAGTCTCTGCATGGTTTGAATTAGTTGATTTAGCTAATTTGTCATTTAGCTGAGAATTCTTTCCACAAGGATGTACAGAGCACTTAATACAGTCCCATTGGAGCGGCCAGGGGTTAAGAGTTTCGCTCAGAGGTGCAATGATGTTTTTTTTATTTTTTTTTATGGAGTCTATGCAGGATTTGGACAGCAGCATTTGGATTAAAAGCTTCTGCTTATTGAACAAATGTATTGTAAAAGTACAAATAGTAAAGCTTTTAGTTATATTTTCCCAGTAGTGAGGTAGTAGCATTACTAGTTTTTAAATAATGTAGTTTGTCACCTGATTATCACCAGATTCATTGGTGATAAAAAGTGGTATGAATGTCCCTGCTTAAAGGATTAGTTCACCCAAAAATGAAATTTATGTCATTAATGACTCACCCTAATGTTGTTCCACACCCGTAAGACCTCTGTTCATCTTCAGAACACAGTTTAAGATATTTTATATTTAGTCCGAGAGCGTATGCAAGAGTATCCACACTATACTGTCCATGTCCAGAAAGGGAATACAAACATCATCAAAGTAGTCCATATGTGACATCAGTTAGTTCATTAGAATCTATTGAAGCATCGAAAATACATTTTGGTCCAAAAATAAAAAAAATCTACAACTTTATTCAGTATTGTCTCCTCTTCTGCGTTTGTTTTCAAACCTCAAATAAAGATTCAAACGGTCGTGAATCAGCGGATTGATTCATGATTTGGATTGTGTCAAACTGCTGAAATCACGTGATTCACGATCTGAACCAACGCTTTAAGTACAGATGCTCACTTTACTTTAGCATATTGATGAATAAGCACTTTTGTATTACTAAAGTAACATACTTGAATGAAAAAAATAGCTTGTGTTAAAAAGGTAACATTTTAGAACTGAATAATGCATTATTGAATAATGTAATATTAATACTCTAGTAACTACTGTTAACTAACAAAGAAAGTGTGATTAATGAATTAGTACGTAATAGTGTTAAGTCGAATGTGGTAGTTCACTATTAGCTAATCAATACCTACTATTTTTTTTTCAAACCTCCCTAAGGACTATTAAGAGCTACTATATACAGGTTCATAATTAATGTGAATAATGCATAATGTATAATTAATTCTAAAGTGAAGGTCATGGTAACCCACTAGTAATGACTCAATTATTACCAAATCCTTCAGAAGGAACTACTAATTATTTGGAACAGCACTCTAAAGTGAATATCATGATAACTCATCATGATTTAAGGTTTTGGATAGTAAGTGCTTCTGATGGATTTGGTAACACTTGAGTCATTACTAGTGGGTTACCATGACCTTCACTTTAGAATACTGATCTAAATAAGGAGCAGTTCCTTTGGAAGGATGTTGAGTCATTGCTATCCTAAACCTTACAAAAACCTCAAAAGTTTACAATGACTTCAGACAATCTTATGATGTTATCATGATGTTCACTTTAGAATACTTTTTTTTAATAATTAGTAATTCCTTCCAAAGGATTTGAGTCATTACACTGTAAAATTTTTTTTGTTGGTTTAACCTAAAAAAGCAAACTGTCCTCCAAAAAAAACAGACTCTATAGGTCAATTTCCTTATGAATTATTAATATTTAAATTATTATTATTATAATATCAATATTATTTAAGGTCCTTATTATGACCTATATTTACGTTTTGTGTTACGTCTGTCATGAAATGATATATGACTGTCGTTACCAATCAAAATGCATGTTCATTTTAATGCAATGTGAGGACTTTTTACCACCATTTGTCTTATTTCCATTTATCAAAAATATATATATTTTATTTACAACTACACCCACACTATCCCTAAACCTACCCAGAGGTCACTTTATGAGCATGTGATCCCTGGGATCGAACTCACGACTGCAGGATCACGCAATGCTTTACCAATTGAGCTTTGCAAAACCTGAAATATTATGCAGTTGAAAGGGAAAAATGCTTTAAAATGAAAGTTTCCTGTTGTCCATAGGAGCAAAACTTTAGAAAACGCTCCTATGGGTCGTATTTCAAGGAAGTG
Organism: Pseudorasbora parva; assembly: GCF_024679245.1. NCBI lineage: Eukaryota > Metazoa > Chordata > Actinopteri > Cypriniformes > Gobionidae > Pseudorasbora > Pseudorasbora parva. The sequence goes on from NC_090180.1 coordinate 12,117,717, forward strand.
ATAAATGACCTATATATGCGTATTGGTTGGAGGACATGTTGTAAAAAAGTAAGTAAAATGTTGAGGTAATTGAAATTAAAAATTTGAGTTGATACAATGAAGAAAATTGGTTTAATAAATAGAAACTCAAAATATGAACCACACATTTTAAAAAAAAATAAATGATGGAAATAGCTAAATTTGGCATGTTGCACTGCGTCTTAACAAATAAAACACCCAATATGCTTACAAAATCTTTAATAATATTTGAAAAAAGGTTGTCGATTCTCAAAAATGTTCATTGTATTAACTCAAATTTTTTATTGTTTATTTACAGGTAACTTTTTTTTTTTTTTACAGTATACTAGTGGGTTACCATGATCTTAACTTTGTAATTAATTATACATTATGCATTATTCACATTAATTATGAACCTGCATTTAGTAGTTCTTAGTCAGTAGGAAATACTAGTAGTTACTAATTAACTAATAGTGACATTCAGCTGGGCGCTATTACTTGCTAATTAGTAAATCAGAGTTTCTTGTAAGTTAATAGTAGTAATTAGAATGTTAACAATACATTACTCATTTGTTCCTGTGAAGTAACTCATTAATGACGGAACAGTAATCTAAGGTGTTACCAAAAATGGACAACAACGATGTTTGTAAATGACTTTCTTTTGAGACGTATTTCTTTGAATTTCAGTCCACCAGTGCACTGAATCAGCAGCTTCTAAATTAGTAGTAGCTTGCCCAACACTAAGATTTGAGCAATACTTTTTAAAGTCTTTTAAGCATTAAGCAACACCATATGTTACACGTTGCATCAGCTAATTAATATTTCCATCGCAGCAGATATTTCATATCACTTCTAGACTTAATAGTGGAACGTATCATGCTGCTCCTTGTCACATATACTTAAGCTGTTCCTCCAGCACTTGCTGATGGAAACCTGCAAGACCTCCAGTGAGTACGGGGATGAAGTGGAGAGGACTGCAAGGGCTGACGCTTTTCTTGTTAAAGTAACCCAAAGGTCAGCCACAACCCGATCCTTCCAATCCAGTTAGAGCTGCCGGCAAAGCTGTCCAACACCTTGCTTTTTCTCAGTGCCCCCAAATCCTTGACTGGCAGTCAAAACAGCCCTGAGCAGAATCAGAGGTGTAGTTGACCGCCTCTCGTCTGCGCTTTGCAAACCATCCCTTCAAGTCGCCTCTAATCCTCTGCTAGCCCGGCTGGCCGCGGAACCTTTAATCCCGATGCTTTCTGACAGAACTGAGCCCGGGCCTGAAGTTGAGGCTCTGCTTGCTTGAGAGAAATAAGAATGATGGTGAGAAGCATTTCAGAGCTCAGCCAAAGTCTGGACGCATCCGATGACAAACAGACACGGCCCGGATCTGCCTTATGGCTGACGCTTAGTGAGCCCGAACCTGCTCTGTTATCACTCAACACGCTTTTCTCTGCAGTCTTCCATCAGTGTCAGATGGAGGAAAGCAGAGATGACAACAAATAGTATCTTCTAACCTCTGATGTTTAAAGAGATACGACTGGTTAAAAATAGCATGTTTGAACACAGGCTCTTAAGTTAAGAAAAACGTTGTTATTTGCTCTCAGCAGGTTCTCCTTTTTAGGTGCCAGTTTCATACGCCGCAACGAATTAAGCAGTATTTGTATCTAGTTTTCCCATTAAATTATCTAAACATTTTTACCAAAAAGTTAATATCTTAATATATTATAGTTCTCAGAAAAGCAAAAGATAGGGAGAGAGGCCAATAGGGGATGACACATAATCTTAATTTAAGATATATTATCTGAAAACTTAAATTTACTTGAAGCAAAATGATGAATTAAGGATATTTACATCCACTACTGTTCAAAAGTGTTTATTTTATTCATATTTTTGTTCAGCAAGTTTGTATTAAATGCCTCAAATGTCACATTGAAGACATTTATAGATTTCTATTTCAAATAAATGCTGATCTTTTGAACTTTCTATTAATTGAAAGGATTTTGAAATGAAATGATTCTTGAGCAGCACATTTGCATATTAGAATGATTTCTGAAGAAACATGTGACACTGAAGACTGGAGTAATGAAACTGAACATTCAGCTTTGATATAACAGGAATTAAAACAAAAATATATATATTAGATCTATAAGAACAGTTATTTTAAATTATTTTTCAGTGGACTATTTCAACTTGCATTTATTGGCATGGGGCATGGAATATACATAATCTTACATAAAGGGACAAAAGGACAGGCTACTCCAAGAAAAAGCTAGAACCAAGTAGCAGATCTCTACAGGTGGTGCTGGGGAGGAAGAGGGATAAACAGAAGTTTTCATAAACAGGGCGATCATAGGCTATGGTTATGGATTAAGAAGTACTTCTGATTGGCTGATGCCACGGCATTGGAAGAACCAATGAGCGCTCGGAGTTTCATATGTATATAAAATATTTCAAAATATTACTATTTTTTACTGTATTTGTGATCATCAAATAAATACAGCCTTGGTAAGCGCAATATACAATTTTATTGAATTTAAACTTTTGAATGGTGGTTTTAATAAGACAAAAAGTTTTTTTTTTTTTTTTTTTTTTACTAAATCCACACATTTCAGATTAGATGTTGGTTGTTTATAATCTTGGTTGTCCTTGAATTGTGAGGAGACAGACCAACCGTCTGTGTTTTCAAATGATGTTCTTTTTTATGTTTCCACCAAAGAAGTGCTGCTGGATTCAGACCTCTGTGGAACACTGAAGGGAAAATGAAAGACTGTAAATGTTTAATGCTCCACCAAAAACAGAGAATGGGAAGTTAATATAAAATGTCATGCATTTCGAACCTCAACGTTTCATTCGATCTGAATTTTCACAGACCTGTCATTTATATGAATTACTGTATCAATTAATTGAAATGACTGGGAAGCTGTGTGGTTCCTCCTGGAACAATATTGCAGTATATTTCTCTGTTGTTTCATCATATCAGAAATAGTTATGGTTTCCAATATTCTTTTTGTTCTGGATGTCGGCCAAGTTCTACACAGGCAGTGTTGCCAGACGGCAGGCATTTTCAATCCAGAATGCTAAGACCTACTCTGGTTGGCAGAGAAGCTTGACATTTGTTAATGTTTTGTCCTAATCCATGGAAGACATAAATGTAGAACAAAGAAATTCAACCAAAAAAATTAATAGGAATTCTCGAATTTCTCTGTAAAGAATGCAGGAACTGTTGAGTGTGCAGGTGGAGCGAAGGACGGAGGAGAAATCTCCTAAAATCACGGCAACAAAAGTCCAGGCTGAAAACTGATGAAAGAGCTGTAATTTTCCATGCAAGCTGCAAATAGGACATTTCCTCATATTACTCTTTTCAGAAACATCAAATGTTTTTTTGGCGACGAAAATTATTTACAGAGGTTTTCTGCAGAGCCCAACAAGAAAAAACGAAAGGAAACGTGTGAGAGAAAAAAAAGAGAAAGTAAACCAAGGCCTATTTTTTTTTCTTTCTCTTCCCTGTTGCTGCCACTGTCACAGGAGGTAGCCTGTTAAACGCAGGAAACCGTTTGGTGTGTTTCTCTCTCTCTGACTGCCACACAACGCTGTTTGTCGTTTCCCTTTTGAACCGTTGCCTACCGGATCAAAGCATGCATGAAAGTGTGCAGGTTAGTTAAAACCAGAGACGTGTTGAACCACACACACACACACACACACACACACACACACACACACACACACACACACACACACACACACACACACACACACACACACACACACACACACACACACACACACACACACACACACACACACACTGAAGTCACTAAGGATAGCTCCACTCTGATGATGAAGCAATGTGCTTGCCAATAAAAGGCACCTATTGATGCTGAAGAAATCACAGGTATTTTTGAACCCCCTGAAAAAAAGGTCTTAATTGATATGATAATTGATAGTCTTTAGATTAATCAGCTGCTATTTGGCCATTTTGAGATTATCTGTAAAATGAATTGGCTGTTAACACTTCCAAAATCCACTGACAGCCTTGCCAATGGATGACTAGCCAGACAAATAGTGTTTAAAAAATGTTTTTTCGGGGGTACATTTTGAATAAATATTTAGTATTTATATCATTTTTCTATCAATGTTTTTTTATATAATAATAATAATACATTTTATTTGTATTGCACTTTACATTTGGAACAAATCTCAAAGTGCTACAGTTAAGATCATTTAAAAATGGGAATATACTAATAGATTTAATAGCTAAAAGACATAAGCTGTCCGAAAAAGAAATGCTTTAAGTCCTTTTTTGAGGTGCCCTCAGATGGTCGGGTAGGGCATTCCAAATCCGAGGAGTGGCAGAACAGAAAGCCTGATCACCCATAGAGCTGAGCTTAGTCTTGGGAAGATGAAGGAGGTTTGAATTTGTTGAATGAAGTGATCGTACTGTATAGTTGAAGGTGTGAGTAGTTATTTCAGAAAGGAGGGGGCATTTCCATAGATGCCCTAGTGGGTTAGAAAGGAGACCTTATATTCAATCCTGGTGGGAACAGGAAACCAGTGAAGTGAATGGAGAATGGTTGTGATGTGATCGAATTTTCAAACTCTCAACAGGATCCTTGCTGCACTATTCTGAACACACTGCAGTCTCTGCAAGCTTTTGTTAGGGATCCCGATGAGAAGTGCATTACAGTAATCCAGTCTGGAGGAGACAAAGGTGTGGACCAGCTTTTCAGCATCTGCTAAGGTTAGTGTTGGACGGAGTTTAGCAATATTTCTGAGAATGCAGAAAGGTGTCTTGCAGAGGTTTTAGATATGGGCTTCGAAGCTGAGTTGTGGGTCAAATCTTACACCAAGATTGGTGACAGTTGTGGAGAGGGGAATGTCTTGACCAGAGATAGTTAGATATACACTAACGTTCAAAACTTACGTTTAAAAATACAGTAAAAACTTGTTTAATATTGTACAGTATTATTGCAATTTTAAATGTGTTTTCTATTTAAATATATTTTAAAATGGAAATTATTGGCAAAGCTGAATTGTCAGTGTCTTCAGTGTCACATAATCCTTCAGAAATTATTCTAAGAATCATCTGCTCAAGAAACATTTCCTATTATTATCAATGTTAAAAACAGTTGTGCTGATTAATATGTTTGTGGCAACCATGATATGTTTTTCTCAGGATTTTTTGATTAATAGAAAGTTCAAAAGGACAGAATGTATCTGAAGTTCAAATATATTGTAATATTACAGATGTTCTTGCTGAATAAGTATTATAAATCTTACTGACCCCAAACATTTGAATGTTTGGACACATCATGCACACAAATAAACATAATATATGCAATGCAATTTAAAGGGTAAGTTCACCCAAAAATGCAAATTCTGTCATTTATTACTTACCCTAATGTCGTTCGACACCCATGAGACCTCAAAAAAACTAAATAATTACTTATATAGTGATGGGCTGAATTCATAACAATTTTCCAACGGTTATGAATCAGTGTATTGATTCCTGATTCAGATCGCGTGTCAAACTGCTGAAATCATGTGACATTGGCGATCCGAATCAGGAAATGACACTGGTGTCAATGAAGGCCTGTCTGAGCCATCGGATTTCAACAAAAATATCTTGATTTGTGTTCCGAAGATGAACGGAGGTCTCACGGGTGTCGAACGACATTAGGGTAAGTAATTAATGACAGAATTTTCATTTTTGGGTGAAATAACTCTTTAATGTTAGCAACATAACTGTGCATTTGCATTATATATTTGTAACCCCTCCTGTTTGCTCCGTGCGAGACTCGAACCCGGGTCCGCCTGCATGAGAGTTGGACACTCTAACAAGGAGACTAAAAGCTGCATCCTCTAGCATCAGTCACTAGAGTGTTTCGAGGTCAGAAGAGTGAGGTTTACTCGCACAGCAACTACTAGCTGGCCTCCGTTACATATTCAAAATTCACTGCATATTTTAAACAAAATGTGTAGTTTAATGTTTCGTGTATTGGTCACCCCAAAAATTAGCATCTGTATAGCAGTCAGTCGACCACTTATTAGTCCATCTATAGTTTGATGCAACAGCATGCCATTTTTGCTCACTATATAGAACATATGATAACTTAACCCCTTCAAAACTGTTTAAAGGTGCCCTAGAATGAAAAATGTAATTGCCATATTGAAATAATAAGAGTTCAGTACATGGACATAACATACTGTGAGTCTCAAACACCATTGCCTCCTCCTTCATATGTAAATCTTGTGCATAAAAAACACCACAGAAAAATAAGTGCTTCTCAACATAAGGCCATCCGTGACACAAGCGTTGGGGATCATTTATATGTTAGCCCCCAACATTTGCATACATATATAATATTACAAAATACAACTGTAGATACGTTGCTTACAGATTGTTTACTTGATCCTTCTAGCAAAAATCACCTTTTCCACCATATAAGATAAAACGATAGTCATTTGACAAGGCTATTCATTTTGTAAAAATATAAGTTTATATTTTTGAGAACTTAAGTATGATGTTTTTGCATGATTGTATTTCTGAGTACAACACAGTCACTGCATAGCCTACATTGTGACTAACGTTATATAAACATGCGTATATCATTGACGGAAAAAGACTCATCACTGGTTTTCTGAGGGAATGAGCGTTTGAGCGGTTGCCAGATTTCAGTCATTTAAATCACCCGATCAGAGCTTTTCTGTGAAAAGAACCAGTATACTATCCGGTGTTATACCTAAACATGTCCAATCTGGCAACCATATCCACGTGAGCTCTCTCTAGCGCGGATGATCTAAAAACACCAATAAACAAGCTGCATTTTATCAATCTCCATTTGAGATGTTCTGCTTAGTGTCATTCAGTCGGTCTGTGTTCTGTCAGGACGGTCAGGACTCACACCACGCGCTTTAGTGAACTGCTGTGAGCTGCTGAAATAAGCCAATCAGAGCAGAGCTCTAATTTTAATATTAATGCCTCTTCCAAATAAGGCAAAAACATTACATTACATCCATTACAGCATTACATCCTAGGGACAATTTATAGGGTTGTAAATGGACCTGTAAAACTGTATCTGGACAATTTTTGCCCTTAAATAGGCCACATACCCTCTATGTAGACATCAGAGAACAATTTAACATAATGTTTCAAATCATTCTAGGGCACCTTTAAAGGCTGGTAAATGTACAGCCCGCTCTTTTGTTTTACAGCAGGGCAGTGAAAAATCCCGTACTGACAGCAGCTCTGTTCACAAACGACTAATCAAGCCGCCTTACTTCGCTTTGAAAATGAAAGGAAACTTATCTGATGTCAGGTTTGCTACTGCCCAAGGACTGAGATCATTTCTCTCTCAGCACACAAATACTGGGTGACGAGAATCAATCAAACGCTGATTCACCGAATTGGCCAACACGGAGGAGAGGAAGAATTCACGGGAGCCAAGTGTGTCATCTTTTGCCAGAGTCTGTCTGTGTGCGTGATGACAATGCTGTGCTGGATTCTGGTCCGTGACGTGAGTAGCCTATGCTAGAACACTGGGTCTGCTGTGCTACTACAGCTGCTTGATTATAATGATATTCTGACCCCTGCTGATTCTAGAGGATCCACAATCCCTCTGATCACTAAGTTGCCTCAGGCTTATCAGCTCTCAGCGTGAGGAGGCTGCTGTCCCGAACATAAATATTAGATTTGAAAAATATAGGGCGAATATGAATCTAAGCCAGAGCAAATACTGTTTGGGATTTGTTTTTAAGATTATTTCTGTGTTGCTCTCTTTGTATTGTGACATTTAAATGAAAGATTCATACTGAAAATTGCATTCAAAGTGCACTAAACTGTGTTCTGATACTGTGATTATAATGAGTGGCAAAAATAATTGTCTTGAGAGAATGACTAACACTGTGTTGAATGATTATAATGAGTGACAAAAATAAATGCCTTGCCATAAAGCACAATATTTCGTTAAAGGCTACAAAAAAACACTTGAGGTGCAAACACACACACACACACACACACACACACACACACACACACACACACGTAGACCGACCCGGAGGCGCGCGCACACACACACCACTGAGAAGCTCAGCTCAGCTCAGCTCCAGAGTTGCAGAAATAAAGCTCCTCAGCAGTCGGCAGGTGTTTGAACATCAAGCCCTGCTCACGTTTGGCCTGCTGTGTTGGGTTGGAGAGAAAAACCCGCTCTGACTGCAAAGACGAGAGATGCAAGCAGGCAGGAGCAATAAACACTAGTGAATGGAAGGTGAAGTGACCTATTTCTACATTCGACGGCAGAGGTGTCTACATGAAAACAGGAAAACAAAGCTTCTTGTCTCGAGGCTGAAGGGAATTAGACATCATTCTGTGTGTGTTCGTTCTCTCACATATACATGACTGAACAATGTTGTGATGAAAAATATATCGGTTGAAAATATTTAAGTTTTAAAATAAAGCAGAAATCTGTAAATGGCTTTGTGTGGTGATTTACTGTACTCTGACATTGTTTAGACACATATTTAACTAATGTTTGCACTGATTTAAATGGGGGAAAAGATGTATAGCTGGATCATAGATAAACCCCTATTTTCATTTTAATACATTTTTGATTACCAGCATTTCCATATTTGATTTTCTGTGTCTTTTCAAGCTAAAATCTTTTTCTTTTTAAAGCCTCAACAATAACAAAATGAGAATAGCCTACTATACCTGAATATTGCATAATACCACAGCTCAGAGACATGGTAACTTGGAGTCATCAGACTTTGAACCTCATGGTTCACTGAGGAAAGAAAGAGGGGGAGGGAGAGTGACATGTATTGGACAAGCCACTCCCCCTACTGTGATACTGGCTCAAAACATTTAACCCCTCATTGCACTATAAAACAGGCTGAATTTAACCCCCAAACGCCAAGAGTATAAGGTATTTTCAGATATATTATCTAACCCAAGCAACATGAAAAAGTAAAATTATATGAACTTGCAAATTTTGACAATTTTCTGATTAGTTCTGAGAAATGCCAATATCACAAAATAAAATAGATGAGTGGTGTCATGTAGAATTTTAAAACATTATGTCAGTACACTGGTCTCATGTATGACTAGGCAATATATTTAAATATGTATGAAAATGTTCATTACATGAATCCTACTTAAATTAACATTTTATATAAAATAATAATAAAAAACAATATGAATTGATAAAAAGTAGCCTACAAATGTACACAGGATGGATAGATAGATAGATAGATAGATAGATAGATAGATAGATAGATAGATAGATAGATAGATAGATAGATAGATAGATAGATAGATAGATAGATAGATAGATAGATAGATAGATAGATAGATAGATAGATAGATAGATAGATAGATAGATAGATTACCTTGTGCACGTGCAGCCTCGCTTTACCTTCAATGTAAACTTTGACCCTTTAAACTTCGGAATGAGACGGAATGAACCATTTCACACAGAACTAATGACATTTCGCCTGTTCGTGTCAATTTAAAAAAAATGGGTTGAAAAAAGACAATAGATGCTTTAAGAATAGCACTTTATCATGCGTGTGTCAATACAAAAGGTTCACAGCTGCTGCTGATGTGAAGTGTGTGTGGTGACATAATGGACTAGTCGCGTGTTTTAGGCGCGTTCACTAAAGTTCTGAGCGCGTGCTTAGATCCACTAGTGTCAAAAGCTCTCGCGACTCTTAACAAGGGGAGAGATCGGATCATATGCTGCAGGTCGGACATAATGGCTACAATGTTGAGCAAAGAATTACCGGATATCGAGGTAAAGCGACACACAGAGTGTTACTGAGCTTTGTATACTTCGGTAAGACGTTTTACACACTTTGTTGCTAGCTGGGCACGTGTCCACGTTTTAAAGTCAGGGAAGGTGGTTTGTGTGGGAGACTGCCAAAACTTTGAAAGTACCACTGTTCGTGCTAAATACAGGCACATCGAGGAAGAATAATAATAAATAAAAACTTGGTCACTTGATTTTAATAAAATAAAAACATGCATTTGTATGCACTTCATGTAATCGACTTGTATGTTTAATTTCAACCTAAAAATCAGGTTATTGCAAAGCAGCATATTGATGGTGATTATGGTATTATTAAATATTATTATTAAATATTGTTTATCAGTTTGTTTGTTTTTTGCACATCATTTTCAGTTATGAGTCACATTGAAAAAGCTACATGCGAGGATTTTCGTCGTTAGTCTTTGAAACTTCGAATCGAAGGACATTTCTAAAACCCCTGAATGATTATTAAAAGGTGGAGATGAATAAAAGCACACCTGAATGTTTTTTTATATACACATGGCCTTGTGTGCTGCTAGGAAGAGATTTCAGGACCTTGGACAGAGACCCACTCAGTAGTTGACATCACAGTAGATGTTCACTGATGAAGCCGTAATTAGTAGCTTAATGAAAATGTACAGTTTCAATTTAAGGATAATTTCCTTCGGATAAACAAGTGTACTGCCACATATGTCAGACATTTTCTTCTGATGTGCAATGCACTTTAGAGACGACAAGCCTGTTGATTTTTGAGCTGTACAGGATGGCCTACATTGTATATAACTGTGATTTTTATTATTTTTTCAAAGCAGCTGTACAGACATTGACATGTCAGGAGCTTTTAATTCCTTTCTTTTTATATAAAGAAATTACTATTAAATCATGTTTTGTTTCTATCAAGTGCACTTAAGCATGCAGGTTGCTAATTTACTGGTTAAATTAGTCTAGAAAAACAGAGGCATTAATTTTTTTTTTTTTAAAGACTTCATGTCCCAGAATTAAAATCAATTAACTTAATCAAAGCATAATTGAATGTTTTAATTTTGTGCCTTTGAAATGGAGTATTTTAATTTAGGCCCATCAGACCTTCCTCAACTTCAGTGTCTCAGGGTGCGTTTCAATCAGCTCCCTAGTTTCGAGTTCGTGAATTAGTATATTGTGTACACAAATCCGGACACTGGCTCACTACACATTGGGACACTGATGATTACTTCATTTCCAGCTGATGATTACTCAATTTCTGGCGACATTACTACGTACATCGACAACATGCAATGTTGTAATCAAAGGCCGCAGGACTAATATTTTGTATAAAAAATGTATATGCAGTTTAATGTAACAATAATTAAAATTAAAATTAATTAAATAACATAAACTAACAACATTTTAGCTGAGTATGTTTATTATATATGTAAAATAGATGTGTTTTATAGTCTCAGACTCAGACGTCACGCCCACATGCGTATGGCACACTTATTTGGAAACACTCCAGGAGTTTGGAAGTCGTCGTCTGATTGGTTGAATTCTACAGGATGTCCGCGAGACGTGTGTGTTGAGTTCTTTAACGGTCCACCTGGAAACAAATGCCGTGACTAAACTGTAAAAAAAATTGTTGGTTTAACTTAAAAAAGTAAGTAACCTGGTTGCCTTCAAATTTTGATTTCATTGAAATTAAAAATTTGAGTTGATACAATGAAGGAAATTTGTTTAATAAATAGAAACTCAAAATATTATTGTATCTTAATCACATAAAAATGTGATAAATCATGAAAATGGCATGTTTCACTGCGTCATCACAAATAAAATCACAAATTAAACACACACAGTGGAAGTTCGCGGCTCCATTGTCCAGTAAACTTGCACAACGTTCTTCAATGAATAATTTATAGATGCATGCCGGTCTGTTATTGCAGAGACGTCGACGTTACATTTTCACTCCCTAAACATGACGGGGAACAAATCGAACTGTGAATGGTTGCGTGACATGTCAGTCAAACGTCCTCTTGGGCGGTACTCGGCCATTGAAAGATGCGATAGAGCCCAGACTTTCTGTCGTCAGTCTGAAGGTCTGGCTAAGCGAGACTATTACCTGTCTAGCGATTTGTTTATGCTGACATTTAATAAAATAAACAAAGCGCGTTTGTCTTTTTAAATCGTCTATCGTTTTTCATTTATATTTATTGAGTTGGCTCATGAGTGTGACGTCATTTTTGGTAAGGGAGCATAATGCTCCCTGGTTTTTGTGGTGCATTGTGGGATTTTTCAGGGAGTGAATGTTCCAGGGCACTGGATAGAGACAGCCCTTAAAATGGCAGACTCCCTGATCAGTGCCTTGACTACTGAACTAGGGAGCTGATTTAGACGCACCCTCTGTATTCCCAATATTAGTTCCAGCTGTCCGTAGCATTTGCAATGTTTGATCTAGCATTAGCACATCTGATTTACATGAATCCTATCTGTTAGCGGGGAGCCAAAGAGAACGTCTTGGTATGCACAGCACACGCCAGATGACATCTCTGCTCAGGTGAGATAAAGCTTTCTCTTTTAAGTTGAGCCGATATGGGCATTGACTTTCATAGAGAAAATAGAACTGTTACTGACGACACTCATTAGCATTTCTATTCATGAGTGTTATGACTATGGCAACGTGACCTTGGCGTGCAGAGTGCACTTAAAACGTGCTCTAAACGACTCCTGTCTGCCACTGAAAATACCTCACTAAATGTCATAATAATGGCTGTCCATGGGGCAATTAAATTGGCCATTCATTTTGGCAGTGCTGTCAGACGTCTCATTTTAATATCCTGCTTTTCCGAGAGCGCTAAACGTGTGCCTTTGTGTGTGCTCACGGATTCATTAAAAAATCCTCCGGGATGGCCATCAGTGTTCGTTAAAAACCAGATTAATGTGGCCGCTTACACAAAGGGCTACGGCTTTTTATGGAAGGCCCCGAACCACGACAATGACCACTTCCTGATAACGAGTCAAGTACCGTGATAGAAAATTGTCGACTTAAAAGCCAAAATTGCAATATGAACGTTATGAAAGCCCCATTAGCTGACAGACATCCATATCATGGATGTCAAAGTCAGATGCTGTACCTGCTGGAGCTTTTATCCGTGCCTGAAAAAAGAAGTCCTTCTCAAGTTCAGGAGGAAACTTAGGAATATGTATAATCTACTAATGGTCTGCGATCACGTGCGGTGCTTACCAAAACGTTGACCTCATGACATATGCTACTGGTGTAATTGCTAATATAAATGGTTACATAGTAGAGGGTTAAATGTATCGGAGCCCCATGGTTTAGCAGGCAATTGATTCATGGATTACTTGCAAAGTTTAATCGTCATAGATTGAAAGTTTATCATTTGCATATTTTGTCTTGCCATTTACACATTCAAATGATTTTAAACCATTGCATCACAAGAAGAGGCAAGGAGAACACAATTCACTACTCGCTGAATTCACTACTGTTATCTGTGCTCATAGCCACACACAAATGAAGCAAAGGCACAGACACAGAACTGATTCCTCTTTTGCATCCTTGCGCTTCGCTTGAACGGACACATCCACCAAGGCCGTAACCAAGTAGTTTGCATCACTCCGTATTTCTGTTGGTTGCTGAACGTTTTTATCGAAAATGTTTGTCTTTAGTAAACATCAGTAATTGAGAACGAAATCAGATGTGTGTCATTATATTGGATAAGTGCATTTAGTCTTAAAGTGACAGTAGCCTTTAAATACCTGCTGTATGCTATGGCACAAATGTTAATCAAACAACAAAACACAGCTTTAACGGTAACACTTTAGTATGGGGAACAAATGTTCATTATTAACGTCAACTTTTGCCTCAATAAACTCCTGATTTACTGCTTATTAATAGTTAGTTAGGTAGTTGTCATGTTTACATATTGGGTAGGATTATAGGATGTAGAATAAGGTCTCGCAGAATAAGGCATTTTACTATTTACATTTTACATTTTACAAGGCAATTTACTAACAAATGGACACTATTCAATATTCATACTAATAAGGTGAGAATTGAACCCTAAAATTAAGTGTTAGCACTTTAACCAACATTAATCTATATTTAATTTATACAGTGAATACTATAGTGTTCCATTTAGGCCTAATTACTACATTTCTGTACCTGAATACTACAGTAAGACCTTACTTTACTTTTGTACTTTGTTATATTGTATTTATCTCTGCTTGCTAGTGTATTTGTTATTTTTACTGAATTATCACTTGTCTTTAACAATGATTAAAATTGAATAGTTAGGCTAGTAGTTTTTGCTGTGACATCGAATGCTTTAAGTAATAAATAAAAAGCAAAGTTACATTTGCCCCCTCCCCAAATTATATATATTTTTCTTGCTGGTCTGAAAAATGATCCAATCCGTGACTACTATGTAATATGATCCGAACTGTGATTGCACAAGAGATGTACACCACTCTATCTCACTGAGCAAAAATACAACAACAAAAAAAACATTTTAATCATTTTATGATGTCCAATAATTAAGATAAGGATTTCTCTGTTCCAAATAATAAAGAAAGCGGATGATCTTCCAGGGTTTGCAGAATTCTATTTAAGATATACAGAATCCAACAAAATAAAAACATTTAGTCTTTAAATTTAAATTGTTTTATGCTGTAGCAAAAAAACAGTTTGCAAGGACATTGATGAGCCAGCAAGCCTTCAGCTTGGGTTATCATACTGTCATCCACTCAGCAGGTTCATGACCCTAAAGTCAATGATTATCCCAGGCACTAGTGAGCCGTATTAAGAAATCTGTTCACAAACACCCTGTTCAGACCCTTTGGACGGCATGGCAGGCTTCTCCTCTGGAACGCAGGATTTGGAACTTGTTCCACCCTGTTACCTTTCCGTAGTTTGACATAATAAACATTAATTTGTAGATTTTCTTGTCTGATCCTAGTCCAAAACTGTCTCTTTAGAACTAGTCTAAGTAGCACTTAGCCAAGTCTTACTTTTCAGACCACTTTAACCGACTGTAGTTATAATGACTAACTTGTAAGGCCAGTCTAATCAGTTTATGCAACCGGCCACAGGGCTGAGGCTTGAAAGGAACATTTGACACAAAAGGAACATTTCACACAAAAATACAAAGTCTGTCGTTGTTCACTCATGTCATTCCAAACCTGCATTGGTTTTTTTTCTACAAAACAAGGTATTTTGAGAAATGGCCCAGTGTTTTTTTTAAAACAAATTAATTTTTCTGTATAATAATAGTGAATGGAGTCCAGTGTTGTCCATTCATTATATGGACAAAAACATTCTTCAGTATGTGCTTAATGATTTATTTTAGGAATGTTTAATACATTTTTAATCAAAACCGTCACAAATATGTGAACATTGTTGGTCTAAAGAATATTAGCAGGTCTCTCATAGATGCCTAACCGATGATCAGCCGTGTTTTTCCATGTGATTTAAGTCCCTTTCACTCATCGCAGTGTCTGAATATTGAATAGAAGCTTCTGGAGACCTTTAGCTGAGCAAGATGATGTTGATGCCAAATGATCTGTATTGCTCTCTATAATTATGTTACAGGACTAAATGATATTCTGGGCTTGTGCGGGACATTGCTGGGCTGCTGGAGCGTTGTGGCTTCATTGCAGCTATGGAGGATCAATTTCTGTATTGATTTCAGGCAAAAAGACTAGGCAAGAATCTCTGTAGATTGTGTTTAACTATTCCGCCTTAGGGAGGGAGGGGGGTGTGTTATGAAAGATGAAGTGTGCTTTGGAAAGGGGTCAAGTTGCCTACATTGAGATCATCATTGCATAAATGCTTCTAGTTATGAATTTGCCCTTTTCTGCATCTGAATGATGTTTCATTAGTATTAATTATAGTAGAGAACACACCTGAACTCATTTAGACATAGACATAGATTGGTGGACTCTTTGTTCTGGGTTGCTGTCATTTATAAATGTAAAAGTTTAGTAATTATGAGGATCTATTGACAGAAATGCAACATAATATACATATCTACGTTTTCAGTGGGGTGTAAAGACCTTACATAATGAACCGTTATGCTTTTATTACACACCACGGGTCCCCTTACAGTGAAGTCACCATTTTTAATTCACATTTCACAAGTGTTTAGTGCTTTGAACAATGTAAAACAACAAAGAGATGTTATTAAATAAATACAAATAATAAAAATAAGTTATATATTTAAGATTTCTAGGTCAAACAATATGAAGCAAATTTGTAACATCTTCAGGTAAATCTGAACAGATGGTCATGGAAATATCAGATTATCAGAGATATATATTTCAAGTGGATATATATATATATATATATATATATATATATATATATATATATATATATATATATATATATATATATATATATATATATATATATATATATATATATATAGTGTGTGTGGATTTAAAGGCTTGCCAATTCCTTATGACTGACATCAGACAACATCATTCCCTATCATTTGATCATATTCACTGTTCTTTTTCTGTATAGGGAACAGATTTTGCTTACTTTGGCAGGAAAAAGCCAGTATTGATTTGTTGTCTCAGTGGATCACTATGACCAGCAGAGAGTGATAAAGCCAGTCTCCAGAGCTCTCCCTGTGGAAATGAAACACAGCACATCACATGCAGCTTAAAATGCATTCTCTTTCCAGCCAAAGCCTGGCATGGTTTTAATGAAATGTATACACTTGCTTTTCTTTATGCGATTCTGCTGTGATTTCATTCTGTTGAATTCCACAGCTTTTTCTTCAACTCGATGCTGTGGTATTTTGAGAGGAGAAACCTACCTCACAGATGAAACTAGAACCTTGCTGACATTTTAAAACAGGTTTTATTTCAAGCGACAAAGCGATGTTGCCTCTTGTGAACAGAGTTCAATCTCATGATTACTTTATATATCTGGTAAAAGAAACCCATGATATTTCACCAATTACCTTACAACCTTTAGAAGTAAATACACAAAAAGCAATAACTACGCATAGCAACCTTCTGTTTGGTCATAAAATTTGTCTCACACTTTCATTTCCATCTTTGTTCCACTGAAAGCCTATTTGATATGAAATAGGCTGGTTTCCATCTAGAGCTTGTTCAACTGACACAGAGGGACTTTAGAAGAGATATTGATCTCTTCTTATATAGATCTTTTCTTCTTATAGATGTGTTTCCCCTTACACAATATTGATCTAATTGGCAAAGGTGCACAATGTTTTTCATTGCTTACAAGAAACAGCCTTCACTCTAAAAACACTCTAAACATACTGGGTATTTTTCTGTACTGGCTTTTATTAAGTCTTTTTCATCGCTAATACTTATTTGTTTATCCTTTTCGGCTCTGTGTGGACTGTGTGCCACTTTGAGGTTGCCGTCCATTTTCAGATCTGTTCATCTGCGACTGGTCAAACATGGCTTTACTCGCTCATTATTACTTCTGCTTCTCAGACTGAGCCTATTATAGCAAATAAACAGTAGCTTGACTGACTCAGTTATCAGCAGTCCCAGCAAGGGAACAATACTGTACAATGTCTCTGAAATGAATGAAAACAAAGAAAACGTCCTTTAAACAATACTGTTTAAGATGATTATTCCATCTAGTTCAATCTGGGCTAAAATAGCTAAACACATTTCTACTAAAGTCACTTTCAAAGAAATTCTGTTCACTTTGCGGCCATATTTGCAATTTTGGGCATTCAAGACCAAGTCCTATCTATTTGAATAGGCAAATCCTGAAAAAAATCACAATTCAGTTTTCAATGATTGTGAATAAATGATTGTAAATTAATTTTAGACTTATGTTTACATTTGAATTATTTGAACTTTTTTCCACGGTTGTGTTGACATTTCTGTCTTTATAACTGAGGGGATTATAATCAGAGGAAGGTTAAGTTTACAATAAATTGTTTTAAATATTTTTCTCCTGGACGTTATTTTAAATAGGTCATTAAAAACAAATCTATTATTATCGAAACACTTATATCGTGATACCGTTTTCAGCCATATCGCCCAGCCCTACGAGCAACACGCCACAACTGAAGAAAATAGAAACCATTATAATTAGTGATGCTGTCTACACTGGATACAGACTTTTATTTTACCTTAATTAAAAATACTATCTTTTATTTCACAATGATTCAAATTATAATATAATGCTAATAAAACAATAATGCTAACTTAGGTCAATATTTTATGTTCACTTTTTTTGTCACCACTGCATTTCTGTGTGCTTTTCTGGTTTTCTGTGTTCTAGTCTCCATCTTTTGCCTGTTTCCCTGGATCTCCCTGTTTGCCTGAGTCTTAGACCTTGTTGCTATCTAGATTGTTTACCCTGTGATTTTCACCTTCTGCCTGTTATTTGGATTATGATTTTGGAATTCCATAATAAAGCTCAATATGCGACAACTTGGGTGCTTTTGCTCATCCCTACTAGCAGGATAGAATTATAATAAAAAATTAAAGTTTTTCATGCAAGACCTACCTTTCCAGCTCAGTGCTCTGTACCCCCAACAAAACCAAGAAGGATTTACACATGCTACATATTAATAGTGATATCAATAATTTATCTCTCATGTTTCTAAGAGTAAATAGAAACAGCCTGGAAGGACTTTTTCCTCCCTCTCACTATATTTGTTGCCAAACATAAGTCATTTGGAAAGTTTTGTAGCATAAAATGGCAAAAACAACATTAAAATTTGTTTAGGGAATGGTGCATGACTGATTGTAAACTGAATTAATTGGATAAATATTCACACAGATAACGCACAGAGTCATCACGGCGTCCATGTGTCATGTCAGGAATTTTTTTGTCAATGTCCTCTTTTTAGGTGAAGGTTTTTCTGACACCTGGCTTACGGGCCAGAATGCCAAAGTAGCTTATTTCAATTTGCTCCTGGCCTCCTGTTCTGGCCTTTGTCAGATAGTGTTTCAGCACAGTGAAATGACTGTGGACATGGTATTCTTTTACACTGCAAAGAGCATGAAATTGGTATTAGTGTGATGGTAATGGTTGCTTCTCCCTCACTTGTTCTCCTCTCTCTCAGTAAACTGCCTGTTAATTGTGTTTGTCATTAAAAGATCCCACACTGGTGCCTGCCTTCAGCTCCTCGAGTGTGGTGGGGTGATTTGACTGGCAGGCGTGAAGGTGCCGTGCCGTGCGTATTTGAAATGAAGGTTGCTCCTGAATCAAATGATGATGGTCCCCATCATGGCTCTCATTTCACACTTTGCCGTTTCAGTCGGACCCCTCTTTATTGGCCCCGATGCACTGCCGCTATAATCAGCGTTGTCATAGACGGCTTTGAAGGACCTTGGATTGAGCGTGCTTTGTAGTTCATATCAATGTTTTATGCTTTCAACTTTGTGGAACACAACTGCATGATTATCTTTGATTTTTCTTCATTTATGCTGCAAAACTCATATTATTCAATGTTGGGGGATGTTTGTTCTATATGTAATTTGTTGCAATATTGAGTTATTCCGTGAAAAAGTTAAGGTACTTTTGCATTCCTTCTAACCGTTAGTTGAGTGAGAGTGGCGGTGCTATGGAGATCTTTAGGTTTCAGGCATTTTTCTTTTTTTTGGAACTGCTTTTTTACGCAGTGTTTATCTTTCAAAATCATTTGAATGTCATGGTATATACCACCAGGGCTTGACATTAACTTTTTTTGCTCACAAGCCACTGGCTAGTGGTTTAGTTACAAGCCACACAGCATTTTCATTGGCCACATATCATGGGGAAAAACTGCCATATAACTGTTTTTAATATATCTCATAATTTGGCAGGAGGTATATTTGGCTTCTGTCACTTTAAGACCTGGTGCACAGATCTGTTATACTGTACGAGTAGTATTATCATTATAATCAAGTTTCTTGATTATTACGCATGAAGGAGAGTATAGTTCCTAGCCATATCGGTCTAGAATATTGCAACTTTTCATTTTCCATCAGTCTTAGTACACGATCTAACTATACACATCACAACATGTAAATAAGTAAATGTTGGCATTATTTTGTCACTGATTGAGCAGTAGGCTAGCTGGAGCCGTTTACCTCCAGTCTTTTTGCTAAGCTAGGCTATGTATGGACTTATCTAACTCTGGGGGTTACGGCGAATAAGCTTAAGTCCCAAAAAGCTGGCGTGTTCCTTTAAAAGACTACAATGTGTACGAATGTATATATTATATATAAAATGAAATCCGCTAAAGTGGCTAGTAGGAGTGACCGCATTACACGGCACTGCTGAAATCCACCCGCATTTGGCGAGTTGGCGGGAGTTAATGTCAAAAACCCTGTATGCCACGTATAAAAATATGGCATAACTACTGTATATTTACATAGAATTTACAAGGAACAATGTATAATGTTGCTATCTAAGGACGTTTTTTATTCCAACATAGGGCACGGGGTGCACTTTCATTTGTCAAAAATAACTTAGCAATTGATGTAAATTTAGCAAATAATGAGTTACTTTACTAATAATAATCTGATCAATAATCTAATGAAAATAATAATTTGATTATGTAACATGCAGCATGCAAAAATATAATAATGGTGCTATATGAATTGCATTCCAGATAGCAACTTGTTTACTTCAGCCTGTAGTTTATTTGTTCTGCATTAATTGAAAAATGTTTTACACATCATACCATAATGACTTTGCATTTATTGATGCTTTTGAACTTTTAATGATTTTTATTATGTTTAACTGTACTTCAGAGTATCCTCGCCTTGAACCCACGGGTGAAGACTTATGCAAATCTCCATTCCACTGTCTCTAAGAAGAATGAGAAGAAGCACTGGAAGAGAAACCCAGAGAGGAGCTGTGATGTGAGTATTGTTAAAAAAAAGAGAAGAAAATAAAAAGACAGTCTCTTCTGATGGGCTGGCTGAAAAACTCACTTCTCCAAACCTCTCACATATACTGCTGCCTTTGAGCTTTACATTAAATATTGAAGAAACAGCCAATGGGAAGGAAAGCCCTTGTCACAGCATTCCGAACTTACACGTCTTTCCTTGTTTGTGAAATGTTCACATGCTGCCGATTGTCACAATGCGTTATGGTTACAATGTACTTCTCAGAATGATGAAAATTAGAGGTTTAAGAAGAATAACTATAAGCCATGGAGATGTTGAATCTCCTGGAAGCCGTAGCCCCTCATATCCTCTTCTGTGAGCAAACTTTGTCCCAGTTTACCGATGATAATGAGTACTCTGTGATGTAGTTTATGGTGTGGTGATTCAATGATTATGTCGGTGATGGCTGTGATCATATTACTCTGATGAGCAGTAATAGGGCCAAAGATTATAATTCTATAATTAGTTCCAGCCGCCTAGTTTGTCCAATTATTGTAGAGATTCAAATTTTGACTCTTTTTGCCCTTTTGCTTACAATTTGTCAGTGAGTAATTCTCTAGCACTCATCAGAAAACTGCAGCAAAAGCCTAAAGGAGACATTATGAAAATGCATCATAAGCAGATGCCTCCCTCCCCCCAAATCCCCCAAGTGGATTAAATATTCCAAATTTCCTCTCAATTATTATCATATCCTGTGAGTCCTGTGAGTCAAGGCTCATAAGCATATTCAAATGTTCCTTTTAAATGCTTTTCCACCATGTGGCGACTGTGTTGATGAAATACCAAATCTTGTTTCCAGAGTTTGCATATTAATTAGCTGTTAAATTATACTACCAATTCCCAGCACTAAGCATTTTGTCTAATTAATAATAATAAAGCCCCCAAGATGTTGGATTAGACTAATCCTTTGCAGGGGAAAATGCTACACATAATTTCAAGAGAAAATGTCAATGGTTATCCCAGTCCCAACAATGCCGCAGTGTAATTGGAAATGTAATTATGTTTCATTTTACCACACAGATGAGTTTTAATACCACACAGAAGCTCTGAGATTAGTCTCCTGTGACATAGGGTTGACCAAGGTCAAGCATTTTTGCATTTGAAATGACAACACAAAATAACACGAAGCTATAATAAAATTTGCTGATAACAGACACATCTCAAACTTCATCATACACACTAGTATAGAGGAGACAGTTTCCTTTATATTTTATTTGTTACTAGTCTTGACTATGGATAGGAGATATGCTGTTTATTTAAAATTCCGTACAACGTTCTATCAAGGTAAATATCATCAATATTATTATCAGTAACAGTACGGACACCTCTATTAAAGGGATACTTCACAGCTTTTTCATATTAAACTATTTTATTCCCTTAACTAAAGCGAGTTGATACATACCTCTCTCGTCTGAATGCATGCACTTAATCTCTCTGACTATCTGATAGCATTTAGCTTAGTCCACTAAGCTCAGTTCATTCACTATGGTACCAAACAGAGATCAAGTTAGAAGCGACCAAACACCTCCGCGTTTTCCCTCTTTAAATACAGTTACACAAATAGTTGAATGATCAAGTATGGTGACACAAAATAAGACGTGGCACTTTTCTAAGCAAGCATTAAAAAGGAGAACTATAATATTTGGCGAAATAGCACTTCTGAGAGTACTTCGACTCGGCGCAGTAAAAAGTCCCGGCTGAAAAATCCTTCCTCAGATGATGTGAAATGAGATGTGAGGGAGGATGTTTCAGCCGGGACTTTTTACTGCACCGAGTCGAAGTACTCTCAGAAGTGCTATTCCGCCATACATATATATAGTTCTCCTGTTTAATCCGCTTAGAAAAGCGGCACGTTTTATTTTATGTCACCATACTAGGTCGTTCAACTATTCGTGTAACTGTATTTAAATAGGGAAAACATGGAGGTGTTTGGTCGCTTCTAACTTGATCTCTGTTTGGTACCATAGTGAATGAACTGGGCTTAGTGGGCTAAGCTAAATGCTATCGGATCGTCACCGCGCGTCAGAGAGATTAAGTGCACGCACTGAGACGCTTTAGTTAAAGGGGGGGTGAAATGCTGTTTCATGCATACAGAGCTTTTTACACCTTTAAAGACTTGGATTCCCATCCTAAACATAGACAAAGTTTCAAAAACTAATGTTGGACGTTTGATGGAGTATTTCTGTGTTAAAAATACTCCTTCCGGTTTCTCACAAGTTTCGGCGAGTTTTTTTCGAGTATGGGTCTACTTGACGTTAAATAGAGCGGAAGGTCCTTGTATGGGCTGTACGGGCTCTTCTCCCGGAAGGGTGCGCGCGCGCGTGACTAGAGGGAGAGAGAGGAAATGCACGCTGTAAACAGTCTCTCAGGTGCAGATCCAGTCGTCCGTGAACACTTATGTGGCGCGCCGCGCTCAACTTTATTCCTATGGGTGACGTCGAGCGACTTCAACGCTTCAGCACAGCATTCCGGGAAGGCAGCGCTGCATTTGAACCGATTTGAACGCAGAAATGACGGGAAGCTTCAAGGCATCGCTTCAGTCGCGTCGCAAAGTGGATTTCCACGGTCACTGCTGTCACAGGACTTCACCAAATCATACCAAAGAAGTGTGTTTTTGACAGAGCGGTCCTGCTTTGGAAGATGCCGGTGAGTAAATCAACTTCAAATGTCTCTGCTATTGGCTACCGTCGCATGAGTAAACATCAGTAAACGATACGATCGCGTGCTTCGTCATTCAAATGCGCTAACGGTTACTCCATTGTTGTTCTGTATAACGTTACACTATTCTGACTCTGACGTGCAAAACCGTTTTGCTTGCTACCTCTAAGGTCTAGTCACATACAATAGTCCATAAACCGAATCATGTCCTCATAAACTGCACACAAAGGCCCCTAAATACAGTACATACCACAGAGATGGACATCCTGATGTTGCCGTTTCTCCTGTTCAATTTATTTCAGCCTCAGATTTGATTGTGGATCATTATCTGTATTAGCTGAGATAGATGGGTTTCTCCACGCTTGAGGACGTCACCGCTTTGCGCGCTTGTCATTCTTTAGCTCCGCCCACACGATACGCCTCCAGGCGCTCGTTTTTTTCCGGAAAGACTCGGTACAGCCCATATTTCTTTTATAAATATGATAAAACTAAAGACTTTTCGGAGATATGAAGGATGCAATACTACTCTATAGGTACTCAAGATTGACATGAGATTGACTGAAACTGAGTGTTTCACCCCCCCTTTAAGGGAATAACAGTATAATATGAATAAGCGGTGAAGTATCCCTTTAAATGGAACATGTTTGCAGTTTGTAAAAATCAAGTATCAAAAATACTTGAAGATTGATCCATCCATCCCTAATGCTGCCATGCGGTTGTATTATGGGCTGTTAACATATGTTATGCTCGTGATGTGAGTGAAACATGCTCCGACTTTTAACAAACCCTGCACCTCACTACAAGCAAAACCATGCAACTCTTCCTCTCCAAACTGCTCACATATTCTACTATCAAGTCAAAATGATATAGTCAGATGTTTGAATGTGCTGAGTAGATCATATATTCTGTTAAATCTTTTGAGTGATATTAATAATAACAGAAAATCCTTCTCGTGGCATTCAAGGCATCACATTTTGAAAAATTAAAAAAGTGTAATGCAAAACAGACTGTATTCTTGATTAGTCTCTTCTGAATCTGTATCTTGGCGGAGGTTTCTGCAACACAAGGTTGCCAGTGGAAGAAAAGAATTCAGTGGAGGTTCATAAAAGAACTATATCAGAATATTAGATGGCTCACTGGATTGGTTTCTTATTCACCACCCATCTGTGTTATAATAAAATGTAGTAACTCTCACTCATGCCATAAATTAACTCAGTCTGTGAAATCGAGTTAGCCTCAATCTCAATCGTGTTGTGATTTTATTTTCTTGGCGCCTCAGCCGTATATACGTGCGGGGGAATTTCCTGGCTGCTCATCCCTTTGAATTTCATTAAATAGCTTAAGTCAGTTGTCACAATGGCTTCTGTGAAACTGTATTAGCTTATGGAATAAAGAAAACAGTTTAAGCAGCTTGAACTTTGCTTCCTAAAAAGGGAGGGGTGGGGGAATCCTCTTTAATGTTTCTCTGAAAATGTCAGCCATGTCATGTTATAGTGTTAAATGGCACCAATTAATCCTTCCGTTTTAAAGTAGAAACTCATAAATCTTTAAAAGCAGGATAATCTCTGAGCAGTCTACCCAACGGCATAATCCTACAGTGTGGTCGTATTTAAATAGGCAGCATACAGAATATTCCTTATGTTCTTTAAGATTTATAACTATTAAGAGGATGTTTGGTTATCATTCTGATTTAAGGATTATTATATTTCTCTCCTTATAACAGCATTGGTCAATATAATCAGTATTTGTCATGTTTTATAAATGAGTAATAATTCAGGGTGCAAATAACAAGGAGATTCAAAACAAAAGGTTGACCTTAAGACGTTTTAATAAAAAAAAATTCAGTGTCAGAATGCTTATTTTCAACTGCGGCAAAATAGATAGACGCTTATGTCCTTTCCCAAACATAATATATATTATGGTTATTATGGTAACAAACTGCTGGAAACATTGATAAGTTGTTTAGTGTCTGTGAAAGAACTATTAGGCCGTCATTTAAAGGTGGGGTAAGTCTTATTTCAAAACCGTTTTAGAAAAAGGACACGGGCCGAGTGGAATAACAAACTTTTAGCCAATCAGCAGGTAAGGGGCGTGTCTACTATTGATAGTGAGAAGAGCGCTCGCTCTGTGTCACATTCAAAACACACGAGTCACACATGACGGACATTAGCCGAGAACTAGCCTAATATATGCTGCTTGACTATGCTCGTGTGTCATGTTCGCTTGTTAGTCCATTTGCGATCGTATTGTGGCTCACTTCAGCGATGATAAAGACCCGTTTATTTCCGCACCTTATGGAGCATCTAAATCTCCTTACCGTGTGTTTCAAGCATCAGCTCACACAATGTCTCCGACAAGTAAGATACTATACTCCTAATATATGTTTGTTTACTCTTTTCATGATCTATATAACCCTTATCCAGTCATAATTGTAATATGTCGTTAGCTGGACTGTAGTGCTTGTGTTCTATAGAGTTGTTCATGAGATCAGTTTGTGATTTTGTGATCGCTATGACTCTAATCTTGTCATAATTGTAATATGTTCGTTAGTTGGACTGTCGGCTCGTGTACTATCGAGTTGTTCACAAGAACGGTTTGTGTTTTTGTGATAGAAGGGATGACTTTTTCATTGAATATTCGACCTGGATTAGATACACAGAGATTCTGCCATAGCCGTTGATGCCTCTGGGTTTACGTATGTGTGGGGCGGCGCTATCAAAATAGGGGAGAGACCCTTTTGGGGGTAGGGGCGTGTTTGTTTTCTCTTGCATAAAATGGTAGCTATGAAATTAGTTTTTTAGCCTTATACAAGTGCTTTTGTTTTGAAAAGTACATATAGTTACTTTAATAAATGTCAACCTCACTGCAATAAATTCACTGTATAAATGACACACTGACACATTTGTTAAAAATGCACCTTAAAAATTCAGGAAATGTGCCGCTTTGTCCCAACAATGTCTCTCTGTGTTTTTCCCTCCCACAGTCTTGTGTGAATTTGGAGAACAACTTCGATGACATCAAGCACACGACTTTGAGCGAGCGTGGGGCACTTCGGGAAGCGCTGAGGTAAGCAGGTCTCCATGGCAACAGTCACAGTCAATGCAAAGAGGAGTTTCGGGTGGGCAGCCGAAGGAACGTGTGTGCATGTGCGTGCCGTTTTGCGAGGTGAGGACGAGTGTAGCGTCGTAAGTCATTCTTCATTATTGAGGGAATAGAGGGGTGTACAGGCAGCACTTGGCTCTGCTTTTCTCAGGGATTAATTTGTCGGAGGGAAGCCTCCCTCTGGGCTTTGCCTTGACTCTTCAACCCTGCAGTAGATGCTAAGGCTCGGTGCACAGTGAAAAATGTAAATGTTTAATTTGTTAGTTGAAAATGCTTTTGGGTATCCCAAGACAACATCAGAATACTTGATCATGAGGACCACTGGTGTTCTGGTGTTTGTAGTCCTAAAAACTATGCAAATTATAAAGATTTAAGCCTTATAAATAACCTGAACAGGGTCCCATCTAAAGTATATACAGCACGATCTTCATATGAATGACACTGTGTGCTATTACGCCTGTTTCCCACTAACATATGTATTTCTGCACCCATGATAACAGGTTACAACAAATAGCATGTAGCAGAAGTGTAGTGCACGTTAAGCTTCAAGTGTTTAGGCTCCGAGCCTATTTTTGCACTAGAGACCTGCTTATTAATATAAAGAATAATCTATTCATTCATTGTTTTAACACAGACGTATTTTGGGTTTGTTCTGATTAAATTGCAGTGATTAAGTTGTATTTAATCCACACTTTGGCCCTTGGGTTTTATCCTTTGTAAATTAATCACCATGTAATGTGATCTCCTTTTGTAATTAGATTTCATGATGGTATAGTGTCTAATAATTCTCAAAAGCTTTCTAATTCTTTGTTTTCGGCATATACAGTTTTTCGGTGATTGTTTTGCATACAATATCAAATGTTAGCAAGGATTAGCCAAAAATACATTGCAAGGGTCAATATTATCGATTTTTCTTTTATGCCAAAAATCATTGGGATATTAAGAAAACCATGAAGATTTTGTAAATTTCCTACCGTAAATATATCAAATATGTATTAGTAGCAGTAATATGCATTGCTGGATTTAATGTGGATAACTTTTTTTTAACGATTTTCTCAATATTTCGAATTTTTTGCACCCTCAGATTCCAGATTTTCGAATAGCTGTATCTCGGCCAAATATGTTGGCTGAGATACTGTCCTAATAAACCATACAACCAAACCAATTCATATGATGTATAAATTGACCCTTATGACTGCTTGTGTAGTCCAGGGTCACATCTGTGTAATCAAAAAAGTTTCATAACAGCATGTAATATGTTTTAAATATATGAACGTTTCCAAAAAATGTACGTCGCTAAATATGCTGGTGTGTATACAGTAAATGAAAATTGTTTCATTAACCATTTCATAATTTTTACACTTCAAAGCAAATATTAATACATTGGAATGTTCAGTTAATTTAATATTTTAACGTGTACATTTTAAATGTAGGATATAAACTACAGTTTAAAAAAATGGGTCAGTAATTTTTTTAATCACTTATACTTACCAAAGGCTGCCTTTATTTGTTTATAAAATACAGTGAAACAGTACTTTTTTGCAATGTAAAATAACTGTTTTCTATTTGAATATATTTTAAAATTTCATATATTCTTGTGATGGCTAAGCTGAATTTTCAACATCATTACTTAAGTCTTGATTATGTGCTCAAGAAAAATGTCTTATTATTACCAATGTTGAAAATAGTTTGGCTGCTTAATATTTTTGTGAAAATCGTAATACATTTTCTTTCATGGATTCTTTGATGAATAGAAAGAATAGTATTTAAAGGGATAGTACTATCAAAAATGAAAATTACCCCATGGTGTATATGACATTATTCTTTCAGACGAATACAATCTGAGTTATATCAAAAAATGTTCTGGATTATCCAAGCTTTATAATAGCAGTGAATGGCACCCCAAAATTTGAAACCCAAAAAAGTACATCCATCCATTATAAAATTAATCCATACAGCTCCAGGGGTTAATAAAGTCTTTCTAAAGTGAAGTAAAATATCTAGCTTCCCCCATCTGTATTCAACTTAAGAAGAAAATGTAATGCCTCACGCAGTTTAAAACGCTTATGCTACGTCCAACGTCATACTCCATGCCAGTTGCGCTTTTTTCGTAAGTCGAATATGGAAGGCGGTTCGTCGGAAGCTAGATGTTTTAAATAATATGTTTCTTACACAAACCCCTTATTATTCCCCTGGAGCTGTAGCGATTACATTTTATAATGGATGGATGCACTTTTATAGGCTTCAAATTTCGGGCTGCCATTCACTGCCATTATAATAATGTTTTAATATAACTGTGATTGTATTCATCAGATAAGAATGTCATATACACCTAGGATGGCTATAGGGTGAGTAAATCATAGGGTAATTTTAATTTTTGGGTGAACTATCCCTTTAATCGAAATTAACTTATTAAAAAAATCTTACCGATCCTAAACTTTTGAACAGTAGCCTATTATGTAGCTATATTGCCCACCACAAATAGAGCCACAGTTCGGTTAGATGTGAAACACGAGTCTGCTGTTGCAGTTATTCTGAAGTGACACTTATGTACTAATTATATGTGCGGTGTAAAACAGGAATTAGTTCAGAAGCATTTTGTTTTTAGTGATAAAAGTGAGTATGTTTTGACTTTAGATGAGCATTTCTCATTCAACCAAAGGATACTAGCACTGACAACAACTGGTAAAGACAGTTAGATCTTTTACCCTGTATCAGTTTCTGACATCTGTCTTTTCAACATAACGACCTATTCAAAACCACTGAAATAGCACCACATAATGACTTCATTTGAATAATATGTCTTAATTCTGCACGCTATCGAATATGCATGAGCACAGCATTGCATCTGCTGATCATGAATAAAAAACAAAACCCAAAACAGCAGCGAAAACCAAGCGATGGGAGAAGAAAGAGAGCTAGAGTGATATTGGAAACATTAATACATACTTTTGTCCTGCAGAGATTTGATTTTAATCCTTCTCTAAACGAGACACCCCTGCAGTGACTGTCGGCAGATTTGATGAAAGATTCAGGTTTTGTAACTGCTAATAATGCTGGACATGAAAGTCTGAGCGGCGCGCACTGTTCTGGTGCTCATCACAGGAGGCGGCTGGCTTATTTGGCCTGTTTGTTGGGCGCGGAGGAAGCCCCAGGTCTGGATCCCCAGTGTCTCAAAACAGCCAGGAAGTTGGCTCCTCATTAAGGACCACAGATTGGTTCACATAGTGAGGCAAAAGTTACTGAAATACTACTCTTTCATACCTCAAAACTCTTATCAAAGATGCTGCATTATAGCTCAAATAACTACATTTAACTTCATGTCAGTGAAATTGAGCATTCCAAGCTCTCGCAGCATGAATTCACTTTGATTTCAGAATAAATCAGATAATGACTAAAGAAAATTGTGATGTTTCATCCAGAGGAATTTCTTGATGATTATGGGTTAAGGCAGTTTAGTTGGCATATCGAATTGTTTATAGGGCCTACTTTGATATGGCAAAACATTTCTATTAAAACGCTAGTTTAAAAAGCAAATTTCTGACATATTCAGTTAATGGAGGCAGGTAGGTCTGTTTGTATATTTATTTAGTTCTCACTTATAAAATAATCATGAAATGTTAACTGCTTGTGGTACATCATGAACTGGTCTGTCCAAACCAAAGAGCTCTGGTGTGGCCACACTAGGGTTGGGAACCAAGAATCATTCTTATTTGATTTGTGTGAGGCAGTCGTTTTTTAAGAAATCAAACGCATAACTTTTGTTCACTCGTGTAGTTAAAGATATCAGATATATTTGGAAACAAATGAATAGGAAATACACCACCATTTAAAAGTTGGTAAAATAAAGATCTTGAAGATTTAAAGATTTTGAAGGAAGTCTCTTCTCACCAAGGCTGCATTTATTTGATTAAAATATAGTAAAAACTAATATTGTGAAATATTATTTTAATTTTAAATAACTGCATTCAATATTATTATATTTTCAATGTAATTTATTCCTGTGATGGCAAAGATACATTTTCAGCATCATTACTCCAGTCCTCTAGCCTGGATGCCAGCCGAACTCAGCCCCGCCCACAACATTTAAGCTTGGGCGGTTCGGTCTGGACTTGATCCATAGAGGAGTAATTATGGCCGAACAGAAACTGTTCTGACCAATGAAATCATCAGGGCGGGCTTTAGACGATGACGGACAGATAATAAATAGTAATGTAATCATTCACGTCATCAAAGGCGCTTGGGTTTTGGGTTTTAGGCGTTTTGGATTTGTTCAAATCCTAAACGGAGAGCTTGTTTGTATATGCATTCACCTTCACTATTTCTCTCTGAAATGATGATCATGTTGGTAAGCTCTGTGTACCCTTAAATTCTTTTTTTTTACAACACCGGCCAAGTTTTTACCATTTACAACTTTAAAACTTTTGATCAAATTTTATACATACTTGCTAAATAAAAGTATTAGGGCCAAATTTACTATAACAGTGATCTACTGGCGAACACGCAAATTAAAGAACACAGATGTTGCATTTCCAAAAGCATCTAGTGTGCTGTCAGAGAGGGCATTCAGTGTGAGGGCAGATCTTTAAAGAAAGACGCACAAGTCTGGGACCACAGTCAGTCAGCAATATACTTTTCCTTCATTATAATATGGAGTAATCAAAGCAAGGCCCAGTGATCAAATTAATTTGTTAAGTAGTCAATGTATTTACTTTTATTTATTTTGTATTATTATTATTTTTTTAAATTATGCAATAGCCTGTTAAGCAAGCTATAAGAAATCTGTGAATTTATTTTAAAGCATTTTATTTATTTCATTTTGTATTTAATTTGTTAAAATTATATAGGCTATTTTCAGAGTTCTCTGTGTTAGGTTAGGTTAGTTATTTCAGAGTTACTCATTTGGTGAATGTGTAGTCAATGCAGTAGCCTTAAAACTGAGGTGCTGCTTTTAAATCGTTTTTTGGTTAACTTATTTAAATGCAATCGTGTTTAAAGTCTGTTATTCTGGATGTTAAAGGAACTGTATGTAAGAAATGCATTTCAATTAATCATAAAATGGCCCTGATATGTCACTAGACATTAAGAAATCATGTTAATTTCAAATACTTATATCACTGACAACAGTAGTTCGGCCAGGATATTGTCATTTAAAAGTTGTTGTTGCAGCCCTCAACTGATGTTGATGGTGTCATGTTGTGTTTTGGCCTGAAGCTCCGCCCTCCACCTATCTACCAATCACGAAGTCAGTAGTGTTTCAGCATCTGGGTTGCCAGCTCTGCTCTAGTTACCACAACTGCAGCTACAAACGTTCCGTCTGGATCCTGCAGCATATCTGGCAACCTCGAATCGGGGGAGGGGGAGAGGGGATAAACCGGCAGTACCAGTTTTGGCCACAATCTTACATACACTTTCTTTAATATTTAGTCTGTCATGTACATTTTTCACAAGCTGTGAGATAAAGTCCGCGGGAGTGGAACACAGGTTGCGGGAGCGGACGGTCGTGGACATACTCCCGGCCATGCTTGCATGTCAAATTGTTCCTTTTGTGCATGGTCCAGATAATTGCAAGCAGCTTTATTTATTATTGAAATTCTCATCATTTCGCAATGGAATTGCATTTCTTTTCCCTAGTATTTCTTTTCCTTTAAATAACTTTTATGTTTTGTTAGGGAACTGGAACAGAATCACTAAATTCTTAACGATTTCATCCTCGTTACAAGAGTTTTCACTAGACTTGTACTAATGGTCTGAAAGGTGAATTTGGATTTATATGATGCATTTTTCTATTTAAAAGTGAGGATTTCAAAGCTGACAGCTGCCTTTAGTGTCTGTTTTCGAACCGATTTCACAGATGCCAGATGAATGAAGTCAAGTAACATGTTGCGTTGTTAATATGATAAGCTTTAATGAGGAATAACTCCTCTTATTATTCTCTGCTTCACCACACCCCTGACAGAAGCCCTTTTCCTTTTCCTGTACTTTCTTTGACACAGGAGCCACAGTATATAAAGGTGGATTGATCATTAAAAACGTTCTCTCATCCCAGCTGTCCCACCACCAAGTCTGAAAGGAGGCCCCTTTGATTCGGAGCCAGGCTTAATTGGTCGTATCTAAAATGGTTTAAGTAATTAAGATGACAGAGCCGGTCTGTGAGAGGACACTTTCCTCATGTCCTCTCTGAGAGGTCTGGCACCTCTCTAGGGTCCTCATTATGATTCGGTCCCCACAAGTTACATGTCCTCACAAGTGAGGATTTTGATGGGTATCTCTCCAACTTGACCTCCCCCACACACACACACATGATAAATTCATCATTTCTACAGAAGAGCATTTGGGATTAAGTTGGTAGTAGTGGGAGGCAGTAGGTGATTTGACAGCGATCACTAATGCCCACGTTGGTTTTGAAATGAGCTAACATTGTATCATGTTTTGAGTAATGCACGAGCTGTGTGTTATTGCACGAGAACAAGTGTGCTAGTGGGATCCTAAAGAGACCACAAGGAATACCTGTTTTTTTAAAATGTAATTTAAAGGGTTAGTTCACCCAAAAATTTAAATTCTGTCATTTATTACTCACCCTCATGCCGATAAAGACCCGTAAGACCTTTGTTCAAATTAAGATATTTGTTGAAATTCGATGGCTCAGAAAGGCCTCCATCGGCAGAAATGACATTTTCTCTCTTAGTGAAGTTTTATTAACTAATTTTCGGGAGGAGCACTAACAGATAATTAAACAACGGAGCCGTCAGCTAATCAAACCTAATTAACAAGGGGAGCACGTCAGATAATTAAACCTAATTAAACACAAGTGACTAAGTAAACACACTAAGGGTGCTTTCACACCTACCTAGTTTGGTCCGGATTTTCGGACTTTTCAGTTTGGTACAAACCAAAATTACAGGTGTGAAACCTCCCTCGGACCATGGTCCGGACCAAATAGACGAAATTTGGTCCGACGAAAAGAGCTAGTCTCGGTCCGGACCAAACAGAACAAAGGTTCGGTTCGTTTCTTGTGTGAAAGCATTTTCTGTATAGTTCGGACTTTCAGACCATTTACAGGAAGTTCTGGTGTAGGATTAGTGAAAAAACACAGATTAAACTCACAGCACATGCAGTGATGGAGCGCGGAGCATTTTAAACAGAACCGCTTGTGTAGTCATGTCAGCTCGCGTGAACTGCGTGCTCTGCGTGCTCTGCTTGACTATATGAGTTTCGGTTTATTTATGAGACCGCTCCAGTTCATGTGCAACGCAAATAATCACTCCGTCACGGGATGTTATATTATTTATTTAAGCTTATTTATTAAATTCAGGCAAACGATGAAACATTTATTAAAATTAAGATACAAAATAAAGCTTTCTACAAAACAAATCTTAATGAAGTGGTCAATATTATTTCTGACTCGATCTCTTTGACATATATTGCACATCTGTGCACGTTTCATAATCAATATAGCCTAGATGAAATTTAAAAATAACATTATAATATTTAAACATAACTATAAAATAAAATACATTGTTTGGCTAAAAAGCCTATCTTCTAGGAGCTCCTCCTTTCCTGTCGGCGCCGATAAAATGTTTGCACAACGAGGACGTTCATTTGGTGAATTTGCCTCGAGTATAGTTGGTGCTGCATATAGTAATGCCATAATATTAACAGGCAACGATGCGTCTGTTCATTCATTCTTGTCAAAGTTAGCCGCTGAATTGACAACACACTGACGTCAGACGCACGTCCGCTAACAAACCAATCAATGTTAAGATTCTGCCCACATAGATGATGACGACAGGACGCCAGTGCGTCATGTAAAGTTCTTTGGTGCGCTAACATAACTGCAATGTGAAAGCACTACAGTGGTTCTACAATCATTTTTTGAAGCGACGAGAATATTTTTTGTGCGCAAAAACAAATAACGACTTGTAGTAGAAATGTAGTAGTAGAAATGTGAAATTATATTTGAATTTGGTGCCTTCTAGACTGAGAAAAGACAGAAAATGTATTGTTGTCTCATGGGGATGAAAGACAACAATTCCCAGAATACTTCGATACCCTGTGAGGCCACTCCCAAAACCACCGCTACTGAATCACTGTGACTGGATGACTTACCCACCGTGTTCATTTTCATAAAATTAGTTCAGTTAGAGAACAGACACTACAATTAAAAACCGAACGTGTCTGTTTAACATAATGTGATTTAGCCACTGAGCGAGTGTCACAGCACAAACGCAGCAGGAGTCAGATAACCTTCATCGTGATGAATGAGCTGAATGAGCTTGTGATGAGGCAGCAGTGGCTCAGTGGTTTATGGTTCGATCCCCGGTTCCACCTGACCAAGTGTCGAGGTGTCCTTGAGCAAGACACCCAGCTGCTCCCGATGAGCTGGATGGCGCCTTACATGGCTGACATCGCTGTCAGTGTATGAATGGGTGAATGTGAGGCAAAAATGTAAAGTGCTTTGGATGGCCATAGGGTCTGTTAAAGGCGCTATATAAATGCATTCCATTTACCATGAGAGCTGAGGTAATCGCATCCGTGGCATACATTCACAGCGCTTGTTTAGTCTGGTGCGTTTTCAGTTCATTCGAATATACTCCAGGGTTTGTAATGATACAAAGCCATATGCTAATCACTGAAGTCACCCTTTAATGAATAAGCGTATTCAGGATTCGGCTGATTCAAAACACTGATTCATTACAGTTTGAAGCTTCACAAAGCAGTGTTTTGAAATCGGCCATCTCAATATGTCATTATTTAGTTTTATTTATTTTTTTGCACAAAAACTATTCTTGTCGCTTCATAGAATTATTGTAGAACCACTGTAGTGAGATGGGCTTTGTAACAACGTCTTTAGTGCCTTTTATGAGTCTTGAGAGAGGAAATGACTTTGGTGTCAATGAGTGACTTTCTGAGCCATCAGATTTCAACAAAACTATCTTCATTTGTGTTCGGAGGTCTTACAGGTGTCAAATGACATGAAGGTAAATAATTAATGACAGAATTTTCATTTTGGGGGAACTAACCCTTTAAACCTCAACATTTACAAAACCTAAAAATTAATGTATTCATATTAATTAAATCCTTATTAATAAGAAGATTTCAGATCCGGTGCTATTAGGTCACTAATCAAGTCAATTTGTGGCATTGTTCATGTACAGCTCTTTGGACCATTCTTATATCATGCTGGAGAATCAGGTCTTCATCAGCTTTTAATCATGGCGTTTATTTTTTATTTTTTTAATGTTCCTTGAGATTCACTATTGATTTTAATAAAGTTCAGTCATGATAACTTACAGGAAAGTTGTATAAAAAATATTAATTTCTTTAATATCAATATGAAATCAAAACAGACCATTTTTATTTTTTATGGAATATTGCAGTTCTTATTGTAAATGATTTATCCATGACCATAATTGTTTTTATTCACGTTTCTTTGAAATCGAAATAGCTTCCCTTTCCTCATGCAACAACATCATTTCTCTTCGCTGACAACCACAAATGAACAGCAGTGGGCGGGTTCTATGGTGTGATGATGTAAAAACTATTTGTCAATGTCATTTGCTAGAGGCGGTTAAATTAAAATCTATTTCCCAAAACCAGATCCCAAACCCATTTTTGGAGCCTACGTTATGCTTTATTTATAATGAAGAGGACTTTTTAAGTTATGAAACTTGCAGGATTTAATGCTACAAAGACCTCTTTGTAGCATTAAAACAGCCTAGAAATCTAGACGCACCCTAGTTGCAGCAAATCCAATCTGCCGCGAGTGTCGTCTAGCAACTCTCAATACAGTTCTGAGCTGTAAAAACCTAACTCTGTTCAGGCCAATCAAATCGAGTATAGAGTCGGTGGGCGGGGCTTAACATAGTGATGGCAGAGTTGCGCTTGCGTGCTACTAGTAAACAGAGGCTGTCGAACGGCGGTCTTTAAAATCAGCTTTGACCACGACTCTGGAAGACTTGGAGTTAAGCTTTTCTCTGAGAAAAGAACAAAGAACAGAGGCACTGAAGTCATTCTTAAAAAGGGAAGATGTGTTCGAAGTTCTGCCGACCGCATACAGCGAATGTTTAATCTATCAACTATCTCCGCTTCATGTTGCTCTGGCTGGTTGGTGCAGAGGAAGTTTGAAAGAGAACCGTTTATCCTGCGCCTCGGATTGAGCCCTGTCAATGGAGAGTTTCCAGACCAAACATTTTGATGTGGGTCTGGCTTTTCAGGCTACTCTTATACTGTATGTCAAAAGAGATGAAGAAATATGTCATGATCCCTTTAAACAAACTTGTGGAGCCATTCAGGAAAAAGGGGGCAAAAATTCCAACATAGCTTTTCACTAATTGTAATTTGTAATGAGAAAAAAAAATACTAAATGAGAAAAATGTAAAATAGAATTATCAGTGGTCTCATGGGCTATATATTTTGTCTGTATTCTTTTAGGATCAGTGGTGTTTGCAACTGTACCACAAGCACTCACTTGTTGGTGCTGCTGCTGTTGTTATCAATTTTGTGGTGTTCTTTTGATTCTCAATTTATTCCACAATTGAAATGAACGAGAAATAGGTGTGTGTGCTGAATCTATAATGGATGTGTGAGCTGCTGGCACTGTAACTAATCAGTTGTCAGTGTATTTTGCCGAAAAGTTTCCCAAGCCACTTTATTTTCCCTATCTTTTTAAATAAAATGTTTTACAATTACCATGTTTGTTTTTTTCTTCTTCTATGAATTTTATACATGCATATTTTCCCCAGTCGGTCAGGTTTTTAGCATCCCCCAGGCAAATCCTACAGGCATCCCTGTGAAGGATGACTGTACAAGTAAAAGATAATTTAAACTGAAGTGTTACAGGAAGACAGGGAGTTTTTTCAGTAAGAGAGAAGAGTAGTGTAGGTCAGGCTTATATGAGGCTTATGAGGTTGAAAGAAAGCCTTTGTTTGTATGCAGCTACACACACAGGCAGCGACCAGATTTCTGAAATGAAAACAGGAGACATTCGTACTTCAGCTATAATTAAATCATTGAAAATACAGTATCTATGAATTATAAAGGGGGACACTTGTGTGCATTTTGACCTTGATGAATGTAATAGTGATGAACTGTGGTCATATTATTTATACGTAGTTGCAATTAATCATCAACACAAACTTGAACATGAAAGACATTGACTGCCCACAAGTAACTACACCAAATTGGTATGTAATGCAACTAAATGAAATCAATAATAATGTTCATCCTCTAAATAAGTGGGTTAGTCCCATGGCATAAATAGAAACTGAACCGACTTTATAGCTAGTGTGCTCAGTTTAATTGCCTTCTGTTCAGTGAGTTTATTATTTTTAACCTTAAAAAAAGATTCAACTGGAATTATACACTCTGTGTGAATACTGTATTTTTACACAAGCATAATAACCAGCACCTAATTATGGCTTTATTTCAGGAGTTATGTAGGATGTTTTAAATCTAAAATCTATACTATCTCAGTCAGAGATATCTAAAATAAATACAGTCCCTTGTCATTTTATGTATCTTGTATATTCCTTCCAGCTGTGCTAAGCGCTGACAACTCTACTTAATCAGGTTCATTAGGATTATGGATGGGATTCTCGGTTGAGGATAATTAACGGCAAGAGATTCCCAAGCGCACTTCACTCCACATGAGCGGATGCCTAGAACATATATTTCCTCAACGTCAGTCAGATATGACCTCTGTCAAATGAAACGAGTGTACAGCGCGTTGACACTGTAGCGACATGAGGTATTAAAACTGACACAGTGCTGGAGCAGAGTGCGTAATTCCAGAGGTCATGTTTAGTCTGACCTCCCATTGTGGCTCATTTACCGGCAGGTGCCAAGACCAGGCAACACACACAAATAAATAATGAAACAAGGTGCTGAATTTAAGAGTGCAGGGGTCAGAGCTTAGCGCTTCTACTGCGTTCACACAACAGAAAAGTGCTCAATTTCCAATTCAAAATGTGAAAGTGCCTCCAGCGCAGCACTGTGCGTGCTGTGCTAAGGAGGTACGTACTGTAAAAAAAAAGCAAAGCAAACTGAATTGTGGCATTATTAGACACAAACAAATATTTTAAGGCATAAGTGTTGTGAGATAATGTCATAACTGATATCACTGAGAATCCCAGCGGCCTTCATTCTTAAATAATGGAAAACTCCCAGTAGCAACAACGCGCAGCATCTATCAGAGATCTCAATCGCAGCCCACAGGGAGAGCTGACTCCGTTAATGACCATACTGGAATTATTCTGCCCTTGAAAGCTAACTTCAAATGCATATTTATTTGACTGAATTACATTTTAAGGCCCAAGCTTTTCATTTCTCCAGCAGTGCAGCACTGACTCTAAGTTTGCCCTTGAAGACCCATGCTACAGAATATGATCAAATGTATTGCTTTAAGTTAGTGTCAGTTAAGTATAATTTTGTTAGACATGCGATTTTGGAAATGTGCTTTTCTATCTTCTGAATATAGTGGACAGCAGAGAAATACAAACAAACTGAATGACGTTTGGAAACACCGCTGAACAGCGTTAAACAAATGCAGGCAGTGTAGTCCGATTACATTAGAATGACTCTTACAGTTGTTTTTACGCAGTCAAAAATATAGTGCAGCCAGTGTTCCGACTCTTTCTTCAATTAGTCAAAAACGTGCGAAGCAGACAGTGTAGTTAAAGGGGTACTTCAGCGCTGGAAAGATGAATCTGTATTAAACTGGGTCATTAATGTAGTAGAAATGTCAAAATATTTTTGAATTTGGTGCCTTCTAGACTGAGAAAAGACAGAAAATGTATTTTTGATTCATGGGGATGAAAGACTACAATTCTCAGAATGCTTCGCTGCCCTGTGAGGCCATTCCCAAAGCCACCGCTGCTGAATCACTGTGACTGAGTTAGAGAACAGACACTACAATTAAAGCACAATCATTTGAATATATTCCAGGTTACAAAGCCATATGCTAATCGCTGAAGTAACCCTTTAATTTAGGGTGACCATATTTTGACCAGGACACTCAGCCCGGCAATGAGATATTCAAATGATACTCGAAGTTTACTTAAAGATTTCTTATTAATTTCAATACTTTTAAAGTATGCCCCCTCTGTAGGGATAGAAAATTGTTATATTACGGCTAGGACAGGACTTAAAAACAGGACATGTCCTGGGATAATAGGACACTTTGTCACCCTAGTTAATTTCCTAAATGAACAAATCTAATGAGTCAATCTTTTTGAGTAAATCCAACACCTGAGTAGTTAAGCCATGAACACTATTGTTCTGATTGTTTGTTTCATGTAATTTCCACAGTCAATCGATTTCACGTATCCATTACTACGTTCCTTTATAGTCCACAATGCACCCAAACGAACGCACTAACTATGCAAATAATTTATTCTTACCCTCCACCTCCCCAGTACCATCTGCCTAGATGTGCTATGTTTCCATTCGTTTTATGTTCTGAGTATTTAGCAGAAGCAAGTCGTACTTGCTCTGCATTAGCAGAAGCAGTGTAGCAGATCTAGTCCGCAAATACCAAACATATATGTACATTCTATTTACATTAATACCGTTTTTTATAAACTATCCCGAGAGTTGTCATGACTGAAATCAACACAAGACTTAAAGAGATAGTTCACCCAAAAATCCAGCATAGTGTCAGTTCTGGCAGGTCACCTTAGTCAAGCTCGCATCAGCTCTAAGTCACGTCTACCTATATGAATTAGACGTCTATCACAGCATACATACATAAGCTCTTTCAGTAATATCAGCAGCTATTGTATTTCTCCAGAGATCATTTACCCTCCTCCACCCCCAGCTCATCTTCTCCTCCAGTCAGGATTTGGTATTCTGATTCCCCTTGAATCAGACTAAATTCACAGATTATTGTGTACATTTAATAGCAACATTAATGATATCTTGAGTACATTATGTTGGTTTTGTTCTGTTTACCTAAGGGGGGTTATCGCTGCTTTCTCTGCTCTTATCCATGCTAGGCTGCATAGATGCGCAGGGAGTTCTTGCCCAGAACAGAACAGAACCATACAATTAATCCAAACTGTGTGCTAATGGTCAATCAATCATCTTTGACGATTGTGATCCTGACAGAAATTAAAATTAGCCCATGATGTACTCACCCTCAAGCCATCCTAGATGTATATTTTTTCAGACTAACATAATCTGAGTTATATAAAAAAAAATCCTGGCTAATCCAAGCTTTATAATAGCTGTGAATGGCTGTTTCTGTTTTGAAGTCCATAAAAGTGCATCCATCCATTATAAAAGTGATCCACACGGCTTCAGGGGGTTAATAAAGGCCTTCTGAATCAAAGAAGTACTTTTGTGTAAGAAAAATATCATATTTAAAATGTACAATTTACAAACTGTAATCTTCTGTTAACTGTCATACATGCGTTCACGAGAGTTTGGTGTTCCAGTGTATGACATAGGACGTAGTGCTATGGAAAAAGTGTAGTGTAATTTCCGGTGGCGAATGCGGAAGCTCAGAGGATAGAGCAAAACAAAACTTGGTTCTGGCAAGAACTAGCATAGTCTCACCGGAGCGTACTATGTTGGTGTTCACGCCAGTCCCTCGTGAACGCACGTACGACAGTTAGTGGAAGCCAGAGATTACAGTTTGTAAAGTTTTTATTTTTTATTTTTTTATTTTTTTATTTATATTTAAAAGTGTTTATTAAACAGTGGTTTACTTAAATAATTGTGTCTGTCCTTAAATGAATGCAATTAAAACTAAAAGTTTTCTTAAAAATAATTATATATAGGGAGCCTTTTCTTGCACATTACTATAATATTAAAGGTTAACAAAAGAGCACAAAGTTTTTGCATTAACTTCTAAATCTAATAATAAAATGATGTATTTTCTCCAATTATAGGCTACTCATCATCACACAGTGGCTGTCATTTTCATGACAGATTTATTTAAACATGAATTACATAATAAAGACATCACTAACAGGTTAAGCAGAATATATATATATATATATATATATATATATATATATATATATATATATATATATATATATATATATATATATATATATATATATATATATAAGAGTTCATGTTCACAATATATTTGTGCGGGTTGAAGTATGTTTCATGCTTAAAACAAGCCTACTTTTAACTGTTAAATATTGCATTCTGAACCGTTCAGTACGTGTGTACCATACCGAAAGCCCTGTACCGAAATGGTTTGGTACAAATATGAATACACCCCTATTCAAAACAGAAACAGCATTCACCGCTTTTATAAAGCTTGGACTAGTCAGGACATTTTTTAATATAACTCTGATTGTATTCGTCTGAAAATAAAATGTCATATACAGTTAGGATGACTTGAGGGTGAGTAAATGATGGGTTAATTTTCATTTTTGGGTGAACTATTTCTTTAAGTCAGTGTAGTAACTGGTTGTTCATATGACAAAACTGAGTGTTGTCAGAGTATTTTATAAAAAAATATATGAAATATATTACCACATTTTTATATTGTTGTTTAATATGGTTAAGGCCAATTATTAGATGTATTTATGCCCCTTTAAAAAATACTTTGAAGTCATTACAATGTCTGAATAAACAAAACATATTTATTACTAAAAAATATCCCATCATTTTGCATTTCTTTTTCCAAATTCTTACAACAACAAAAAGAGTCGTAAATGGAAGCTTTGGGGAGCTTGAATGAGTTCAAGGAATCTTTTTAGAATTGTTAATGATTTCCATCCCTTCTCATACTGTAATCCACAATGATTGGCCGTAGGTTTTAGCCAGAATTTTGTTATGATCCTCTTATTGTGTGATGCATGCAGCTCGTCTATATCCTGGTGACATTTGCCCAAATGTATTTGCTCCTACTCAGTCAGATATGTTAAAAAAGTGGCAGGTTTTTATGAGCCAAACCATTTTTAAAGATGTATAATTCAGATTACTGACCCATGATTATTGCACCATTGTTACACATCTTGTGTCAAAACCGTGCTATTTTAGCTCCAGGTTTCAACTGGAATTTCACGGTCACAGGGTCCTAGTTGAGCCTTACCTATACCCAGAGCCGATGGAATGTGCTGCATGCATTTTGTTCCTCCTTGAATATTTAATTGACTGGAGCCAAATTATTCCATGTATAATTTAAAGCAGGCACGTTGTTGTCTACCACTATGGAGTTCCCTGGTCATTATGAAGTCAGCAGTATTTATAAGAGGTATCAGTCTTCACCACAGTCAGTGCAGAGACATCTTTAGGATAAAACAAGCATCAGCTCAGCCATTTGTTCTCAGCTCTCCTTTTTTCGAACCACACAAAGGGCAAACCATTATCTACTGCTGCACACCATCAACAGTACCAGTGGTGTATTTGACTCATGGTTTTCTTGCTTTACCTTTCTTTGGTGTATAAATAGGTGTTTTGTGCTTCAAAGCAACGGAATAAAGTTCTCTTTGCAGCTTTAAATGATCTTCTTACTGTGGAGATTTCAAAATAAAATGTATTTTTATTATTTTTTATTATAGATGCCTGAAATGTGCAGATGCTCCTTGTCAGAAAAGCTGCCCCACCAATTTGGATATCAAGTCTTTCATCACCAGCATTTCCAACAAGGTAACACCTATTACAATGCTTGAACTTGCTCGCTCAGCAGCTACTCCGAACAGACTTTATTGATGTTGGCTTAAGCGATAATCTTATAATCCTTTGTGTATTATATTTCTCAGTTAGTTAAGCATAAGCACATATACATGGCTTTATTCAGCCAGTTGAAATCTCCAAAGCGCTGCTTGAGTCCATGTTTATCATTGACTCTATTATGTGTCTTCTAGAACTACTACGGTGCTGCCAAGGCAATACTGTCCGATAACCCTCTGGGTTTGACGTGTGGCATGGTGTGTCCCACCTCTGATCTGTGTGTGGGGGGCTGTAACCTCTATGCCTCTGAAGAAGGCCCCATCAATATTGGCGGGCTGCAGCAGTTTGCTACTGAGGTAAGGTGCAACAGCTTGATTTTCAAAGGTCTGTTGTGGAATATAGGGGTGCAAATTAGGGATGCCACAATTCTCAATATAATATTGAACCATTCTGTACGGCACTCACGGTTCAATACGTGCTTGTGAATGGCATTTTTTTCTCTCCAGTTTTGCATTTAATTAATTCTTTTTCTACAAATTCTATCATTTGCCTCCGTCCCAATATACTGAACAACGCAACATACATTCACATCACACGTTAGTATGGGTCAGTTCTGAAATCGGTCAGTTTTTAACACATTACTAATTTCTACATGGTGAACAGCACATAACACACTATATATGCAATAAGAAACAATTCAGTGTAAATATGATTTCAGTTGAGGCGAATGAAGTCTGTTTTCACGTTAGTTTCACGCACTGCAGCAGCGCACATACATAAGCTGTGTCCCAAAGTGAAGTGCGCGCACTTCGAAGGCCGCATTTGAAGTGCAATTTCGTCATACCGGCACTACGAAGGCTGTCCCAATGTGAAGGCTGCAACCTCTGAAGGCCGCATTTGAAGTGCGATTGCATCACAGCGGTGCGACGAAGGCTGAATTCATGAGCGAATTCAAAATGAGCCCTTCGGTTCTCAGGCAAAGGAAAGGTCCAGCAGATGGGACCTTCCCACAACTTCGCAGCCTTCCCTATTCACCTTCACAATTTCTCTCAAAAATTATGATCATGTTGGGTAAGTACTCTGTGTATCATTAAATTATTTTATTTTTTTACAACACCGGAAAGACAGGGTTGCCAAGTTTTTACAACAAAATCTGCCAACTACTAGCCCTAAACAATAGCTTCTCGCGGGGTTCTCCAGAAAAAAATGGTGTTTGGGGGTA
This sequence comes from Pseudorasbora parva, assembly GCF_024679245.1. Classification (NCBI taxonomy): domain Eukaryota; kingdom Metazoa; phylum Chordata; class Actinopteri; order Cypriniformes; family Gobionidae; genus Pseudorasbora; species Pseudorasbora parva. The sequence goes on from NC_090180.1 coordinate 12,161,994, forward strand.
AAATGTGTGTTATTTTGGCAAGGTTGCCTGCTAAAATTCGCACTCATGGGTCTATATATCACATAATAGTCGCTTCAACCCGCGGAAAAAAGCGCGGTCTTGGCAACACAGTGCAGTTGAGCTCTGTTGACGTCGCTTCATTGCTCTGATTGGTTGTTGCTCAATCCAATTGAGGTTTTTTCTGGTTCGGTTGAAACACGCCCCATAATCACAGCCCAATGGAGCAGTTTCAGACTCATATTCTGACTAGAATTGAGTATGACCACGTCAGGCTAGAGGAGATTATGATGATAAACGGTTAGAGGAAACTGGCTTTACCAAACAGAAAGGCTCTAGTCAAATAGACACGTGGTATTAATTAATACGCTATTGGTTGTTTGAAAAGGGGGGAGGGGCTGCTAACAGCTTGAGTCGTTTCAGGGGAAATTATGTCAACACATTGAATAATGTGGCGCGTTTCAAGGCAATTCAGCGGGCCTTTAAGTAAGGTTAAGTAAGTAAAATAAAGAAAAAGTATTGCAATAAAAAAAAAAATTCCTCAATTGACCTCTTGCTGTTCCTGTCGCTTAAGAATAGAATAGCATTAAACTGATGTGACAAGCCATCGGAACTAAACCGAACCAAACTGAAAACCGTGGTTAAAAACCGAGGTATGTATTGAACCGTGGACTGTATTGTTGCATCCCTAGTGCATATCATGTTCAGATAATAATCCAACTAAAACCAAAGATAAAGCTAAAAGATAAATTAATGTGAAAAATATATTGCAGCTTTTTATAAGACCAAATCTTATTTTTATTCTTTATGTATAAAAATTGATTTCATTTAATGATTCCTTCAGTGCTCCCTATAACAGTCGCCAGGCTTTTTTTAGTTCCTCTGAGAAAAGTCAGTGGGAAAGTCTTTTTCTCTGATGGAATGGACTTTTTTTTCAGAGGTGTAAATCAAGAACAAGCTCAGGGAGAAAGAGTTAGCCTTTGCTCTCTTTAGTTCTTAATCTTTTTGAGGAAAAGTAGAACACAGGGACTTTAGAATTTAGATTTTTTTTATGTTGCTGTTGCTGTTCTTGCTTGTGCAGAGCAAGTATGGACGTGATATTGCAAGTAGATACACAGACACGCTGCTGTGATCCTGTAAGATACACTATTGCCAAAAGTACTGGGACACCCCTCCAGATCATTGCATTCAGGTGTTCCAATCACTTCCATGGCCACAGTGTATAAAATCAAGAACCCAGGCATGCAGACTGCTTCTACAAACATTTGTGAAAGAATGGATCGCTCTCAGGAGCTCAGTGAATTCAAGCGTGGTACCGAGGTTGCCACCTGTGCAATAAGTCCATTCGAGAAATTTCCTACTACTAAATATTCCATGGTCAACTCTTAGTGGTATTATAACAAATTGGAAACAACAGCAACTCAGCCACGAAGTGGTAGACCACATAAAATCACAGCAGGGTCAGCGCATGCTGAGGTCTAGAGCAGTGTAGACGTGTTCTCTGAAGTGACGAATCACGCTTCTCTGTCTGGCAATCTGATGGACGAGTCTGGATTTGGCTGCATTGTGTCAAGTATAAAGTTTGTTGGAGGGGGGATTATGGTGTGGGATAGTTTTTCAGGGGTTGGGCTTGGCCCCTTAGTTCTAGTGGAAGGAACTCTTAATGCTTCAGTATACCTAGACATTTTGGACAATTTCATGCTCCCAACTTTGTGGGAACATTTTGTGGATGGCCCCTTCCTGTTCCAACATGACTGCACATCAGTGCAAAAAGCAAATAATAATAATAATAAAAAAACCTTTGTGGAAAGCCTTCCCAGAATAGTTGAAGCTGTTATAGCTGCAAAAGGTGAACCAACTCCATGTTAAACCTTACGGATTAAGAATGGGATGTAATTAAAGTTCATGTGCATGTGTAGGCGTCCCAAAACTTTTGCCAGTATCGTGTATTGTGCTGCTGCATAAATAGACCTAAATCCCAACAGATCTAGACAGGTGGAGCTGGGGGAGATGGAGAATTTCAGAAGAACTCTGATAGCACTCATGACTGCAAACAATGAACCAGACTATCTAAATATCGAGCAGACAATCTCATTGGTTGCAGGATATGCAGAAGCTTGTGCCATGAGGTAACAATGTGATTGTTTGCATGTAAATGTATGTAAAGAATCAGTTTCATGACATCATTTAAAATGTAGGGGTCTGTAAGATTTGTATTTATTTATTTGTATATATATATATATATATATATATATATATATATATATATATATATATATATATATATATATATATATATATATATATATATATATATTATATACTACATATATATAGTAATATTGTTATTGTTAAATAGTAATAGTAATATTATTTCAGTATATTTTATATCTTTATATAGAGTGTTCATGGGGATTATTTCATCAGCCATTACTCAAATCTTTAGTATCACATGATCACATGACTTTCCCCCTCATTATTCTTTGATGAATAGAAAGAACAACATTTATTTGAAATAGTATTTATTTGTAACATTATAAATGTGTTTACTGTCACTTATTCAGCAAGGATGCATTAAATTGATAAAACAGTAAACATTTCTTAAACTTACTGACCCCAAACTTTTAATGGTAGCTTTGTCATGATCTTCATTCTCAGGTGCTGATTATGTGCTTTATTTAATGTAAAAATAATTTAATGTGAGTTTAAATATCATTTTTGTGACCTTTAGAGACATAGCCTACTATACTGAAAGCAATGATAGGCTAATTAACCTCCGATCTTAACAATTTTCAAACTGTCAACTCAAGGTGAACAAACAAGTTTATTCTATGATAAAAAAGGATTGTTTCAGTCACTCAGTATGCATTTTCAAACTTCATTCAACATGTACGATTTAGGAATTTGATGTCATTGCGATTGCAGTCAGTTCACTTGCAGAGAGCCCGCCCACAAGTTCTTCTGATTGGCTGTGACTTTTGATTGATTTTGTCGCGTCTTGGGTCAAGTCTGTTGGAAGGACAAATTGCTTGCTGCTAGAAATCTTATTGTATCACATCTGGTTAGGCCTAGCCTGGATGCTAGCCGAACTTAGCCCCTCCCACAACATTTGAGCTCGGACAGTTCAGTCTGGTGAAAAAACGTTAAACAAAACGGCATTTAGGGGGTAAAATGTGTTATTTTGGCAAGGTTGCTTGCTAAAATTCATATTCCTGGGTCTATATATCACATAATTGAGGTCGCTTTAACCCACGGACATGGAAAACAACCCACGGGAAATCCGCAGACTTGGCAACACCGTGCAGTTGAGCTCTGTTGACATTTGACAACTAACGTTATGCGTCGCTCCGTTGCTCTGATTGGTTGTAGGTCTATCCAATTGAGGTCTTTCCTGGTTCAGCTGAAACACACCCCATAATAACAGCCCAATGGAGCAGTATCAGACTCATATTCTGACTAGAATTGAGTATGACCACGTCAGGCCGGTTAAGACACAGCGTTAGCCTGTTTAGTTTTGCTTTTCAAAGCTGCAATTTCTGCCAAAGGCCAACTCAAGCAACAGAACTAACAACCAGCATGAGCTGTTTATTTCCCCTGTTTTGCCATACGTAAATGCTGCCCTTTGATTAAACGGATTTGCAATTAAAACCTCACCTCTCCTGTCATCTTTATCCTCCATTCTCACAAGCTTATACTGGTTCTTGTATTATTATTAGTTTTGGAATAGTTTATCATTTTAGAAGGGAAAATACAACCATAATGGGGTTAATGCATATTGCATAACCTTGTGAGACAACTTTGTGTTTTTTTTAAATACATTACTAAAAGCATTATATTGTTTAGTTTTTTTCCATCTAAATGTGAAGACAGCAAGCAGACAGGCCAATTAAGCATTGTTTTTTGTAGGATAAATATAAATTGTTTGTATATCATTTTTATATATATATATATATATATATATATATATATATATATATATATATATATATATATATATATATATATATATATATATATATATATATATATATATATATATACTAAAATAAACTCATTTATGCCATTTTTCTCTCAAATGTGTCCTCAAAGTCTGCATTACCATATGGGTAATGCTGTAATTTTTTCCCACATAAGTTGTGCCAACATATGGCAGTCTTTCTGTAGAATGACCCCGTGTTATTTTCTTTTCAACTAACCTCAGCAAACCCCTCCATTTTCACATCCCCCCTCTTTGAAAAAAAAAATCATCCATGAGAGGTCCAGAAAGTCCTGCATGAGAAGGCCAACCGAACCATCCCGTCAGCTGCTCCCCCGTCACCTCTCACCGTAGAGATGACAGCTCCTCTCTTCTCAAATGTGAAAGGCCAGGGTTGTTTATCAGCCTGTTGATTAGATAAGCCCAAGACAGGGCCATCAGCGACCGTTCGGCTTCCCTCCTCTCCTTAGTATGAGCTTGCCGTCATACACAGACCAGCGCCTGCATTAGTGTAAAGCAGGAACTGTACAGTACATCACATACAGTAAATCACATTATAGGCCCAGGGCGGCTTCTGGTAAACAGTCAGTTGAGATGATGCAAACTGGGACTGAAAGGCTTTCTGGAGCTAAATAAGAGAGGAAAGCGAATAAGGTAATCGCAGTGTAATGTTGTTTCGTTTGGATCGAGCGGATACGTGCTTTTACAGTAAAAAGCTCTTGGGAGACCAACTTTGAACTGTAATTTGCAGACTGAATCCTGGTAAATATTCCAGATTTGACAGTGCCAGGGAAATAGGATTTATGTAAATGTGTATTTTGCTCCAGTAGGAGAAAGAGCCAGAATGAAGGCGAGGTGGTTTGTTTGAGGAGTTTCCTGTGCTCTCCTCAGGTGTTCAGCAAGATGGGCATCCCTCAGATCAGGAATCCAGAGCTTCCCCCGGCAAAGGAAATGCCAAAGAGCTACCACACAAGGATCGCTCTCATTGGCTGCGGCCCTGCCAGCATCAGCTGTGCCTCCTTCCTCGCTCGGCTAGGCTACGACAACATCACCATCTTCGAGAAACAGAAATACATCGGCGGCCTCAGGTAGAGTGAATGTTTCTCAGTGTCCTTCTGCTAAACTAAAGGTTATAGGCACTACTACAAATATGAAGTGACGGATCCTCTTAACTACAGTCAAAAACACATGCTGGTCTTAGCTGGTACATAAAAACATAATCAGTCTCATGTCATAGTCATCTTGTAAGTGGATACTTGTTGTTGACAAAAATAGGTTATTTAATTGTCAATCAAATACATAAGCTCATAAATATTCCTTTTAATAAGCCTTTAAAAAACAGACTTACAAAATGTTATCAATAAAAGGAAAAAAGTTTTAGGCTTATTTGGATAACTAGTATGTTATTATATTATTAATAAGTATATTGAGGATAGGCAAACCACTTGTAAATACAGCAGAGATGTAATTAAATGTGATAGTTTTGTATATAATTTTATTTATTTATTTATTGTTATTCAGTTATTATAAATATTAGATTAGAAGTTTAAAAAAGTTTTTTAATATATTTGTTCACCAAGAATGCATTAATTTGCTCAAAAAAGACAGTAAAATGTTTCCATTGTTAATTTTTTGTCATTTGAATGAAATTCTATTCTTGTGAATGCTCTGTTCATAATAGAATCTTGAAGAAAATATTATAGTTACAAACATATTAAGAAAGCTGTTTTTTAAGCATTGATGGGAAATGTTTCTTGAGGAGTAAATCCTCATATTAGAATGATTTCTGAAGGATCATGAGACACCGAAGACTGGAGAAATGATGCGGAAAATTCAGCTTTGCATCAGAGGAATAAATTATATTTTTTAAATATATCATAGTGTATTTTATTTTTGATAAAATGAGCATAAGAGGCATCTTTCAAAAACATAAAAACATACAGCCTAAATATTGTACATTATTATTACATTTATAAATAACCTGCCTTTTCTTTTTGTGTGTGTGATCTTCCTGGAGCTTTAATGAAGGGAACACACACTTGAGTGCAGAGAGATCACGTGTGTGTTTGCCCTAAAGGTTATTTACTGAAAAAATCAGAATTATACACAGCCTTGTAATCCCCGTTATTATTATTTTACTCACACCCAAGATGCCGCCGAGCTTGTCATATTGGCCATCCCTCTCACATGCATCATGGGGTGTTCAGCGGACATCGATTTGCTCAGTGTCAGAGCAACTGGACATTATTCATTTTCAATGAGAGTTAGCGCTAACATGATAGACTGCTGCCGATGCGACAAAGTTGAACAGAGCTTAGTAGACTGATCGATCAGAGCATCCTTAGTGACTAATTCATATCATTTCACAAAGAAACTATTGTAAATATTAAAAGTTGTTGAGTGTGTCTCCCTGTTTTTGTTTGCAGCACTGCTGAAATTCCTCAGTTCCGTTTGCCCTACGAGGTGGTGCAGTTTGAGATTGATCTGATGCAGGATCTTGGTGTAAAGGTACCAATGAGAGAGACATGGGAGGATGTCAGATCCTTCCAACCCATCAACAGCCAAATGTCAGTGACATTAATAACCGTGCAGGAAAAAAAAGCAAGCTAACAAAACACAATTAAAAGCCACATTAGTGAGGCAAGTGGCAAAGACATCCATCTGTCCATTGCCTGAGAGCTGTGATGGTGAGAAATGGCAATCGATAGTCCTCATCCAGATCACCTGACCATGATTAATTTGATTTTAGTCTTGAGAGAGCTGGAGAGAGAGGGGGGTGAGGGGAAAGGGTTTCTCAAACTCAATGAAGGTTGGTTAAGGTTAGGTAAGGGGTACTCTGACTCCCATGAGCTGACCTTTACCTCAACACTTTATTCATTTGCAGCATCTTCATTGCCTCAATCATTTGAATATCTCTGATGAAGATTCCACCATATACAAACAGTTCCCTTCTCCCTAAACAGATTTATAATAACATAATATCTAACAAATGCCTCCAAGTTCACAACCCTTTACAATCAGGCACTGAATTGTACTAATATTACTATTAACTACACAGGCTTAGCAAAATTATAGTGTATTTGATTTAGGGATACAAGACTAATCATTACCGATCAGTTGATTTTTGATATACAGTACACTACTGTTCAAAAGTTTTTGAGTCAGTAAGATATTTTTTTCAAATAAATTTATACTTTTATTCAGCAAGGATGCATTCGCTTGATCAAAAGTGACAGTAAAGACCATGGCTCCTGTTATTTCTGTTTCAGATAAGTGCTGTTCTTTGTATTCATTAAAGAATCATGGCAAAAAATGTATCACTGTTTTAGTCCAAAATATTACGTAACTCTTTTTTTTAACAATGATGATAATAAGAAATGTTTCTTGAGCAGTAGATAATAGCATATTAGAATGATTTCTGAAGAATAATGTGATGCTGAAGACTGGAGTAATGATGCAGAAAATTCAGCTTTGCCATCACAGGAATAAATGACATTTTAAAATATATTAAAATAAAAATATTCCACAGTATTACTGTGAAATATTACTGTAATTTTTAATCAAATAAATACAGCCTTGGTGCGACTTCTCTTCAAAGAAACATTAGAGAAATCGTATTAAACTCAAACTTTTTTGTGTGTATTTCTGCCAATATTGGATATTTAATTGTGATACAATTAAGATTCAGAAATTCACTTGTAGCATTTAAAACAATACATTTTGGCACATGAATCTATTGGCTTATTAATATGGAAAATTCAGTATAGGTGTATTCCTTTTTCATTCACTTGCATATGTTTGTTCTTGGGTTTTTGATTAATTTCTTATAAGCTGTCCATGTTGGCATCTGTCTTAATTTAACTGGCTTCTAGCAAGTAACAGATGAAAACACTGCCCAATACTGTACAATCTGATTGGACGCACAACCTTTGATGTCAACAACAAAATATAGGGAATTATAAGCGTTATGTCCGTTTTTGATAAACCCAAGTTGATTAACCTGTATATTTAGCTTTTTTCTACAATACATGATTATATTGTTAGCTACAGTACGTTTTAATTTTTGCATTTAGCATTATTTTCCTCTGCAGTCTGTGACCCTTTAAGAATAGATCTGAGACCCACCGATTGTGAACAACAGGGCTATTTGTCATTTGTCCCCCGACACATGGTGACACGTGACCACAGAATCACTCTGTTTGTACTAATGTATCATAACTATACTCGTCTGTATTCTGCCGTCACAAAGGTTGTGGGATGATTGATGTAATTATGTCCTGGAATTCACAGCAGCGTAAAATAATTGACGCTAACATCCTCTTTATGTGAATAATACAGACAGATGGAGACAGCCGAGACAGATGCAGTGTTTTTTTCCCTGACAGGTTGTTCTTGAGAAGGGGCTGGGGCAGAACGGGATGACTCTGACCTCGCTGAAGGAGGAGGGCTTCCAAGTGATCTTCGTTGGCATTGGTCAGTCCTTCTCTAGAGTTACTTTTACCTTTTTTTGCGTGCTTTTTCTCTTATCTTAACAAAACTATGCATCAGTTGTGCAAAACTGTGCAAGCCGACACACTGTGTTGATAAACCAATTAGTCTCTGCAATGAAATGTATGATCTCCTACAATGGAGGTCACTCAGAAAAGTTAAACTTGTTTTTTCTCCTCAAGGGACACACATAACCCCTGTCCTCATTTCCCTTGATATCTAGCTGGCTTGTCTGTGTAATGCTCCCTATTTCATTGTCTCTTTTTTCTGTCTGTCCTGTATGTCTTGTGCTCTGTCTTTCTGTCTGTCTCCCCATCTGTTGTGTGTCCTTCACTCTGTCTTTCCCTTTGAACACAAACACAAACACACACAGACACACAGACACACAGACACACAGACACACACACACACACACACACACACACACACACACACACACACACACACACACACACACACACACACACACACACACACACACACACACACACACACACACACACACATCTGCCCTCCTTGTTAAATGGGACATTCGTTTTTCCGTCCAGACTTGACATTCTTATTGAGCCTTAAAGAGATCATCAAAAAAATGGTTCAGAGTTGACCAAAAAAGAAAGAATCCTGGGTTTCACTTTATTTTGATGGTCCCATTAAAGGGATAGTTCACTTTAAAATGAAAATTCTGCCATCCTTTACTCACCCTCAAGTTGTTTCAAACCTGTATGAATTTCTTTCTTCAGCCGAACACAAGGGAAGATATTTTGAAGAGTGTCAGTAACCAAACAGTTAACTGGAGCCATTGACTTCCATAGTATTTTTTTCCTGCTATGAAAGTACAGGTTTGAAACAACTTGAGGGTGAGTAAAGGATGACAGAATTTTCATTCATTATCCCTTAAACACCTTGTGTCGACTATAAGTAGTGTTACACCTGTAGTCTAATAACTCTAATTAGAGTGTTAGTAGAGAATTAGTTTACTGGTAGGGTTAGGGTTAGAAGAAGTTGACATGTAGTTGCAAAGTAGTTACTTATTTTCAATGAAATGTCTTTTAGTAGACCATCACAATAAAGAGTTAGCACATAAACGTATACCTCTGATCTTTAGTGACCCGGGACTTCATTCACTATACTCTCCTCATTATTCATTAGACATCAACCTTCTTAGTATTCCTTAATTAATTAATTATAAACAATATAACAAGTTATATGACGTTTCACTCATAGTTACTGCAGGCAGAAAACAAAAGAAGAATAGTTGGTATCATTAGCAAAATGTGAAATGGCTCACCATGTCATTTAGCTTGGATGTCACCATCCAATTTTTTTCTGTCATTTAGGCATTGAGAAAATCAAAGGGATTTTTCCGAGTCCCTGAGGGGCAAATATAACTGTCATCTTCAAAACAGTGGAAAGATACTCCGTACTTCCTCAAAATGTTACCCAACGGGAGCAAATACAAAGAGAAAAGTGTTGGAGAAAGTAGACCATTGCCCCATGGAAGGTGTTTTTTTTTTTTTGTGGAGATCGCGTTTTCATAGTTGACTGAAAAGTATGTATATCGCTTACATAGGATTTAAACCTGGTTTTTAAAACCATGTACCTTTTAAACCTACTCTGTGTTCAAGGCGAGAGATAATGATATCGTGATCAATCATATCAAAGGCTGTGCTCAAGTCCAGTAATATCAGAATAACAGCATCTCCTTTATCTAATACCAAAAAAATATATAATTTAAGACTTTTAATAATGCCGACTCTGTGCTGTGAGCTGCTTTGAACCCTGATTGAAACACTTTAACTATATAGTTTCCATTTAGAAAAGAGAGTAGTTGTCGAAGAACTTCTATTTTTCCTAAAAATTCTTGAGAAAAAAGGCAGTTGCGAGATCTGTCTATAATTCTTAAAACGCTTTATCCTGGGTAACACCACTGCTTGTTGAAACTCTTTCGGGCATGATCCTGTAAGTCAACTTTTGTTTATCAACTGAACTAAACTCGATGATATACAGTCAAGAACCTGTTTGAATAATCGACTAGAAATCATGTCAGTTACACAGAAAGTGGGTTTCAATTTTTGTACAATGTCTTGTAATATTTGCACAGTGGTAGGCTGGAACGCACTCCGCTCGGCAGTGCCGGCAGGAGATTCTACTGGTCAGTACTGACAGGTAGAGATCAGGTGGAGTTAGTTGACATGTAGTTGAAAAGTTACGTAAAATCAACAGAAGTCAACAGAATTTTTAAAAGGGACCATCAAAATAAAATGTTACCGAATGCTGTTATTCTGTAAGTTATTTACTTATACTCTCAGAAAAAAAGTGCAAAAGCTGTCACTGGGGCAGTACCCTTTCAAAAAGTACACCTTGTACCTAAAGAGTGCAAATAATATGGTACATATTAGAACCCTTTTAAAGGATACCGTTCCAGTGACTTTTGTACTTTATTTCTGAGAGTGTAATAAAAAGCTTCATAATAATACTACTAATGAAATTCTGAGCATTGGAACAAACATACATTTTGTACGTTTTGTAGGTTTTTGTAGGTTTTAAAATCCGCCCTAGCGCTCTTTAGAGTTAATTTGAGAAGTAAAAAAATCTGATTCATAAGGAATCATTCTTATCAGTCAGATCTTTTAAGTGAATCCAAATCAGTTCACAAATCAGGCCGCACTGAAGGGAAAGATCATCCACAAATAACTTACATTTTTTGAAAATAAATTCTTTTCACCTCAGAAACCTTTTGTATGACTTCAGAAGGCTTAAAAAATAGAGCTTGAGCTATGTTGACTACTTCTATGGTCATTTTTGAAAACTCCCATCTAAATTCACTGTAATTGCATGTAAAAGATTGCATTTGTGTTCCACGGAAGAAAATAAATGTTCATAATATACCGTCATAAAGGTTTAGAATCGACATTAGGGCGAGTAAATTATGACAGAATTTCAACTTTTTAACTAATGTTGAAATGCTTGCCAGCTTATGGCATTTGTGGGTTCTTTATGCAGAAAGAAATGTGTCCGTTGAGTCATCTTGCCTTCTATTTTTATTAAAGTAAGAAAATATTGTGTGCATTGGTGTATTTATTTGATTTGAGAAGTTCAAACATTCCCAAGGGTGACTGTGTACTTTGTGCTTCTTTCTTCTCCTTATAATTAAAAGGAATACGTATCATTTATTATGTTTGAATAAGCACTACTTTTTGGTAGCTAAGCTTCATTGTTATTGAGACGGGCAAGTCTCAGAACTGCTCTGGGATTTCTTTTTCTCATAAAGCAATGGCAATAAGCTGAGAATCATAAAGGAAATGATTACATTTGCGCCTCTGTGATATTTTTTCACCACTTCTCTCATGTTGTCTCTAATGTCAGCCTCTACAGTGATTGACATGCAAATGTGTACCTTTGCCTTTGAGAGAGAGAAATGGTTGAAAAAAACAGATAAGGATGTTTCTTTATGGCATGTAAAAATAGCCGCCATGTTCCATGCACACTGTTTTTTTGTCGTTTTATCAGGTGTTTGCCATGTCGAACGGTCTCCGTCTCAGTAATGGCTATCATCAAAACATACATTTTGTCACCTTGAAAATATTGTTTTCTGTGTATACCCATCACAAAATCATTCACAATGGAGGAAATTAAGCCCGGAATGCTTTAAGGTTGGCTGCAGTTATGTGGGTTTATCTAAAGCAGTGAAAAGATGAATACAGCATCTTAACTATACCATATGGGTAGGCAGATTGGTCTACATGTTCAGTTCTAATGAATATGACTCTGAGGAGGTCTTACTAAGGTCAGCGTGTAAATCATATTTCCACATTAGTTTCTTAGAAAAGCTTTTGAAATGTAAGAGTTGCCTAATACAGGGTTCCTATGCAGTCTGGAAAAGTATGGAATGTGATTGAAGTAATTTCCACATCTGCAAGAAAAATGGAAAAAGGAAGTAGAGTATGGAAAAATATTTACATTTTCAGACTTTCCGTTTATTTAGAAAATTAAGAATTTTATGAAAATGAATGTATACAAGTTTGTTTTCATGGCAGCTGTTTACTGATGCTTTAGTGATTGTCAAACATGACTGAATGAATTCAGGCTGCACTTTTTCATTATGCAAAGTGCAGGTTATAAGCATTTCGGATTTCTTCTGACAATATTCTTGGTGCCATATTACAGAGTCTCTAAAAGGACCTTTGGAATAATCAAAAAAATATACAGACGTCCATGTGCGCATGACCCTGCCCCTGCGGAGGTCTGTGCACGCCATGTTCCTAAGTAGTCTGTCCTAAAGCAGTTCACTGAGGTACCTTTGTGCGCAAATGCTGCCGACTCTAACTATTGGGCAGAAGTTTTTGGATGCAGCCACACACTGATCCACCTATTGCGCCATCAGACCATTTCATGGGGTGGTTTCTTGGCCGCCAGAGTATGCATTAAAGCAGACCTAAGGTCTTGAAATATGATGTACTGCCAACCAAAAGACACATTTTGAAAAATAAATTCAGTGCCAGTTTTTTTTATAGACCCTTGAACTATACCCTTAAACATGTGCTATCAGCCCCCTATACACTGTAAAAAAAATTTAGTGACTTATCACATCAAAAATTTTCAGTTGGCTAAATTTAATTTCTGTGAATTGATGCAATTTAATTGAAAACTGAAAAATTTAGATGTGATCAGTCACTAGAAAATTTTCAATTGGAGACCTGATTTTTTTTTTTTTACAGTGTAAGGTACTACTCTAAGGGAAGCCAATTTTTTAGCAAATATATTTCGATTAATTTGTGTGCATCCATGCTCTTGTTTTCTTCATAGTAAGATGGCAGTGATGCACAAAGGAAATGAGTTATAGTAAAACTAGAAATTGTTATGCCAGCGTGCATGTGAATGGTTTCTCAGAGCACAAAAAAGTTTCTTGTGTGAATGCAAAAGTCTTTTTATTTTTATTTTAGGGTCACTGTATGTTGACATCTGAAAAAAATCAATGAAAAAACAATATTTACAGATGACTAGTGTATATACTAAAAATATAAAGCTGATTTATACAAAAAATTATGATAAATATGGTCTGAAAATCTACAAAAAGTTTTGGACATTTGAGTCTGGAAAAGTATGGAATTTTGAGATGGAAAATGTCTAGGAACCCTGTTAATGAAAATAATTTTATATTTTAAAATTCAGCCAACCCAGGGAACCTCAAAAAAACCCTGTAATAACAAAAGTTCATAGTTAGAAATGCTATGTACATGTACAAATGCTATATTTTTAGGTATATTCTCTAAGGACTTCCTGGAGTGCCTTAGGGGACTCCTGGGGGGAAACTCTGGATTTAAGGCAATCACTGTCTGGGAAGGATAAAACTGTCTTTTTACCGGCTTTGCATCGTGGGATTTAAGCTGTTGAAGAAAGTGGTCCATAACTACTTTTCAGTTCACTTTAACTGCAGATAGTATATTGGATATCAATATTACGCTTTACATTTACAGTAGTACTCCAAAAATTGAGCTGCTTACTTTTTATTGTAGTATATTACTTCTGTGTTGCTGTTAGTCACTGCCAATTCAAACTACAACACACATTTTTTTGTGATTTATGTGCTCGCTGCGGTGCTTCAAATGGTCCAAGAACAGTACAATCCAGAAATCATTATTATTGGTCATGCTGTAAGAAAAAATAATAGAACGGAACATCTTTCAAAATCCTAAAATATTTCCAGGATTAAGTACGTTTTGAATCCCAGAAATATCTAATTTAAACTTGGAAGCAGAAATATTCAAAGTGTTTCAATTTCACGGTCACTAATCAAATAACCAAATTTGTGTGTGAACTTTATAAACTTTGTTCAGACGTTTTGTTTTTCAAACTTTGGCTCCTTCTTGAATAATGCTGGTGAACATTAATGTAGGTGTTATCAGATTTGAATAGAGATGAACGAGATTTAGATCAAAACACCTTCAGGGTACTCCGCAAGATTTCATTTATAGAACCACATCTTCTTCTGTACTTACCTCTGCTATAAAAGCATTACTAGTGCTTGCCATCGCTTAATGCATTATAGTCATACAGAAACAGGCTATTTAATTTTCTGAATAGATTTCATCTAAAACATGTCAAATGGTGCTACGAAACAACTGCTCTTAGCAAAAAGACATTTTTTTAGACATCTCTCAGCTGCATAACTTTATCCTTATGTCACCTTGCATGAAGTACATTCAGAAGAGACTTTAAATAGCCTATAATAATAGCTGAGAAGTACAGGCAACATTGTGTTTGTACCTGGAGCATCTGTGAACTTACAGTTAGCTCCTGCAGTTCGTACATTTTAATCTTTTCTTTGATGCTTCGCCGTATAAAGTTTTCATCTGATGCTTCAAGGCACAGAATGGCTTTTCCTTCCCATCTCACACGATGCTTTGGTGTTCATCGCTCACACCGTGATGATGGGCATAATGAGATAGAGATTGATAGCCTCCGTCATGCAGTACATCCTTGGGGTGAGTGCCAGCTTAATAGACAGATTTGAAATGACAGGGGGTTAAGTATCCCTTAGATCCATTTCTGTTTGCCCTTTGTCTTATCGACATATTTCTTAAGGAAGCCGTCTGCCGTTCCTCTAGTTCATTATTTTACCTCACATCTGAGGAGGACATAATTCCAAACAAACTCTATTAGATAATAGATTTATATTCAGCTGCTGAAGTGTGAATGACTCGTTAATGTTTGTTGTCACAATGTTGATATAAACTGAACAAATCATGACTTTGCTGAGGTTTTAATATGGGTCTTTTGCCCTACTACAAAATGCCAGATGCTCTATGAATATTAGTGCTCAGGGTTTTTTTTTAGGGTGCACAAGAATATAATATAATATAAAATGTATTACTATAATGGACTGGACTGAAAAAGTGGGATAGGCTTTAGCATCCCTGCGACCCTACCGTGGACAAACAGTTTGGAGAATGGATGGATGGAATTAATATAATTTATATAATATATTTAGGCTAATCACATCCAAAATAAAAGTTTGTGGTCACATATAAGTGTGTGTACTGTGTGTGTGTGTGTGTGTGTGTGTGTGTGTGTGTGTGTGTGTGTGTGTGTGTATATATATATATATATATATATATATATATATATATATATATATATTGGCAACACTTTACAACATGGCTGTATTTATTAACATTAGTTAATGGATTAGTTAACATAACCTAACGATGAACAACACCTTTGTTCAGCATTAAAGGTGCACTATGTAACAATAGGCCAGTGTTATATATTTTGAAACAAAAACCAAAAGACCAGTGTTGCATATTTATATTTAACTGAGTACCTACAATGTTTCCAACTATTTGTAAATTGTGAGTAAATTGCTATTTTATTTAATCAACCAGGACATGTCAATTGCCTCATATCTGCCTTACGGCATAACCGGTTTTATTTTGCAGAAACGCTTTACTCTTACTGCAGTGTCATAGCAGCCGCCGAGCGAAAGCACAGAGTAATGTTATGACATAATTTTGAACACACTCAAATGTATCTAGTATGATAAACAGAGCTGCGTTACCTCATACTCATGACCGGAAAAGCGGAATTGGCGCCCGGCGACTGTGTCCCGTCATAATAAAAGTCCCGCTGCTCTTGAGGCATGTGTTGCACAAAAATTGTTCCACACTCGGTTTTCCTCTGCTTCATACTACAGTAACGTTTATAATCGCATCCATGAACATAATTTCTACATGATCACTAATGTGTTACTAACATTTGTAGACTCTTTATTAACTTGACTTGCCATTCACCAAGCATTTATTATTATTTACTGCTTTTTATTTACAAATGTTAACACACCAGTTGAAACAGTGTACACAGGTTCACAAATCTTTGTTAATAGTAAGTCAGTATTAATAATAAAAGTCTACAAATGTTAGCAACACACCAGGTAATGTTGAAAAAGTGTACACAACAGCATTTTTACCTTTAGAGTAAGATGGTGAGTTAGAAATGTTTATCCTTATACTGTCATTTTTTTTTTCCAATTGAACATTTTCAAATTACTGATCACATTTAAAATTTTCAGTTGGCCAATTGAATTTCTGTGAATTAAATTGCATCAATTTTCAGCCAACTGAAAAATGTAGCAATTCACAGAATTTCAATTGGCCAACTAAAAGCTTTAGATGCGATCAGTCGCAAATGTTTTAATTGGAGCTATTTAAAAAAAAAAAAAAAAACATTTTTACAGTGTAGTGGGTGTCAACTGCTACGTAAACTAATGTAAATATGTACAGTAAGATAATGGGAATAGATGCATTAATACATGTGTACAGATCATGAGTTCAGATTAATGCTGAACAGAGGTGTTGTTCATAGTTCATGTTAACCAATATATTAACTAATGTTAACTTTTACAACTTAATTGTAAAGTGTTACCAATTATACACAGTACACACATACTGTATATTATGTAAACAAACTTTTATTTTGGATAGATTAATCAGGATAAATCAGTTTGAGAGCACTAATTATATTATAATAGAAATGATCTATTTGTTAGGAATGCTAAATTGGCACTGAACTTGACGGTGTCATGAAGTGGCTGTGGAAATGCATGGAAAAAAATGGCTGTAGAAAGCGTAAACGCATACCTGACAAATGAACAGAATGAACTAAGGGTTTAAATTCCCTAGGAGTGTCAAGATAAAACAGAACAAGTAAGGGATTAATTAGTCACCAAGGAAACTAACTGGGAACACTGGCAACTGGGAACAGAGCAAACAGAGTGAAAATGAAACCAAAACAGCAAGTGATCACCATGCTGATCATTCTGATAATATCTCATTTTGTTGAGTTAAAAGGGACGTGAAGATAGGTAGATTATGAGCAAGCAAACAATCTGCAAAAATTAAATGTAGAGATGTTTAGAATAGATGATTTAGGACAAACGTCATTTATGCAAGCCTTTGTCACACATTGCCTCCAAGTGTACTTAGTAGATGACGTATTATTCATTTGTCTCTTTTTTCATGCTGCACAGGTCTTCCACAAGCAAACAAGGACAAGATTTTCGAAGGATTGACCACAGAACAGGGATTCTACACATCAAAGGATTTCCTCCCTTTGGTTGCAAAAGCCAGTAAAATAGGTACAAAAAAAGAGAGATTTTTTTTTTTTTTTTTTACATGATGCATTGTATAAAGTGTGAAATTACTATATACCGGCTACTAGTTGCCCTCCATCCAGTCTTTTTACTAATTTACTGTGTTATCTTGTAATAATGTTACACCCACTGGGTGAAAATAAATGTTCATTACATGACTCCTCCATTTGTGGTATTCAGTGGTTAAACTGTTAGTGTCAACTGGTATTTTTCGGTTAAGTCTCTATGCACTGAATTTTACTTACATTTTTTTGTTATTTGTTTTGTCTTTTTCTGTGCCACGTGTACGTTTTTTTTTTGCAGGGATGTGTAATTGCCGTTCGCAGCTGCCGAAGCTGCACGGGAATGTTATAGTCCTGGGTGCAGGAGACACAGCGTTTGACTGCGCCACCTCTGCTCTCCGCTGTGGAGCTCGACGAGTCTTTGTGGTCTTTAGAAAGGGCTTTACCAACATTCGCGCTGTTCCAGAAGAGGTAAAAAAAAAAATCAGTTCAGACGCACCTGCAGCCAGTGATAAATTCCTATTGAAAGAACAGCTGTATACCCCACGTCCTTAAGAAGACATTTTCTCTTTTTGTCCTCTTAAATTACATTTTGTGTGGATTTTGACATGTTCTTTTATATGTCTCCCCCCTCCAATCTATCTTGACTGCTGACTGAGATGACAAGTAGATAGATAGACAAACAGATTACCGTGCACCTCTAAAAAAAGAGACATTCTGTCTTGGTTTGAAACTGGTATCGTTTTTGTTTATTATTATTTTGCTTATGCTCGTAGGCAGAAATAACACAGTTCACCTTCAACATTTTCTTGTTCTGCACCTGACAGTCTGTTGCATGAAACCGTACAATAACGAAAATGTTTCCCAAATGGATGTAATATAGTCAAGGGAATTTAACTATATATAAAAAAAAAAAATGTGTGAAGTTATATTAATTATCCACCTTTCTCCTAGATCTTAATTGTGAACATAGCCCAGTTTCGAAAGCCATTGTCTCGGTATTAGTGATATTGTGCAAAATTCTGTCTATAATGTGGAATAGTTTAATTAAATATGAATCATTTAAAATGGAACCATATGAAATGTAACACCGCTAGCCGTAGATTAAACAACAGACATTAAGAATAAAAGCGATTAAAAGTCGGCTGAGAAAAATTTAAACAGCCTTAATAAAATAAGCTGTCAGTAAAAAGATTCAGAGTTAAATATCTATCATAACTGAACTGAAATCAAATGTACAAATCTGGAATGGTGTAAGCTGGAGTTAAACATGAATCTTTATCTGTGAATGAGATAAAAATAAACCATGGTTAGATATCACACAGGACTATTTTAAAGGAACACTCCACCGTTTTTTTTTCTAGAAATAGGGCTTATTCTTTCCTACATTTAGATATGTGTGCAAATGCATTTTTGTCTCAGTGCATGCGTTGTTTTAGTTTGGCAGGGTCGCTGCGAGCTTAGCTTAGCATAATGCATGGAATCCGATGTTGCCAGCTAGCATCCCAAGTAAAAGTGATCAACAACCCCCCCCCCCCCCCCCCACCCCACAAGAATTACTTCTTGTGGCCTGTGTATTCACAACGAGTACAAAAAGTGATGAAGATTAAGACTAAGCGATTTCCTTGGCAGATATTGACTTGGGACTATATTATGTGGAAACACAGGTAAAGCTTGGGCGCAGAGATATCACGGCTCTCATCCTCACGTCCTCCGGCTGTTGAGCGATCGCAATGTGTTGCGTGATGTCTCTGCATGCAGTATCTAATGCAGTTAAATGGTGGTAGAAAAATATTTGTGTGCACTGAAAAATTCTCAATATGTGTGTGAGCTGTCAAGACTTGAATACAGGTCCGTCTGTGGGTTCAGATATGATGTCGTGTTTCACTTTATTCTCAACAGTTTATGAATAGCATTTGAATGAAAGATTCAGATTTCTCCAGTTTATATTGCATACAGTTTATGTGTCTGTACTGTACCTAGTG
The DNA here is from genome assembly GCF_024679245.1 of Pseudorasbora parva. Classification (NCBI taxonomy): domain Eukaryota; kingdom Metazoa; phylum Chordata; class Actinopteri; order Cypriniformes; family Gobionidae; genus Pseudorasbora; species Pseudorasbora parva. Next base: position 12,181,590 of record NC_090180.1, read on the forward strand.
TCTAGGTTAGGTAGTGTCAAACACAATAGGCTAGAGGATACGGTATTTTTATTGGTATTATCATTGGAAAGACTTTCTGATCTCAGGTAAAAACCTTGGAGTAAAAGCAGTTGAAAAAGGAAGAAAAAAAGGAAAAGAGAAAATGTGAAAGAAGTTTGTGTAAAGGTGACCATGTTGAGCTGTTATAATGGGCAGCACTTTATATAATAAGATTTATTTTTCTGTAGAGCTTTTTAACAAAGTAATTAAGACATATTCTTTTCTCAATGACAACTGTTGCACTGCTGCCATGGCAACAGTGTCAAGGAAGTTAAACTTAGAAATGTGAAACTACAGAAACTATTAGTTCTGCCTTTGCTGAGTGAACGTTCAAATAGGGGTGTGCTAAAGCACCACGGCTGTGAATTAAGCCTCTTTTAATGGAGGGAGTTTTGTGAAAGGTGGTAGTTTTATTTCAACTCTCAGTTCATGTACATTTAAGGACACTTTTATCCAGAATGACTTGCAAAAAGTGTTTCATCTTGATGTACGGTACCATTGGGATCAACAGATAGTAAGCATGGAGTTTACAACATTGTCTTCTAGGTGAAAAAAATGTGTACACATACAAATGAATGCTTACTAGTACAAAGCTAATATAGATGCTATAAAACCTAGTGCAAAATAAACAAGCCAATTCAAGGTTTCTTTTTAATTCCGTAAGTATGGAGTTGAATTTTGACTATCAGTTTAATAAATGGGATGAGGGGCCAGTATTGGTGAGGGTGGTTGACGTGCGCCCAATGTACGAATTAAACCTGACACTGTTCCCTGGTAAGGAAAGGGCTGACTCTGGATATTCAGCAGGAGGAAACTGTGCCTTAACTGTGGCTAGTTTATGTGGTGCAAGTGACAGGTTGTTGTCCAGTATGACATCAGAGTTCACGACTTTCTGTGATCAGTTTAATAAATGGGTGAGTTTTTTGAAACGACAAGCTCTTGGCAATGGTAGTTTTTAGATGGGATGCACAGAAGCTTGTTTTTTTAATGAATACAGCTTCAGAAGACAGCCGCTCATATCCACAACTTTCCCGAACTCTGACCTTTCCCATGATCGCTATGGCAACGTAGAACACGCCGGTAACGAACTTCCGGTTTACGTTAGTCTGTACTGTTATCAGCTAAACGTTTGATTGTATTATCAGGATTAAGGAGTAGACTTAAAACAACGCTTCAGGCAAAATGATCACATCTCCCAGATGGTCGCATGGATCTGACTATCTTACAAGAACTTACTAATATCTGTAGCACGAAGCGATTCACCAGAGTTATGCGGCGCAGACATTTTGCCAATGTGTGGTAGGCTTGGCTGTTCCTATGATCCACGCAAGAGTTACTTTCCGTCCGTGCGCCTGTAAATTGGTTTTATTTTATTATAAATAAAGTTGTATTTGTTTCTAGTTATTTATTTTGTTAGATATTTCCACTTTGCGGGAGTCCCGCAAATTTTTTTTATTTTCCCGCGACACGCACACAATAATATCTTGCCGCCCGCATCCGAATTCACCCATCAAATATTATCCCGCGTCGCACTCAGTTGTGCTGGGTCCCGCGGGAGTGCAGGTTTCTATTTGGATAGTAACATTAGGTTCTCAGAGCGGTCTTGCTACACATTAAATCTGTAAATTATTGAAAACAATAAACATACTCCTTGCAAAAAAATATACAGTTGTACTGCAGTATTTTAAATAGGTTAAAATATATTATATAAACTCAATAATTAAATGTACAGCAATGAAATGTTAATTTTTATTACAATGCACTTAAATTAATTGAAGTTCATGCATCTATTTTCATGTTGATTAAAAGTCTACTGACAATGTCTGACATGATTTCAACAATTACAAATATCAAAATATAAATACTACTTCTACATCACAAGCTCGTTGGGCATTGAATGGAGTGGGTAGGGTGCTAGCAACATGTCAAACGGGTCCGTTTATGTTGCATGGTTTATGAAAGCAAGGTTTCGGAGGGGTGAGACCCAGGCGCTCAGCAGCACTCAGCGCTCATTAACCCCGGCGAGAGCAGCTTTAACTCGGCTCGTCCTTCTGACGACTGCCGCTGCCTGGCAGAAGCCCCTCCCATGACGCAAATTTGCGTCTGTTGTGTAGTGAATGAAGCGAATGGAGTCAAAAAGTTCATGTGTCCAAGTTCGCGCGAATAGCGCTATTTATTCGTGTCTGGTGTGAACGCAGTATAACTGTTATGTGTGCTAAACCGGAACTGAGATACCGTCAACCGGAAGTATCGAGTGTCATGGCGACGCCCACTAAGACCTATCCTGAGTCTCTCGGGTAGAACTTAGAGAGCTGGAGCCAAAACAACAATCTGATCCTCAATGCAACAAAGACAAAGGAGATGATTCTGGACCTCAGAAGGATGAAGCCCTCTGTATTATGTTGTATAGTATATTGACATCTGGAGGTTTCTCCACCAGGGTTTCATTGTACATGTGCAGCAAAAATAAAGGCGAAAGAATGGAGGTTTTGTAGCGTTTCAATTACCTAGGAGTCCATATCAGCCAGGATGCAACATGGACTGTCATTACCTCAATGATGGTCAAAAAAGGACTCCAACGACTTAATTTCCTGAGGTTGTTGAAGAAAGCATGACTTCCACAACAGCTGCTGGTGAACTTATACAGTTCGATTATTAAATCTGTCATCACCTACTGCATCGCAGTGTGGTAATCCACCAGTACTGTATGCATGCAGAAAAAGACTCAAAAACATTTTGTACCACAGAGCAGTTGCACTAGTGCATGATTTTACATGATAGATTTTAACCATTTCCTCATATGACAATATTTGGCCCCACTTTATATTAGGTGGCCTTAAGTACTATGTACTTACATCAAAAAATAAGTACAATGCACTTACTGTGTTCAAATTGTATTGCAAAACACCTTTGCTGATATTGAGGTGGGATACGGGTAGAGTTAGGGACAGGTGTGGTGGTGTGTGTAAGTTTAAGGGTAGGGTTAGTTGTAAGGGAAGTGCCAACTGTGTAATTACAAATGTAACTACAGAAATTAATTACAGACGTAATTACATGTAGGTATTTTTAAAATGGAAGCACAATGTAAAAACACTTATGTACACAATAAGTGCATTGTATCAAATGAATAATTACAATGTTAGGCCATAGTAGTTAAGGCCACCTAATTTAAAGTGGGTCCCAATACTTGATTGTGTTATTTCCTATTTATCGCAGTGCAATATGATACTGCACTATTTTAGGACTTGTTACTTTGTTTTATTGCACATAATGTTTACATTTATGAACATCTGTTGTCTTTGTGGTTGTATTGCACTGTATTGTATAATGTTGTGTAGTGTATTGGCATCTGGAGGTTGCTCCACCAGAGTTTCATTGCACATGTACATCGGAAATAAAGGTCTTAACTTAACTTAATGAAGTGGATCCATCCCATTATATCTAGTAGGTTGTTTTCTGAAGGTACGATGAGAACAATGTGAGTGCAGACGCTGTAATTCAATCACTGTGATTAGGGCTGTTTTTGTTGAGTGTGCCATTTTAAAACTACTTTTCATCAGTGAAGTTGTTCTTGCAGGTGTAGTCTGAGATTCGGCTGAACACAGCGCACTCCATGGGGTTCTACAGTGGCTTTGTTACAGTGATTTATTTTATTTGATATATTTTCTTTTTTCTCCACTGCTCTTCATTATTCTATCTGAACAGACTTGTCACCAATTTTTGGACAACTACCCACCAGATGAGAACCACTGCTCTTCACTGCTGAGGAAAGGCCGTAAAGATCCCCATAACTTGACATATTCGATGTGAAGATGACCAGAAGTTAGGGAGGTCAGGTGTTAAGATGGAGAAAAGAGGAGTCGAAGGGTTGTTATACTCTAAGCGCTTGTGAACCTGGCAGATGCACTGTGTTATAGGAGTAGATTCTTAAGGCTAAATAAATTATTCACTGGTACAGATATCAAGAGATACAGTGGAAGGAGTAGGAGAAGGTGGAGGGTTAAGCAGTGAGCGGGAGATGCTTTGTAGAGGCATTTAGGCTATTCACTGAGAGGCTTAGGTCTCCAAAAAATAAATGGCATGGTACAGTAAAATGGGTAAGGCTATGTGTAAACAGGCTTAGGAAGATATTCATGTCTTCTGTGAAGTTTTCTGGAATTCCTGATTGTAGCAATACCAGAGGTGGACAAAGTACACAACTTTAATACTTGAGTACAAGTAAAGGTCAGTGTTCAAAAAAAGTTGGGGAAACGTATATGACTATAAGAGTGATTCCTGATAGACTGTCTGCAACAACAACAACAACAACAACAACAACAACAACAACAACAACAACAAAACCTTTTAAAGAAGGAAAAAATTATCCTCTGACTTTCAGAGCTGCAACAGAAACGACTTTCGGCCTAGATAGAAATATAGTGGAGTAAAAAGTATGATTTTTGTCTTTCAAATGTAGTGAAGTAAAAGTCATAAGTTTCCAGAAAAAAAGAATACTCCAGTAAAGTACAGATACTCAAAAAGTGTACTTAAGTACAGTACTCAAGTAAATGTACTTAGTTACTGTCCACCTCTGAGCAATACTTAAAATTCACTGACTTAAGTTCTGTTAGGACCATTATCATCAAAGATGTTTGACAATTAGTTGCAATTACATTATGGATTGGCGGTATGGTTCTGTTCTGGGCAAGAACTCCCTGCGCATCCATGCAGTCTTTGTTTGCTACTCTGTATATATTATCTGCAAATACTTTTCTTTAGATCTGTGCTAAATCAAGGGACGTAGGGGGTTTGACGCCATTTTATTTTGTACATATTTTCACATTGTTTTTGGTTAGGGAGGTAGGTAAGTTTAAACTGTATTTTGTTTTCTTTATTTTCAAAATTTAGGAAATGTAGAGGTAAATCAAAAGGTTTCTTCTGTTTGTTATTTTTGGCCTTGTCTACCCCTGACGCTAAACCCTGTGTAAGAAATAAATATTTGTTCAATTTTATCTCTCTGGTAGTGAGACTCTTTTCTTCCTCTTCCTGTTGCTACTGACCCCTAGACAGTCGTAACAAGCATGGATAAGAGCAGGGAAAGCATCAATAACCCTTGAACCCTTAATGTACAAAATCATTTGTGAATTTAGTCTGATTCAAGGGGAATCAGAATACCAAATCCTGACTGGAGGAGAAGATGAAGATGAGCTGGGGGTGGAGGAGGGCAAATGAGCTCTGGAGAAATGCGATAGCTGCTGATAGTACTGAAAGAGCTTTTATGTGTATTCTGGGATAGACATCGTATTTCTATAGGTAGACGTGATCAGCTGACAGTCAGCTGATGCAAGCTTGACTAACGTTAACGTCATGATATAAATGCATGAAGTTCTCTTCACACTGTTTTTAAGCATTCCCATGTTAGCAATTAGGATCACATGCTTCTCATTTGATTTCTGATTTTTTTTTTTTTTTAAGATGGAGGTGGCCAAAGAGGAAAAGTGTGAGTTCCTGCCATTCCTTTTCCCTCGTGAGGTAATCAAGAAAGATGGGCATGTTGTAGGCCTGCGGTTCTGCCGCACAGAGCAGCAAGATGATGGCACCTGGATTGTGGATGAAGAGCAAATTGTCCACCTGAAAGCAGACTTCATCATCAGTGCCTTTGGCTCCATGCTGAACGATCCAGCAGGTGAGCCTCAGAAAGGACCATTGCTGTAGTTAGTTGTAATGAGGTTACATTTATATGGGTTTGTTATTGATTTCAACTCCTTTTTGAAGCTAAATATGTTGTCTGTACTGTAGTAAGAAACAATCGTTTTATTTCCCATCGTCCCAAATGTATTTGTTTACAAGGCAATGTAGTTTGAAGGTACCCAAATGTACGATTCCATTCATATTATTATGTGCTGCACACTGGGTCAGTTAGAAACAGTTTCTCATGTAGTTTCAAAGAGCACATGTTGTTGTACCTGTGGTCCATGTGAAAGATTTCCCCAGCGAGCCATCACAAAATCCAGACTGTTCCCTCGTCAATAGGCATTCAGCACCGCCCCCACTTATCTTTCCTTAGCAGATTTTAGTAGCCACAGTGTGATAACCATCACTCTGAGGGAGAGGCAAGAGATGATAAGACCCTCAGAACGAGAGCCTTGTTTCATTATGGGAATCCTTTATCAATCCACCATCGCAAATACAGCCTTATTTCAGCAGATTAGCCAAAAGCACACATTCACATATTATGTCTGGATCACACATTCTGTGCTTCTTAACTATATACTACATATATAAAAATTGTATAAAATGATTTATTGTTTTTGTTTTATTGTTATTATGTATAATTATTATATCATTAAAAAAAATACTTTTTTGATGAGTGATCTATAAGTAATACATAATCTTAAATATGCAATGTTTATTTATTTATTTATTTTTTTTAAGATCCCAAAACTGTTTATTTCCAGGTTTAAATTAGATTTTAATCCCAGATGTGGCCTCAGACGTTTGCACCCCACTGGATATCAGTGTGTTTATTTGTCGGCACATATTCATCCAGCTATTATTCACCTCCTCATGTTTTTTTTCTTTACTTAGCGTTTTGTTGTCCCAATGTTGTTGCTCTCTAGCGGACCTGTCATCCATCCTAAACACTGTAATGTCTCTGAGCCGTGAGTCGTTTCATCACTGGCTCGAAGCTCAGAGATAGCAAGCTTATAAATGCCACTCACTCATTCCCTGCACCTTGCCCAAGATATGAATTACTTATCCACTTCAATGGCCGGCGGAGCCAACAGTAGAAGGTTGTGTTGCAGCGTTAGAGAAAAGCTGAGATAGCGAGAAATTCACCCCCTGCAATCTTGGGTGGGCAGGCTGGTTGGTGATTAGGTCACCACTGGCCAGTGGGATGAGCAGCTGACTGGGTACTTTTACCGCTGTGGACCCCATGGAGCATGACGCCTGTGTTCAGACCTCTAGGTCTCAGAGCAATGCAGTTTTGAGACATACTCAAAAATTTAATAATAAAATTTATATATATATAGGACCCACTTTATATTAGGTGGCTTTAACTAATATGTAGTAACATTGTAATTATTCATTTGATACAATGCACTAATTGTGTACATACATGTTTTTACATTGTACTTCCATTTTTATAAATACCTGCATGTAATTACGTCTAATTAATTTCTGTAGTTACATTTGTAATTAGACAGTTGGCACTTCCTTACACCTAACCCTACCCTTAAACTGACCCATTTCACCACACCTGTCCCTAACTCTACCCGTATCCCACCTCAATATCAGCAAAGGTGTTTTGCAATACAATTTGAACACAGTAAGTGCATTGTACTTATTTTTTGATGTAAGTACATAGTACTTAAGGCCACCTAATATATATATATATATATATATATATATATATATATATATATATATATATATATATATATATATATTAGGTGGCCTTATATTAGCCTATATTAGGTGCTGTGTTTGACCCCCTTTCGCAACAAGGTGCTGAAAGCATTCTTTAGAAATGTTGGCCCATATTGATTGGCAGTGATGGGAATAACGGCGTTATACATAAACGGCGTTACTTACGGCGTTAATATTTTCAGTAACTAGTAATCAAACAAATTACTGTTTCCCCCGTTACAACGCCGTTACTGTTACTGAGAATAAAATGCGGCGTTACTATAATTGAGCTCACTGAAGCCATTTTTATCCGAACAACGAAATGCAGCTGTGTGTGTGTGTGTGTGTGTGTGTGTGTGTGTGTGTGTGTGTGTGTGTGTGTGTGTGTGTGTGTGTGTGTGTGTGTGTGTGTGTGTGTGTGTGTGTTTGTGTGTGTGTGTGTGCGTGTGTGCGCATGCGACCAGTGCAGGAGTCAGAGCGATGGCATGTTCAATGACTTTTAAGCTTTCATAAACTGGAAGTATAAGCACTACTTTTCCCTCGTTGAGGTGAAAGGTAAGAATGTTTATAACGTGCAGCTTATGACCAGAAGAGTCTCTCCTCGTCGGTGAACACAATTGATAATGTGAGCTCTGCTACCAAAGGAGGAGACAGAGCCACGACATTAAAGACACCATTTTCTCGCGAGAAAGTGGGTAAGCCCACCATACAAACAAGACTTGAGAGCACTTCTTGTTAAACTATTTTTTTTTTTTTGTGAATAAGAAAATACTTCAAACAGGCTACAGTATGCCTACCAGTTGTGTGACAGTTTTAGAATTTTAATGTACACTACAAAGAGTCTATGTAAATTAGGCTAATATATTTTTTATTATGGTTCTAAACAATCTATTTTGTTTTATTGTTCCACTATATTACTGATATTTACAATAATGTATTGAATTTGATAGGTGTCTCTCACATTGTCCCACAGGAACATTAAAATAGTGTAGATTAGTGTACAATGTTTTATAATAATAATTTATTCTATTTAGTGTCCATCTCATTCGTTTAACATTTAATATTGGGCCATCCAAGTTATTTTACATATTTGAACATTTAAAAAAAGTTATAAACACTTGTCTGTTCTACTCATTTCAACTGGCTTGTGAAAACTGGTTAAAAAAAATCTAAATTATATGACTTATAGCAACTTTTTTTTTTTTTTACAGTAACAAAAATAGTTACTTTCCCTGGTAACGAGTTACTTTTATTATAGAGTAATTCAGTTACTAACTCCATTACTTTTTGGAACAAGTAGTGAGTAACTATAACTAATTACTTTTTTTTAAATAACGTTCCCAACACTGTTGATAGGATAGCATCTTGCAGTTGATGGAGATTTGTGGGATGCACACAAAGCTCCTGTTCCACCACATCCCAAAGATGCTCTATTGGGTTGAGATCTAGTGACTTTGGGCGCCATTTTTTTTTACAGTGAACTCATTTTCATGTTCAATAAACAAATCTGAAATGATTTGAGCTTTGTGACATGGTACATTATCCTGCTGGAAGTAGCCATCAGAGGATGAGTACATGGTGATCATAAAGGAATGAACATGGTCAGAAACAATGCTCAGGTAGGCGGTGGCATTTAAACAATGCCCAGTTGTCACTGAGGGGCCTAATGTGTGCCAAGAAAACATCCCCCACACCATTACACCACCACCACCAGCCTGCACAGTAGTAACAAGGCACGATGGATCCATGTTCTCATTCTCTTTACATCAAATTCTGACTCTACCATCTGAATGTCTCAACAGAAATCGAGACTCATCAGACCAGGCAACATTATTCCAGTCGTCAACTGTCCAATTTTGGTGAGCTTCTGCAAATTGTAGCCTCTTTTTACTAATTGTAGTGGAGATGAGTGGTACCCGGTGGGGTCTTCTGCTGTTGTAGCCCATCCGCCTCAAGGTTATGCGTGTTGTGGCTTCCCAAATGCTTTGCTGCATAGCTCGATTTTAACGAGTGGTTATTTCAGTCAAAGTTGCTCTTCTATCAGCTTGAATCAGTCGGCCCATTCTCCTCTGACCTCTAGCATCAACAAGGCATTTTCGCCCACAGAACTGCCGCATACTGGATGTTTTTCCCTTTTCACACCATTCTTTGTAAACCCTAGAAATGGTTGTGCGTGAAAATCCCAGTAACTGAGCAGATTATGAAATACTCAGAATGGCCCGTCTGGCACCAACAACCATGCCACACTCCAAATTGCTTAATTCACCTTTCTTTCCCATTCTTGACCAGGACCACACCCCTAAATGCATTGAAGCAACTGCCATGTGATTGGTTGATTAGATAATTGCATTAATGAGAAATTGAACAGATGTTTCTAATAATCCTTTAGGTAAGTGTATATATCCGACTAGAAAAGGCTTAGTCGACCAAAATTGTATTACTGGTTAGTTGCAGAAAAAAATCTTGGGAAATGTGATTTGTTGTTGCGTTTTCAGCCCTTGGACAGACCTTGAATTTCTATGGTAGTCCCACAAAATCTATTTTAGAGGCTCATGGTGCATATGGTGTCCTCAGTAGCGGTTAATGCATACAAGACGTTTTCAGTATTGAACAGATTTGAGTCCCAAGGTGGGCATTGTCACAACAGACCCATCTGGTTACACAGCGTTCGGCCTTCTGGACAGGACCTCAATTGCAGGGTGATATTACTGCCCCTGTGGAGGTTTCGACCATTGATCCAGGGCAAGCATGTGTTGGTCTGGACAGAAAACATGGTGGCAGTCTGATATTGAACTCAAGGGTACTGCCAATGCGCCCTCGCAATAAGTGATGCTTCAGAGGAAGTGTAGACTCCATCCCCAGGCGGTCCAGCTGATTTGGAGTAAAGCACATGTAAATCTGTTTGCTTCCCTTCCATTGCCAGCTGTTGTATTCCCTGATTGAGTCCCCCAACGACATGGACATGCTGATGGTGCACGATTGCCCAGCCAGGGCTGCACGCCACGGTGGCTTTGCTGGAGGAAGGAGCCATGAAGGAAAACGAGACGACATCAAGGATGCAACATCGATGTTTGAGATTGAGCCCACCGTGTAGCCATAGAGCTAAAGAAGTGGAGAGATGGGAAAGACCTAGACAGCCACGACAGATCCACAGCGACGACCCCCCTCAAGGTAGCAGCAGGGGTCCGGAGAGAAGAGGCTGAGCTGGATCCATTGAGGGCAGAGGTGGAGCCTAAGGGAGGTCGAAACTAGCCGAAAGGGGTGGAGGGCTGGAGCCCACAAGTGAAGGCGTGGTGATGTCCAACCCAGGTTGATGGTCCAAGGGAGCTTGACAAGTTTGAATGACCGATGGTCATTGCTGACATAGAGGGTAGAAGGGATAGTAGAGGTAGAGGTGGATCAGAGCACACAGAGGTTGAAGGAGCCATGGGCTCCTCACATGCAAGCAGAGGTGGCTCCCAAAAGGCCCAAAGTGTTGACTCGTCAATGAGAAGAGGCACTGAAGGACTGATGAGAGTTAGCGATGACCGGGTGGCAGGAATGGCTGGGGATTGGAGAAGGGACTATAGAGACAGACAAATACTGAGGAAACATATAAGTTCATTAGTAGTGGTTTGGAGAGGTGGTGAGAGAGGGAAGTTGGACGGGCCCAGCGAGTTTGGGACATAGACTGAGTCAGGTTATAGCAAAGGGGGGCAGAAAATCAACCTCTCCAAAAAACAGTGAAAAAAAGCTCTGTTGTTCAGCATTGGTGCTGGCTTGAATGTTGCAGCCGAGTCACTCTCACTGCCTGCGGGGGGCTCATGCTGCCGAAACAATTAAAAAAATACACCGCTTATCTTATCTTGGTCGGTTCTTCTGTCACAACGCTGTGTTGTAGAACGCACACAAACATGATGATGAAGGCAAAAGTCAGTATTTAATAAATCCACTGGCAATAATCCACACAAAGAGAACAGCTTACAACATAACTAACATGAACGAGACAACTGTGAACAGAAACAGGGGAACTTAAGTATACATGCAAACAAGGATAATTAATGACACGCACATAAACTGAATGACAAAATCAAATTAACAACCATGACAACAAACTCAACAGGGGGAAAGTGCAAACAGGAACAAAGTCCAAACTGAATACAATTGTGACACCAGGGCACATGAATTAAAAAAATAATAATAATAATGATGTGCACAGATAAATTATAATAAGCACTCCAATGCTACATAAAAAATAAGAATTTTCAATTTTGATTTCATGGTGACTTTTAATTTATATGATTGCATTTTCAGTAATGCATCATGTGTTCTCTCTTTCATCCATCTAAAATGGCTTTGTCTTCTAAGCTGTTGCATGTCTTCATACCAGTTTTTTCAGCCTGTGTTTCACACAGCATTCCATCTTCTAATGGAGCTTAGCAATGAGCAGTTGTATGAAAAGTTTCTCTGGAGAGTACTACTGGATTCTGAGAGGAGGCCATTTCATTTAAAGGGAAGATCTCAGGAGTCTCTTAGATTTGTCACACTCCACAGCCCGCGCGTGTGTGCATGAGACAGAAAAAGGGGGTTGGGGGAGGAGGGAAACAAACAGGAGGGTGTGAGGATGTTTTTTTGTTTTTTTTTGTGCTGAAAGTGATGAGGCCGGCAGTCTTCATGATCACTGGAGCGTCAGGCGAGGAGAGCTGACGGAGAGACTAGGGGATTGGTCTCGAAAAAAAGGAAAGGGAAAATATACTCAACAATAACAGCCACAGCAAAAGCATCAACAGGGCCGTCAGGGTTACAAATTCCTCTGCTTGTCTCATGCAGGCATCCGGAGGGACTGTCATTTCTTCCTCCATCAAAGACATGTCTTTATTTTTCAGCTTAAACAATATCCAGCAGTCACTAAGTGAACAGATATGTGTCCTCAATGGCACCAAAAAGTATTTAGACAGTTATAGAGCCCATACAATCAAAATCAAAGTTTGTGGCTTTAAGTCTATGTGTTCTATCTTTGAAAACATGTACGTATATGCTTGTGTGCAGAGATCTTTTCTGGGAAAATAGACTAAAATATTGATGACTCATCCTGCACAGATTTTTGTCCTATCAAATTATCTTTAGAATGAGAATATTCCTCTCTCTAACAGAGAGACCGCCACCTTTTTCAGCAGCCTTGGTTCTGGAAATATTTTTCCCATTTATTTTGCCTGCCAGGATTTTAAAAAGTCTTTAATAAAGTGTTATAAACTAAGACACAAACTGTTGGTTCACAGGTGGTTCCTTGCCACCATCGCGGTTTGCTTAGTTGGTGACACAAAAACAGAAAAAAAAGAGCCAAAAACACAAAATATAAGGTGGCCTAGACAACATTTCAATGTGGGCCTCATGTGGGTTTTTGATGGGCTGTTACTTTGGGCCCTGCTTGCCATAGTCAACCCAAATGGGGCCCAGAAAAATGTGTCTATTGGTCCACATAGGCCCTATGTATGTTAGCCCATAGGGACCATGATGGGTCCATAGTGGGCTATAAGTGGGGCCCAGTTAGATGTTCATTATGTAGGCTCACTTGGGTCCCAAATAGGGGCTAATAATGGGGCCAAGAAGAGTACATACATAAACCTTGTGGGCCCACAAGGACATGTTGGCTGGGACTTTAGGCTACTTAACTACTTTAATGAGGAAAATAACTACATTTCCACAAAACTTGAAGTATTGACACAATTGACTTAAAATTAAGGAAGATGAATGGGATTTTTACTTCCGGAACTCAACTGTTGCAATCTACTACCTGCAGCCGACTAGCGAATAGCAAATCATCGTTCATAAATGTATAGCTTATTGACTATTTAAAAAAAAAAAAAAATTTGAATTCTTTGAAGTCTCAAGTTGAAATATGTCAACAAATACAAAATAAATACGAAAATGTACAAAATATTTATTTGAAATACAACAGTTACATTATCTTAGCAAAACATTTAAAGTATTTAAAGTATTTTTAAAGGACAATTTTCAATTGTTATATTAAAGGGTTAGTTCACCCAAAAATGAAATTTCTTCCATTAATGACTTACACCAATGTCGTTCCACACCCGTAAGACCTCCGTTCATCCTCGGAACACAGTTTAAAGGGGGGGTGAAACACTCAGTTTCAGTCAATCTCATGTCAATCTTGAGTACCGATAGAGTAGTATTGCATCCTTCATATCTCCGAAAAGTCTTTAGGACTATTATATTTATAAAAGAAATATAGGCTGTACCGAGTCTTTCCGGAAAAAAAAACGAGCGGCTGGAGGCGTATCGTGTGGGCGGAGCTAAAGAATGACGAGTGCGCACAAAGCGGTGATGTCCTCAAGCGTGGAGAAGAAAACGCTACCCTAAATATACCATGGCTATATCGATCAGATTCAACTAATATGACTAATATAACAGATATGATCCAGAATCAGATCCAAAGGCTGAAATAAATTGAACAGGAGAAGCAACAACAGCAGGATGTCTGTCTTTGTGGTATGTACTGTATTTAGTGGCCTGTCAACATTTGTGTGTCTTCACTCGCAGTTTATGAGGACATGATTCGGTTTATGGACTATTGTATGTGACTAAACCTAAAGCAAAACGGTTTTGCACGTCAGACTAGTGTAACGTTATACATAGAACAACAATGGAGTAACGTTAGCGCATTTGAATGACGAAGCACGCTTTGTGCGAATGCTAGGTTTATGTTTGGGTGGTTTTACAATAAACAAACTGACACATATAGTGGTCAGCTAAACAAATGTGTTTAAACACACACCATAGATTGCATGCTCCATTGATAAATTAACTAACGTTATACACAATCGTGTTGTTTACTGATGTTTACTTACACGACGATAGCCAACAACATAGACATTTGAAGCAGTTTGACTCATCGCCTTCTTCCAAAGCAGGACCGAACCTTTATCGCTGGGACCGCTCCGGTAGCTGTTGATTTCGTGAAGTCCTGACAGCATTGACCGTGGAAATCCACTTTGTGACGTGACTGAAGCGATGTTTTGAAGCTTCCCGTCATTTCTGCGTTAAAATCGGTTCAAATGCAGCGCTGCCTTCCCGGAATGCTGTGCGGGCACATTAAAGTCGTTTGATGTCACCCATAGGAATAAAGTGGAGCGCGGCGTGAAACAAGTGTTCACGGACGAGTGGATCTGCAGCTGAGAGAGTGTTTATGGGCGCCGTGCATTTGCTCTCTCGCCTCTAGTCACGTGCGCACACACCCTTCCGGGAGAAGAGCCCGTACGGCCCATACAAGGACCTTCCGCTCTGTTGACGTCAAGCGGACCTATACTCGAAAAAAACTCTCCGAAACGCGTGAGAAACCGGAAGGAGTATTTTTGACACAGAAATACTCTATCAAACGTCCAACATTAGTTTTTGAAACATTGTCTATGTTTAGGATGGGAATCCAAGTCTTTAAGAGTGTAAAAAGCTCAGTATGCATGAAACAGCATTTCACCCCCCCTTTAAGATATTTTAGATTTAGTCCGAGGCCTTTCTGTCCTTTGAATGTAAGTGTATGCCCACTTGCAAAACATCATCAAAGTAGTCCATATGTGACATCAGTTAGTTAGTTCGACTCTTTTGAAGCTTTGACAATACAATACAAAAATCCGACTTTATTCAGCATTGTCTTCTCTTCCACATTTGTTTTCAAACATTCAAATAAAGAATCAAACGGTCGTTAATCAGCAGATTGATTCGTGATTCATATCGCCAATGTCATGTGATTTCAGCAGTTTGCCAGTTTGACACGCGATCCGAATCTTGAAACATGACCTTTTGATCCAGATAAAATATCTTAAACTGTGTTCCGAGGATGAACGGAGGTCTTACGGGTGTGGAACGACATTGGGGTGAGTCATTAATGAAAGAAATTTCATTTTTGGGTGAACTAACCCTTTAAGACTAAAAGTATTATTACAGTTTTGGGTTGTTGAATATAACTTCCACAACCTAAAATATATAGCTGAACATGCACATGTGAGCTATAGTTTACTCTGCAAGGTCACCTGTGTGACTGTGAAGAGAAGTAACTACATACATCCATTAAAAAGACCTTGGATGTGTCTGAAAGCTGAAAAACACTGTACGCAGATTGGAAAGCAACCAATCTGAATGCAGCGTTTGAATGCAGCGTTTGTGTAACATACTGAAATACCCAGTGTTCCCTTCCCTGTCATCATTGTAAACTAGACTTTTTTTTATCTAGTTCTTATACCTTCTTACCACTCTGATCTTTGCAACATTGTGTGCTGGAACAGTGCAGAAGGCCCTGGAACCAGTAAAGCTGAACGGATGGGGGACACCTGAGGTGAACTACGAAACCATGCAGACCAGTGAACCCTGGGTGTTTGCCGGCGGAGACATCGCCGGCTTGGCCAACACCACCGTGGAGTCTGTCAACGATGGCAAACAAGCTTCCTGGCACATCCACAAGTACATCCAGGTGGGCTCTCCACTCAATAAGCCAATCCATCTCATTCTGCATTTGGACGTCTTACACAACATACTTAGTGTTTGGCCACAGTCGTATAGCTCTGAGAGCCTGCTTCACATTATGTGTCAGTGCCAGCAATTTTCAGTATTAGCGTAGCACTCAAAGTTTTACGCTCACAGTTTTTATAGCGAGGGCATTATTCCACAGGGACTTTTTTTTTCTCAGGGTGACATCTTGAGTGCTTTTTGGCTTCGACTCTCAAACAGTAGAAATTTCTTCCTTTCGTTTTCCTAGAAGAAGACTATTTTCTGTGATTTTGCACACAGACCTAAGTGGCAACATGAAGAGAAGGTTCATGTAGAGGTTAATCGCTAATGTAACTGTGGCCAGAGGAAGTCACGCTGAAGTGTTTGTTCGGCAAATCATCCCCCCACCCCCACCCCACCCCCCAAACCATTCTGTAATTTTGGACTACAGAGAAAGAGCTGTTCAAATATTTGCTAATGGGTTCAGTGGTTCAAGATCACGTAAATCAAGATGAGATCACATTTTGTTGTGGGTGTTGTGTTTAAATTTTGGTTTTAGGGCTTTGTATATGGATCTTTAGCAGAATGAGATGTTCTCTCGCGCAGTGTGTTTGTTTGTCTGGCTTTTAAGCTTTCAAAAAATGTTATTTGCTAGTAGGGGAGACCGGAGGCAGTTGTAACACAATTATTTTCCTCTGTCACAGACAAACTAGAGTGATGAGACTTACTCAGCACATGCTAAGTAATCTCTCTGCCTTAGTGACAACTTGCGAGAAATTGTCAAATTGACAAAATTAAGCATTCTTTTATGTATGTATACTCAAGGCTGTTTTTAGCTCATTGCAGTATATATAAAATGAAAACTAGCCCATGATTTACTCACCCTCAAGTCATCCTAGGTGTATATGACATTCTTTTTTCAGACGAATACAAATCAGAGTTATATTTAAAAAAAAAAAAAACGCTTCCAAGCTTTATAATGGCAGTGGATGGCTGATTTGTTTTGAAGTCCATAAAAGTGTATCTATCCATTATAAACATGTTCCACACGGCTCCGGGGATTAATAAAGGCCTTCTGAAGCGAAGCGATGCGTTTGTGTAAGAAAAATATCCATATTTAAAACAAAGAATGTCATATACACCTAGGATGACTTAAGGGTGAGTAAATAATGGGCTAATTTTCATTTTTTGGGTGACCCTTTAAAGATGTGCTATAATTACTCCCTTGGGATGATGTTTGAAGTAATCATGTGTTTATGTTTTTGTGTGTGACTAGCACAAAAAGTAATGCTTTATATGCGTGTGTTTTCTCTGCAGTCCCTTCATGGTAACACACTGAGCACCACTCCTAAACTGCCTTTGTTCCACTGCGCCATTGATACAGTGGACATCAGTGTGGAGATGTGCGGGATTAAGTTTCCTAACCCGTTTGGGCTGGCCAGCGCTCCACCCACAACCAGTGCAGCCATGATCCGCAGGGCGTTCGAGCAGGGCTGGGGCTTTGCCCTCACAAAGACCTTTGGCCTGGACAAGGTATTTTTACAGAACAGAAATCAACATGGAGAATGCCATAGGCTCCACATGCACTCGTGGTAGGGTTTAGGTGGTATGTTTGTGTGGGAAGCGCACACTGCATTGCAAAGTATCAGCAGAGCAGAGTCTTTTGTACAACATCATAGAAACTGAAACCTTGGCAAAAATCCCGAAAGGTCATAAGCATATGAAAGCACCAGCACTGGGCACTGCTAACAATAATGCAAGTCTTTCCAGATTGTGAAACTGCTCACAGACACACACTCATACACACATATGCACACACTAACACCAGTCATAATGAGCCACATTCTGCTAGCTAAAAAAAATATTTAAAAAAAGACTGGAAAACCAACAACCCTCCCATTAGGCAGCCATGCATCTGCCTTGTTAGCAGTGTAACATTTGTTCTTGACAGGAGGTAAAAAAAAAAAATTAAACAGGCATGAGTTGTTTATTGAACTCCGGCAGAAAATCTTTTTGTTTTAATTTACTTTCTAATTCAAGTGATGGAAAAATTAATCGGTAACATCTGTTTGTTCTGGGCTTACTGGCAGTCCTTGATTAGTGGAGCTAGAAATGGAAATGGTATTAAAAAAAGAAAAACGAAAGGAGAAGAGAGGCAGAGTGCAGGGTTTGAGTCCTATCAGATGTCACCATGGCAACGACAAAAGGCGTCTGCGCAGCTCTTCCATCAGAACGTCAATTTCGCAAAGAAGTTCAGAAAGCAAATGACAATGATAATAGTAATAATTTCTTACATTTATATAATGCTTTTCTCTGCACTAAAAGCGCTTTACATAGGGAAGGGGGAATATCCTCAACCACCACCAATGTGCAGCATCCACCTGGATGGTGCAATGGCAGGCATATTGCGTCAGAAGAACGTCCACCATACCCCAGCTGATTAGTGGAGAGGAGAAGAAGCCAATCAGTATTTAATGGGGATTAGGATTAGGAGGCCATGATGATGGACAGAGGCCAATGGGCTAATATGGCCAGGGATTTTTAATGACCACAGAGAGTCACAACCTTGGTTTAATGTCACATCCAAAGGACGGTACTTTTTTGATAGTATGGTGCCCATCACTATACTGGGGCGTTAAAGGGTTAGTTCACCCAAAAATGAAATGTATGTAATTAATTACTCACCCTAATGTATGGGAGCAGAAAAGACTCATTAATAATTCGAGCAAAAAACACAATGCACACGTGTAGACAATTTCACATTCATGTCAACAAAATTGACATTCATGTGCGAAAAATAAAATTATATATTCATAAAATACATTTCACAAATGCAAAATTCAATTCGTAGATTAACAACTGTGCATAACAACTTTTGAATATTTAAAATTTACAAGTTTGTCCTTGAATGTGAATGCGCAAATCGTCATTCGATTGATATGAATGTTTTTTTTGATGATTCTGTATTTACATCACGTAGGCTATCTATTTTGACATGCCATATTTTTGTCCCGTGCTAGAGTGAAACACGCATTTATATGAAGACGTTACTTCATCATTCCTCTTAGCAGCATGATAAACAATACTTTTATTTAATGGATTATAGCTATATAACCTCAAAAGCACAAAACAGGACTCACTTTACAATCACAATCAAGCTGTCACTCATCTCAGTTCGCAATCTCACAACGTTCCATCAACATCAGTAAATTTGTCTACACTTAAAGGAACAGTATGTAAGAAATGTATTTCAATTAATCATAAAATGGCCCTGATACACTCTAAAAACTAATACTATGATTTACTCAATTTTTTTGGTGAAACATTTTTACACTAAAAAAATTGAGTAAATTTTAAAGCAGTGAAATCAATTATAGACACCATATGATCTGAGTAAATGTAAGTAAAAAAATTAAGTAGATCTGAGTAACTGCATTTGTTACATTAACAAATTCAATTGAGTAGAAAAAAATGGGTAAAAAGCATTTAAAAAAACAATATTTATGACTAATATGAACTGTTTTTATTTATGAGTATTACTAACTTGTATAGTATAACTTTAATTTCCTCTAAACTTTTGTAAAATACTCCACAGTCCACACAAACACACTTATACATGACATGGCCTTTATTGTCGATGAGTACAGCAATAACGTTACAGCATATATTACTGTTTTGACATGTAAAGAATAACAGTTATTTTACAACATTTAAACTCATGTAACAAACATTTTAGAAGTAAAAATTAAACATTTAAAAGTAATTCAAGTGTAATCAACCGGTCTGTTATCCCATTTCCACCGTATCAGCGCTGTTTCTCGAGCCTGAGATGCGGTCTGCGGGTGGACTTTGAACGTGAGACCGCTGTCCTGCGTTTCATTCGTAGCTGAAAGATGCTGCGAGGCGCCAGACTCCATAACCTGAATAAACAAACAGTGCCCAGTTTTAATAAGATTTTATCATCCAAATTCATAATATTCATTATCTTTAGGAATAAAGTTGTGTGTTTTGAGCAACACAGCAGGCGTTTCAACACGTTAACTTAAGGTGACTCACACTGTCCCTGTATGTTGTTTTGAATTAAATAAAATGCCTTTTAGCACAGTAATGATTATATAGATAATTAAAAAAAACATACAAACCTGAATTTCACAGAGGAAATGCCCCAATTCTGCAACGCTGAGAAGAAACTGCTCTGGTGACTGAGGAGAATTCAAATATCCGCACTCACTCAACCGTCGAGCTGTCGTCGCGTCAGAGGGTGGGGGATGGGTGCATTGTTTTAATCGAGTAAACTTACTCAATTTCTTCAGTGTGTGTTGAATATTAATAATCTTGATTTTAATTAAGTAATATTTGTGGTTCTTGAAACAGATCGGTTTAATTCTCCATTCTCAAATATTTTGAAATAAATTTCGCAAATGTATTAAGTATATTTAAAATAAATAATTAGTTATTTGAATACTAAATTATTTTAGTGAAAAAAACTTAAATATAACTATACATTTTAGACAAAATTAACTGTTGGATTTTTAGTCAATTATTTTGGTATGTTTAACTAAAACCATCAAGTAAATGATATTGAGAGATTTTATTAAGTTAATAAAGTTAATTATTACTGTGATATTTACTAAGCCACTGAATTATTTTTTAGAGTGTATGTCACTAGACATTAAGAAATCATGTTAATTTCAAATACTTATATCACTGACAACAGTAGTCCGGCCAGGATATTGTCATTTAAAAGTTGTATTTGCAGCCCTCAACTGATGTTGATGTTGACATGTTGTGTTTTGGCCTGAAGCTCCGCCCTCCACCTATCTACCAATCACGAAGTCAGTAGTGGTTCGGCATCTGCCAGATCTGCTCTAGTTACCTCAACTGCAGCTACAAACGTTCCTGCTCGAGTCAGGGGGGAGGGGGAGAGGGGATACACCGCTCTACAGTCATTTGAAAGCGATTACAGTACCAGTTTTGGCCACAATCTTACATACACTTCCTTTAATAATGAATCTCTTACTTACATCTTGTCTTTGTTAATGAGAGAATTTACGAGAGCGAGCAGAAGTCAGCACTGAATAAAAACTTTGAGTGGATTTAAATCTAAACACCTTTGATTGGCCATTGCGTTCCAGAGATCATCCGTCATGTTTATGATTGGCTACATTTCTCACTGCTGCAAGACCTGCCGTGAATAGAAAGGTTTCACGTTCTCCAGAACGCAAAATCAAACAATGCTTGCCAAATCTGTTTCTCCAATAATATAATATTGTTACAGTATCAACGGAGCGTACTCTGCTTTAGTTTCAGGGTGCTTATATTTGCATTTGACTTTGGTGTTTTGTCCCCATGGTATAATTTTTTTTAATCAAAAAATTAATTGTGATAAAATATTAATGGGCGGACTCCCTGCAGTACCACTGCGGACCCCCGGTTGAAGACCCATGCGCTATATCCAAATTGCCATACTAGCCAGAGATTCATGACGGTGTTTTGCTTTCAGCTGGGTCTGCATCACTAACGTCAGTCTTGTCCGTCTCCATCTTTTTGTAATTTATTTGCACTTTTGTTCTCCCGCCCTTCAATTAAATGTAGTAGTTTCAGAAGTGTAAATCCCCTTCTGTATACAAAAGTTTTTCAAATGTAGTGAAGTTAAAGTCATAAGTTTCCAGAAAAAATTATACTCAAATAAAGTACAGATACTCAAAAAGTGTACTTAAGTACAGTACTTAAGTAAATGTACTTAGTTACTGTCCACCTCTGACAGTAACGCACATTTTTAAAAATGATTGTTGTGGGTTAAATACCGAAAGTTAGTTCATTGCATCTACACTTCACGTATCTACAATCTGTGAATTTTTTCCAGATAATCAATAAGCAAATAGACATAAAAGCATTGGTGGATTGTCATGAACAAAAAACGGTAAATCATTTTATATTGTTCAAAATCCACCCACTATTGTATATCAAATGTACTGATCACATAAAGCCCCATTTTTTCATGCTCCTCTAAATTGAAACTCTGCCCAGTCTGTTATAAAATCAGTGCTTATGCTCTTCCTGGAATATGATCATTCTAGTTCAGTCGTTTCTCTGCATAGGACTGAGAGTCATGTGATGGTTACATCTAACTCACCTCACTGGATACTGCGCTCATGTCAACAGCGAACCCTAGCTAATAATTCTTGGAATCTTACACTGCTGCGGCGAGATGAGGCCATATTTCAGTAAATAGAACTCATATTGCTCTCCACGTGTTGGAATGACTGCACAGAAATACTCTCTCTCTCTTTCATTCTCTCGCACAGGCAGGATAAAGAAAACCCCTCAGTGTCAACATGTTCTCTGTGTATCCGCGCAGTGCTGTCATTAGAACATAGGGGACTTTTTTTAATATCCTGTTCTCCCGAGCCGTCTATGTCTAAGATGCGTCGTCCGTCGAGGCCGCGTTGAATCAATAGCATTCGGACAACCCAGCCATTGTCACGATGGATATGAAAATAGCCTCCTGTGTGTATGTGCGGCGAATAGCTAATTTACCTAGTACTAACAGGGGCACTGAGCAAGCAGGCGGCACTTTCATTAATTATAATTAATGAGATGCATTGCATATGTAAATGTTTTATTTTTCCCTTCTGTCTCAAGATGCAAATCCCTTGGGAATTGGCATCACAAAGACTTGGAATGAGCCTCGAGAATGGCTTTGCATGTCAGTTAGTGCCACTACTCTCCTATTCCTCGTCTCTGATGATCTAAGAGTCCAGTGGTCCTCAGATCCACACTAGAAGGTCACATGGTCAGATCAAATGGCAAACGAGACTTGTAGAGCTGATGGGTGCTGGGATCTCTGGTGTATCAGAACCTCCAGGCCCAATTAGCCTTTTAAGTCGTTTCTGTGTGAGAGACTTCGCACAGTGTCAGGCTCTTCCTCCATGGTGCCATCGCAGGCAGGCAGCCAGGAAGTGGCACGTCAGAGCGCCGGAGGGCTAAGGGGCCATCACTCAGTCAGCACTACGCTAATTGTACATGAGAATGAATGATGGCTGCTATTGTTCTTTTATGCGAGGTTGATTGCCTATTACTCCTGTTCTTGAGCTCACGCGAGCGGGATCCCGAGCCGTCGGATCAGCTGGTTGGAGATGATGTTAATGCCGGCTGATTTTTGATGGAGTTCATTATGCCCCTGCAGAGTCATGATGAATTTTAAAGTTAGCGAGAAAGGAGGTAAGCCAGATTTTCGTATGCGGAAAAATACATCTCCCTCTCGCTGACACATTCATCATAACACTGTCTGGGCCGCTCCTGACAAAGCTCCGCAGCTATACCCACTTTCCCCTCTACTGATTTAGCCGGTTGGTTATGGATCGGAGTGAAGTGCAGAGACAGAACTTGCTCGCTTCCTGAATGAGAAATAAGCCCATCCCCTGCTGTTTAAAACACATTCAATCATTGTCGTAGCTCAGACAGGAGCTTATCACACCTAAGCTTTAAAACACACCACTCCAGGCTATGAGACTTAATATCTGCAGCATAAAACTGGATGGCAGAGCAGATGAGATCCACATCTCCTAATTAGCCTCTAATTACATAGTGCTTTGTCCAATTAAGTTAGCGTTTATAAGGGTGGGTGTGAGCACATTGTGTTCTTTTTAGTCCACTGTCAAAGCTATTTGACTGACTGGTCTGATCCTGTTGGCAGATATTGTCATGTAGGGTTTCATAAAACTCAGTGGCTACAGTATATTTACACAAGCAGTGTTTGATATTAACTATGTTTATCAACTGGTTTGACTAAAATATGTTGCATTCACTGATGATGGAAACTGACAACAGTATCTGGTTTGACTCAAAAGCGACATTCCCACAGTGAGTACATTTACATGAACCCTCATAATGCGATTTATAATGGGATTTTGCCAATATTGCGATTAAGCTTTACCTCGTGTAAACGCAGTATTTCGATCAAACTAATGCGATTAGGCTTATAATTGTAGTATCCATAATCGCATTAAACTATGTGGCGTACGCCGATTTTAATTGCAATAAACAGGTATGTAAACACTTTAATCGCATTATAACCACCCTGACCAAAGTGAGCATGTCCAGGGATGTACACAGATGCTGTGTGTTGTTGGCAAAACTTCATGAATAAACTCATGGCATTATTTAGATTTTTTCTTCTTCTCCAAATCACTAAACTCTGTAATCAATCTGTGTCAATCAGTTTATCTCTGCTCCGTATTTTCAACCAGACAGCACGAGTGTGGTATAACAGTACTTTTAGAGGATAATCAGAATAATGAACATTTCAGGAGTGAAGTGAATAATTCTGCTTGTCATGTGTAACCCCTCCTGTTCGAAACGCCCCCTCCAAGCGGGACACGAACCCGGGCCCGCCTCCATTGCACTCACCCCCCCTAAACCTCACTCCATCCAGGTCACAGCACCAATATAACCCCTCCTGTTTGAACCGCCCACTCCAAGCAAGACTCAAACCCGGGTCCGCCTGCATGAGAGTCGGATGCTCTAACAAGGAGACTAAAGGCTGCAACCTCTAGCGCCAGTAGCTAGAGCGTCTCGAGGTCAGAGGAGTGAGGTTTACTCGTACAGCAACTACTAGCTGGCCTCCATTACACATGTAAACATCTTACTGCGATTAAGAACTTACTCTGATTATTAGAAATAATCGCATTATTTGTGCAAACAACCTTTTACTCCCAAAATCTACTTTCTCGCAGTGTTGGGGATTGACAATGTATTTTACAGTTTTTAATCTTTAATAGTCCTTTTTTCATCAGCTTACAAGAGTGTCTTGAATACTGTCTGTATCAGCCAATAACCAAAATTAAGGTACTATTCTATTCTCGTAATCGCCTTAGAGACTTTGTGTCATCTGTGTTCAGACCTTCTGATTTTATAAATGTTGTTTAATATGCTTATGGTTCCCATATTTTTTACTGAATTGAATGGAGCAAATAATACAAGCCTGGTCAGGCCAGGAACCAAGACATGCAAACCAACCATTTAGACTGGTTTAAACTTTTTTTTTCCAGCAAGACAACTACATAATACCCATATTTTCTGCTATTTTTCATAACCTAAGAGTGTTTGACAGCCCTAACATTAGTGACTGACAGCAAAGAACAACTCACAACTCAGTAACATGAGCGACACCTAGTTGTCCACTGCGATTCCATTTAAACAACAGATATATAACTTAATCGAAAAATGCAATGAAAAAATGCAAGCACATTTTTTTAGACTGTTCGTATGTTTGTTAAATGTGGTTATCAGTATCTTTTTTTTTTTTTAACAAGCTTCCAGTGAACTTAACCATATTTTGCACTCCAACCAGAAATGACAACTACATCTGTTGCTGTGTGAACATAGCTATTATGACATACACTTGTCTGACATATGGCCATTATTGAGGTCGTGTACTGACATTGGATGATTGGATGCCTTGCTCGCTGTTCCAATTTATCTCAAAGGTGTTTAGCAGGGTTCAACTGTGGGCTTTTGTCAAGTTTCAAGTCGATACATTTTTTATGGCATGGCTTTGACCAAACTGAAAGCTTGCATTTCTATAGAATTATATGGTGCACTCCTTAAGACTCAAGTTTTCATTGAAAAAAAAAAAAAAACATAGAGTTCGATAAGAGTTTGATTTATTTAGTAGTAGGCCTACTGTTAGTAAAGTGTAAATAGAATACAGTATGTCTGTATTCCCAATGCATTGCAAACGTTCTTGACAGGCTGTAACTCCAACAGGAGCTCCAGGTATTGTTGCACAGTTAGACTGAACGTCTGTGCTCTCTCTTCCTCTTCCTCTCTGCTAAGGCCCTTAAAAAAACACAGGCAGCCTACTCAGTCCCTCACGCCCATGTGGGCCAGCCGGAGCAGGCAGGAAATCAATGGTGGCTGGGGACAGACGGCTGCCGTCCCGCAATTAATGCCAATTTGTTATGTGCACGTATCTCTGCAGGGAGACATGGTGTGGGCGGAACTTTCCCGCACTGATTCAGGCACCTTGAGTACACAACTCTAGAGAAAGAGCTAGATAAAGAGTCTGTTCCCAGAGGTGAATTTAGATGGCTTTACATTCATAGATGTTTGCATGAATATGAATGATTGCAATGAATTATTCAGATATCTTGGCATGTTTTGTGACTCTGTGCTGTTATTAACATACACTGTACCATTTTCATAGGATTGTAAGTTGCTGCTACTATGCTGTGCGGGATTCTTTGTATACGATTATAGATCTTGATAATGTCCTAAATCGGAGCGGCGTTTTCATAACTGGATAATGGAAATGTTTAAAATTTAAAATATATATTTTTTCAGTGTATGCATTTCCAGGATCTGAACCCATGATCTTGATGTCGGTAGCACCGTGCTCTTGCTATTTGAGCTACAAAAAGGCATAAATATTGCATAACGTAACGATTGTATTATTACATATTACACATATTGTATTGGTCCCTCTTTTGCTGCCAAAACAGCCCTGATACATCGGCATCTTGCACCAAGATGTTAGCAGCAGATCCTTTAAGTCCTGTAAGTTACGAGGAGGGGCCTCCATGGATCGGACTGGTTTGTTCAGCACATCCGACAGATGCTCGAGTAGCCAAGTCACACCTGGAGAACAAGTCACACCAAGTCGTTGTTGTGCTCCACAAACCCTTCCTGAACCATTTTTTGCTTTGTGGCATGGCACATAATCCTGCTGAAAGTGGCCATCACAACCAGGGAATACCGTTTTCATGAAATGAAATCGTCTGCAGAATACCGTCTGCAACAATGCTTAGTTAGGTAGTAGGTGTCAAAGTAACATCCACATGGATGGCAGGACCCAAGGTTTCCTAGCAGAACATTGCCCAAAGCATCACACTGCCTCCGCCAGCTTGCCTTCTTCCCATAGTGCATTCTGGGGTCATGTGTTCCCCAGGTAAGCATCGCACACGCACCCAGCCATCTATGCAATGTAAAAGAAAACTAGGCAACTTCTTCCATTGCTCCATGGTTCAGTTTTGATGCTCACGTGAACACTTACGTCGGTGGACAGGGGTCAGCATGGGCACCCTGACTGGTCTGCGGCTATGCAGCCCCATACAGCCCCAACAAACTGCAATGCACTGTGTATTCTGACACCTTTCTATCTGAACCAGCATTAACTTCCTGAGCAATTTGAGCTACAGTATCTCATCTGTTTGATCAGACCACATGGGCCATTCTTCGCTCCCCGCGTGCATCAATAAGGCTTGGTCGCGCATGACTCAGTTCACCACTGCTCCTTCCTTGGACCACTTTTGATAGATACTGACCACTGCAGACCGGAAACACCCAACAAGACCTGCAATTTTGGAGATGCTCTGACCCAGTCGTCTAGCTACCACAGTTTGGGCCTTGTCAAACTCGTTCAAATCCTTACGTTTGCCCATTTTTCCTGCTTCTAACACATCAACATTGAGGACAAAATGTTCACTTGCTGCCTAATATATCCCACCCACTAACAGGGGCCGTGATGAAGCGATAATCAGTGTTATTCACTTCACCTGTCAGTGGTCATAATGTTATATCGGTGTATAATTAGCAAACAAAAGATGAGTTTCTCCATTTGAGAATGTTCACATGCTTCTAAGCTGGCGCATATGCAAGTTTAAATCAGCTGTCATTTCCTGTTCCCATCCCCCTATTTTACCTATTGTTTCCTGTCATTTCTTTGAATGTCACTATCTAAAAGCAAAAAACCCATAAATAAAATAAAATCCCTCACGCTAGACATAAAACAAAGCGGAGAAAATACCTATAGGGTTTTTTGTTTCAATCGTTAATGCAGTACTTGTATATCAATAAGCACTATCCTCCTTTACATGCTGTTGTGTCCTTGAGTCTGCTCGTTAATTCACTATTGCCTCAGGCGTGCTGTATGATGGCTGTTCAGCCTGTAACGCGCTTCAGATGCTGGAACGGAGTTCAACGGTGCTGAATAGGTGTAACAGTGCCAAGGCCTTCAGTAATTGACATATAGCATGGAAAGTAAAAGGTGTTCTTAAAAACTTCACAATGAGATGGCAGGTGTGTGCAAGAGCAAAACCTGCGTGGGGATGTTAACATGTAACAGTTAATTTTATGTTTGTTAAATGCAGGTGTCGTGTGTGGGAAGTTTGACTTTCATGACAGAAGAGAAAGCTTCGTAGTGACTTTTTAATCAGTGTATGTGAAGAGTGGGAGTTTTAAGCCTAACTTTTCATTCCGTACTTCGTTGCAAAGATATTTTTATAAGATGTAATGTAAATCACGTTCACTCACCTTTTTGAGGTCTCAGAGTTAAGAGAGTTAATTTTTTTCTCTACAGCGCTTGAAGCCTTGAGTTATTAAGAGATTTAAAAAAAAGCTCCACATTGTTTTACAGAGAGAAATAAAAAATAAGAAAGTTATAAATCCATTTTTAATTGTTAAAAATACATTTGAAGCACGAAAAGGTTTCACTTTATTGCTTGATGGGAAAATAAAAGAAAGTTCTGCCAGCGCTTACTCACCCTAATGCAATTTCTATCTTGTGTGATTTCTTTCTTTTGTGTAATGCTAAAGTTTTGACAGACTGAAATTTAATTTAATTTTACCTTGAAAATCTTCCTTTAGAATCATAGTCACTATTCACCGCCGTGGCTGATCTGTGAATTCTGCGTGTCAGCTAAATGACTCTTGAATTACGGCTGAAGTTATAAACAGATCTGTAACGTTTTGCCATCTTTTTCCAGCAAAAGTGTTTATGAATCCATATGGCTGGATTGGATTGGACTTTCCAGTATAATTAGAATACTTGTATAATTTCCAGCTGTTATGCAATGTTTCATTAGTTAACTAAAATGAACTTGTACCATTAGCAGTACATTTGTTACTGTATATCTTCATCTTAGTTAACATTAGTTCATAAAAATCCAGCTGTTCATGGTTTGTTCATGTTAGTTCACAGTGCATTAACTAGTGTTAACAAGATTTGAATAATGCATTAGTAAATGTTGAAATTAACATTAACAAAGATAAATAAATGCTTTATAAGTGCAGTTCACTATTAATGTTAATTAATCTAGTTGACTAATGAACCGTATTGTAAAATGCCACCAGCTTAACATAAATACATGTATTTGAGTGAAAAATATATAATAATGCATAATATTTTAATGATATGAAAATGTATATTAAATAACACATTGAACAAACATATATACATTCTAAATTAGCATAAAAAATGTGTTGGGGCCCATAAAAACACTGGTCCGTAAAATTGCTTTGGTGAAAAATCTATTGTAACAAAATTGTATGAAACAAAGCAGCTTGAACATTCAGATAAATAACTCCAACTGTATTTTCCTGGAAGAAGCTATGCTTTTCTAAAGACATAAGGGTAAGTAAAAGACACAATTTTCATTTTTGAATGAAGTATTAGTCTAAAAATATTAGCTCAAATATTGATATATCATTAGTGAAGTCAAGAGTCACTTTAATAAGTCTACAAAACATCTGCGCACTGCTTTTCTCTTCGAAATGTTGGTTTTATATAGGCGTTGGAAAATATTTCAGACAAACAGCATTCATCTTTTTCTTAGTGGCATTTAATGACTGCGATCTAAGCTTGTTGTTGTACGTTCTCATCATTGTGTCCTTAGTGCTGTTCAATGACTTCCTACATTAATGACACTCAGTTATACCATTGAAATCTACTCTGAAACGTGTACTGAGTGTATATCTTTTCATTAGCGAGATGTGACATGCCATCTGTGATGCTGACATACCTACTGCCTGTACACCTTGCAAAAAGCAATTCATATTTGTGGAACCTTGTGTAATTTTCTGGTATTATATGAAGCGAAAACAATGTAATGCTTCTTGTATATGCACAATATAACATTTATAGATTTATGTTCAGAATGCAGAAGATGTGAAGTTACACAGGGACATTTATCCTCACCAGATTCCCTTCACTTTACAGAGCCGAAAGCCCAGACTGCTGAACTCGGTGAAAAAGCAGAGAGGAAACGCTCTGTAAAATGCGAATGTATTAATTAGTAAAGTGGCCATGACTGCTGGAAGTTTTGAAACATGGTGATTTAACTCCACAGCCAATATACTGCACTGTACGTAGGCATTTTTTAAATAGAAAAAGGAATAGACTTAAAAGTAAAGGTCATTTTTTTAGACTTTCCAGAACGTCCACGCTACATGAATGGTTAGATTTATGTAAGCCTGTTCCGAATAACCACAAAAAAAGTAAATAACATAGGCGAACATTCAATTTAAAGCTTTATTTTGCCCCAATCATTGTCATTACAGTCTGAAAACATGAACTGTGCTAGCAGATGGAAAAGCAGTTACGCACGTCTTTACCATCAAGGCCATTTAGCTGTTTAGCACGTCACATCCTGAGGTGAATCGAGTTGCTTTAGCTATACATCTAATCTGCAGTCAACAACATGTACTTCCAAGAATTTGCTCACATGAACCTGCAGTCAGAGGTTGTGTAACGTGCAATTGTTTCGCAATCTCCAGTCACGGTCACTCGTCCTCTTGATCTACCGGGGACCCTAGCACGAACGCAAGGACACAGCAAAATAGCAGAGGGAACAGATTCCTCACCCTCCCTCGCAGCTCGTCCTGTGTCAACATAATGACGGCTATAGTCATAGAGATAATTGTGGCCGAACGCTTTCCTGTGTCAGCTTAAAACATAGCTGAACTGTTTAAATGGCAGACAGACTAATATTTAACCGGAGATTTTCTCTGAGGAGAGCGTGAAAGGAGGTGGGGGTTGGCAGCTCGTTGGGACAGCGTTACCACGGCGTCTGTAATTACCTTGGATATGCCTCCGAGCCGGCCTATCAGAGCGCTTCCTCGGACGCTCTAGTGTGGCGCATGGCATGACATTTGATCACTCTCTTATCATGTGTGTTCCTTTTGGGTGAGGTGCTGGCTTAAAAGGGGGATTACTGCGCTGTGCCAGTGTGATAAACCCCCTCAGTTTGCTGAATGCCACACACGAGGCCACGGCTAACCAATGACCTCATCTCATATTAAAGAAGGGTGTGAATTCAACCCAGGCTAACGTTTGTCAGGTTAACGCATGCTAAGGGAATCAGAGAACCAGAGATTATTCACTTACCATTGGATATCCTTCTCACGCATTACCTTAAAGTAATCACGTAGGGTTCACTTCGGAGGCCCAGACGGAAGACAAGAATAAAGTTGAATTCTGTCATTTATTACTTACCCTAATGTCATTTGACGCCTTCGAACTATTCATATATTATATTCATTATTCATCTTCGGAACTCAGATCAAGATATTTGTTGAAATCCGATGGCTCAGAAAGGCTTCCATTGGCAGCAATGACATTTCCTCTCTGAAGACCCATAAAAGGCACTAAAGACGTTGTTACAAAGTCCATCTCACTACAGTGGTTCTACAATAATTTGATGAAGCGAAGAGAATGGTTTTCGTGTGCTAAAAAATCTAAAAATGACTTTATTCAACAAGTTATTGTCTTCCATGTGAGCCTCTGACGTGAACTCATGAAGCACCACGATCAAGAGAATATTAGAGCCGGCGTTCAGGCATCTAGGAAATGCACACTTTAGCACCATTTTGAGCACTACGCCAAGACCTAAAGCACAATCAATGTGTAATTCAACAGCTTTGATACGGCGTGTCTTCCTCTGCTTGTAAACAAAGTTCCTCTCGTCCGGCGGCTCTACGTAATATTCTCACGCTTGTTCATGTCAGATGCCCGATGAAAGACAAGAATATTGTTGAATAAAGTCATTAAGTTGATTTCTTTTCTATTCTCATTGCTTCATAAAATTATTGTAGAACCACTGTAGTGAGATGGACTTCAAAACGACGTCTTTAGTGCCTTTTATGGGTCTTTAGAGGAAATATCATTGCTGCCAATGGAGGTCTTTCTGAGCCATCAGATTTCAACAAAAATATCTTCATTTGTGTTCTGAAGGTGAACAAATCATCTTACAGGTGTCAAACAACATGAGGGTAAGTAATTAATGACAGAATTTTCATTTTTGGGTGAACTAACCCTTTAAATACCTAGTCAGACAGGATGTGATCAGCCCTGAATAGGAGGGATGAGTTTACTTTAGGGAAATTGGATTCAGTTCCTTTCATTCATGTACGATGTAGCTGAAAACGTAATGCGAGTATACTGTATGTACTTAGTACAATCTTAGTGTTTTCTACTCTCTGATTACCGCATACATCTCAAACACCTCCAGACAATTTGTCTACACGTCTCCTTCATTCGCTGTAACGAAGAAGCTGAGTTTCTAACCCAAGCAATGCCATTCTGTGGTGGCACTCTTGTCATTAGCATGGAAAGCAGATGTTGTGATGAAATGGAAGCTAAAACAAAATCAGGCAGGTGACACCCTCACATTTGGAGGCGTTTGTGATCGGAAGATGCTCCAGTTTCACTACAAATCACATGGTTTATTGTAATATTGTTTTTCTCTTCCTATGTTTCAAAAGAAAAACTCACATAAGCCTGCTGTACAATAGATAACGGACTGTGCTGTAGTTATTTTCAGAAGCACACATGCAGCCAATTTTTTTTTTTTTTCTTCTTTTAAAAAAAAAATATTTTGTAGGTAAAAAAAGACAGAAATCAATTTATACTCATTCAATTACAGGGGTCCAGGGAACATTTACAATGATTTTTATTTATTTATATATATATATAATGGAACTTGAAGTAATTAAATATATCTAGCATTTTTATCATTTTAAACCAGATTTGAACGTTTCATTCTGCTTTCAAAACTCATGAAATTACGCATGGTTATTTTATTGTATTGAAATCTTTAGTTATTAACATTCACACATAATTTTAAGGCAAATTAGTTATTTTAGAATGTATCACCTTATTATGCCCATGCCAACTTGTCAAGGTTGTCACTTTGCCCCTGTAGCGCCGCATTTTCCTTTTCATTAAAACATTTCACAAGCTTAACTAAATCGTAAAATATATGATATCCTGATTTTCAAATAGAGATGCAAGTAAATGTATTTTCTTTAACTTTTTGTTCAAAATCTAGCTTTTTTAATGAAACTTACAAACAAGTATTGATAAAAAACAATATGTGATGCTATTTATGATGCATTATTTTATTTTATTAAAGCAGAGGCTCTGTTCTTTATTTTTATATGTTGCATGTTCAGATATTCATACAACAAAATATACTGGAGGCCATGAAATTTCTATGAAACTGACCAAAAGCTGGTGGTGGGGCAACCTTTTTAAAAACCGCTGGTAGGGAAGAGTTAAACACCTTTATGATGAGCATAGTTGATCTATAACGCCACCGTGCTAGTTTGCACTGCAATGCTGAGAACAAAAGAGCTGCTGGTGTTATACCAAATTCTGTGAATATCGAATTTTGTGAGCATTGTAGAATTCGCAGAATTCGATAGGTCACAGAATTTGGTGTTTCCTATGAATTACAACACTTAAATCGATACACTTTTCCCAAAAGACATGAAAGTAGGTGGAGGGTATACTGGGAGGAGAATAAAGTAAATGTTATTGTTACCTACACAATGCGTGTCTTCTTTAATATAAATATATGATGTCAATTATTCAATTAATGAAAAAAAATGTCTTTATATTATATTTAATATTACTAACACAGTGGAGCTCTATACATAAACATAGTTGGCTTTTATATTTTTCTATTACTGTTCCTGTTATTACTGTTATTATCATCATATTTAAAGGCATGTGTTATCTTGCCTCATGGTGCCCCCTCTAAAAAATAAAAATAATAATAACAAATAATGCATGACGCCCCTTGTTATCTTAATTGTTTAAAATTGTGTGGCTCCTAATTAACACATGCAAATGAATCCTAATTGCTCTTACTAATGGGCCATGCTCTTATCAATTCATTTATCATAGTTTACTCTTAATTGTGGAAAAAAGGCTGAAATGTGTTTGATTGATGCTTGTATCATGAATATATAGCAAGCATTTGTGGAGTCTGACATTATGATAAAGAAAGTACAGATGTGTGTGTAAAGGTTTCAAAGGATAAATGCACTCATTCTCCAAGTTGGATCACTTTCAGGGAATGCTGTTTGTGTGCTCTGTCTCTGCTAATTGCAGTTTAGTGAACAGTGACAAAGTTTCTCTCTCTTGCAGGATTTGGTGACCAATGTGTCACCTCGAATCGTGCGTGGGACCACCTCAGGTCACGTTTTCGGTCCTGGCCAGGGCTCGTTCCTCAATATCGAGCTCATTAGTGAAAAAACAGCCGCCTACTGGTGCAAGAGCGTGGCTGAACTCAAAGCTGACTTCCCCAAAAATGTGAGTTCACATTCAGCTTAATGTTTGACTTCTCTTGTCTTTTATCTCTTATATCTCTCTCTCCTTTACTCACATTCCTGCAGAAGTTTCTTCATAATGTGATTCATTACTTTGTTTCTCACTTTTTGAGGCCAGGGAGCCTGTCAGTGTTTTATCAACAGCCATAATTCTCTATAATAGAGGAGCCATCTTTTTTCGTCGTTTTCTGTCCCTCAGTAATTCGAGTCGCTTTTGCTCGGTACATGTTAACTGCTTCACGAGTAATTGTGTAATAGAATCTCACTAATAGAAGATTTTCCAAATCCTTCATTCTCTTCTTCTCCCTTCTCTCAATCGCTCTCGCAGGCAGATGACAATAGCTTTTTGTAGTGTTCTTTTCACCGCAATCAGCCATCTCTTTTCTCTCTAATCATTTGCAATGAGACAGCCCGTTTGAGCACAAAATAACTTCCTCAACTTTTGTTGTCTGCCTGCTTCACTCAAGGGTGAGATTAATTTTGAATTACAGGGTGTAATTATGAGGCACAATGTCACTTTTCACACTAACCCCCTGAATCCCTCCTTCACATAGATTTGTCTCTTATTTTTTTTAGACATTTACCTCACTTTCTACATAGAACGCTATCTTAATCTGATTAATTTATTAATCTGAAAATAAATGAGGGACATACAATTCAATTTAGTGTACGCAGCTAGCATAAAGTTATATGACTAACATCTAAATTTATCTAATCTAGGTACCATTTGACATTAGCATGTTGCTATGCTAACCACGTAGTTCTCTGGTAAACATTGCAATACTTGGCTCTCACAAATATTGTACTGCACAGGTTAACCTTAAGGAGTTATTTAGACTTGGTCTAACCCTAAAAAATATTTTTGTTGGTATAATCTAATAAAGTAAAGTGTATTCAGTCATATTAAAATAATATTTGTGACTTTTGTCAAACCAGTTATTCTTTTTACAGTGTGGGTTTTTATTTGCACTGAACTACTTTGTAAATTAAATGTACATTTATTTATGGTCACTACTCTCAATTCACTTGACAGTCCATCATCTTGGATTTGTGTTTTCATTTCTCGCTGCAGTGCTTCCCAAGATGCCTTCTCCACAAAGTATATATATTAGAATTTGGCCCAAAAAAAAGCATCTTAGGACGAATCAATATTAAAATGCCTACATATAGCTGTGCTCCCTCAAAAAAGGTTCCTCTGTAGGCGGCACACTAGGTTTTGGAAAAGAGCATCTTACTCTCCCTGTCACATATCCAGTGAGATAAACATGCACACTGAATTGTTAAGTAAGACTCTCATTGATAATGCTCATTGATTTTGGGCAGATTTCAGCTATTCAACATGCCTATTATCTCCATTTACTATTTACAATTTCCATTTTCCCCAACGATCCTCGCCACCACGTCGTGACCTGCGCAGGCCAGCACCGAACACACTCTAGGGGGACATTGAAGTGTGTGCTCGGTGGAGCTCATCACAGCGTGTGACTGGTTCGTGGTCAGGGGTGATGGGCGCATGCCGCTGGATGAAATGAATACTCGGAGAAGCGTAATGAATAACAAAACCACCGCAATAATGTCGAATTATTCCGGCTCACACAATTCAGCCCCACAAACACACTCTCTGTGAGCCTGCGAGGCTCGTGAGGGTTCTATAACTGAAGAATAGACGTGGCTCGTAGAAAAAGATGTGACCCCGCCCCCTTCTCTTTTTTTAATTTCCTCATATGGTCGTGTGATTGACAGTTTCCACAGCAATGGGGGTCCCTAGAGGGCCAGTGTTGCCAGTGTTGGCGGATGGTCTCGGTTACCTCAGCGCTGTGTTATTAAAGCGATAACAGGGTGATTCCTGTGCTTCTCAGAGACACAGCCTGTCTTGCTCACTCTCTCGCTCTCTTTTTAGTTTTTTCTGTCTGATTAGAAAAGGAGTAGACTATGGAAGCTTATTTCTGCCACAGAATAAAAAAAATAAAAGGACTTTTTCTTGCAGTCCTGTTTATACAGTATCTCACACTCTGACGTTTTTTGTATTATTATTTTAATTGCAAGATATAAACTTATAATTGAAAGATATAAACTCGCAATGTCTGAGAAGAAAAGTCAGAACTGTGAGATAAATTTGCAATGAAAATTTTTTGAAATTGTGAGATGTAAACTTGGAATTGTGAGAAAAACACTTGGAATTGGGAGAGAGGTAAACTTGGAATTGGGATATGTAAACTCAGAATTGTAAAAAAAAACAGTCGGAATTATGAGACGTAAACTCGGAATTGTGAGACATAAACTCTGAATTGTAAGAAAAACAGTCGGAATTGGGAGATGTAAACTTGGAATTGTAAGAAAAAGTCGGAATTGTGAGATGTAAACTTGGAATTGTAAGAAAAAGTCGGAATTGTGAGATGTAAACTTGGAATTGTAAGAAAAATTCGGAATTGTGAGATGTAAACTTGGAATTGTGAGAAAAACAGTCAGAATTGTAAGAAAAACAGTTGGAACTGGGAGATGTAAACTCGGAATTGTAAGAAAAACATTTGGAATTGTGAGATGTAAACTCAAAATTGTAAGAAAACAGTCGGAATTTCGAGATGTAAACTTAGAATTGTAAGAAAAAACTGTTGGAATTTGGGGATGTAAACTTGGAATTGTAAGAAAACCAGTCGGAATTTGGGAGATGTAAACTCGGAATTGTAAGAAAACAGTCGGAATTGGGAGATGTAAACTTGAAATTGTAAAAAAAACAGTTGGAACTGGGAAATGTAAACTCGGAATTGTAAGAAAAATAGTCGTAATTGTGAGATATAAACTTGGAATTGTGAGATGTAAACTCGGAATTGTAAGAAAACAGTTGGAATTGGGAGATGTAAACTTGGAATTGTAAGAAAAACAGTTGGAACTGGGAGATGTAAACTCGGAATTGTAAGAAAAATAGTCGTAATTGTGAGATATAAACTTGGAATTGTGAGATGTAAACTCGGAATTGTAAGAAAACCAGTTGGAACTGGGAGATGTAAACTTAGAATTGTAAGAAAAACTGTTGAAATTTGGAGATGTAAACTCGGAATTGTAAGAAAAATAGTCTGAATTGTGAGATGTAATCACGTAATTGTGAGAAAAACAGTCGGAATTGGGAGGTGTAAACTTGGAAATTGTAAGAAAATTGTCAGAATTGAGAAATGTAAACTCAGAGTTGTAGGGAAAACACTTGGAATTTACAGATACACATTGTGTAGGTAACTATAAAAAACTGTGAAATATAAACTCGGAATTATGACTTGATAATTTGCTATTGGGAGATATCAACTCACAATTAGGAAAAACAAAGGCAGTCTTGTGAAATAAACGGTCTTGATCAAAGCAATTGTTCTGTGTTAATTCAGTGACAAAAACAAGCTTCCAAAGTAGAAAAATTCCCTGCATGCACATTCACAGACTCATTTAATCTCAAGCTTGAGTTTCTGCTAAATGCAAGACAGAAAAAGGAGCATATACATATACAGGTATACATTTCTAGACAGATATACATGTATAGACAGAGACCGGGCCCTCAGTTATCCTCCTGGCACCAATAAAACATAAACGCTGCTTTTCTAGCCGTGGTCAGTATGTGCGGTTGAGCGGAGCTCCCAGGGGCGAGCGGATGAGAGGAGGTGGGGTTAAAGCCGCTACAGGTCCCCCAGGTCCTGGTGAGATCCAGAATGGATGGACTCATAAACTTCAACACATGCTTTGGCTGCCAAGCGTTCCTCCCAGCACCCACTGTGCCGATTTGTTTCCCTTAAAAGCACCCGGCAAGGAGGAGACACGTGGCGTATATCTCTCCGCTTTATGGTGCGATTACAGTGTCTCCGCATACAGAGAGAGTAATACAGCTAAATCCTGCCTTGCCACAGAGGAGCTGAATAATGCCGTCAGCGTGATGTTTTTATTGTTTTAATAATACGTGCGTGCCACTGGGCATCTGCAAACGCACTGAATTATAAAGCAGCACAGTTTAAGGCGGGGTAATAGCTTTTGCTAGGAGCTGGGCTGTTAAAAAAAATGAAATAAATAAACGCGGATTAGAAAAATTGGCGCATTTTGTGCAAGCGCATCAGGTGAAATAGCACTTCATCAGTCATTTTCATTCTCCCTAAGGTTTTATTTCTTCCTCACACTCTTTTCTTCTCTGTCTAGATTATCATTGCCAGTATTATGTGCGGTTACAACCAAGCTGACTGGACTGAGCTGGCAAAGATGGCTGAGGTAAGCCACCATTCTCTTTGCGTGTGTTTGTCAAGTTTAATCAGGCTTATTGGAAATGTGAAAAGTAAATGTAACATGAATCCGTGAAATTAGTTAATGTTCTGAAGATCTTGTTCCTCAAGATATCCATTTCATTTACATGTTTGAAAGTCTGTTAATGTGAAGGTTATTTTTTCTTTCTTGTTTTTACTTAGCATATCGCAGAAAGAAGCATTTGTTTTTCCACACGAATTCTCTACACAGTGACAAACACAGTTGCATCCATATTCATAATGTAAAGCCTCATTGGTTCTGTGGAAAGAGGCTCTTACATTAAATTTGCATTAGATACTGTATCATTGGATTTCAGCCTTTCGGGTGACAGAAGCAAACTGTGCTCGCAAACTGTGAATGAGAAGTTGTAAAACTTTATAAAATGTATGTTTGCCATGGATGGAACTCTGTCATAATCACACTGTCCCTGACAGTGGCTAAACAAAGGCTTGATTTAAAGAGATAGTTCAACAAAATATGAACATTTTTCATCATCTTGCTCACATCATCCTACGTTTTATCTCTAAAGCGCCTTTCCCAAGCTTAAAGGGTTATTTCACAAAAAATTCAAATTCTGTCATTAATTACTTACCTCATGTCGTTCTATAGCCGTAAGACCTCTGTTCATCTTCGGAACACAAATGAAGATATTTTTGTTGAAATCCGATGGCTCAGAAAGGCCTTCATTGACACCAATGTCATTTCCTCTCTCAAGACTCATAAAAGGCACTAAAGACGTCTCACTAGCCTGACAAACCAGACCCACATCAAGATGTTTGGTCTGGAAACTCACCATAGACAGGGCTCAATCCAAGGAATAAACGGTTGTCTTTCAAACTCCCTCTGCACGCGATAGGATAGCGCTACAACCAACCAGAGCAACGAAGGTGAAACAGAGCTTGTTGATAGATTAAACATTCGCCATATCCAGTCGGCTAAACTCAGAACACATCTTCCCTTTTTAAGAATGACTTCAGTGCCGTTCTTTGTTCTTTTCTCAGAGAAAAGCTTAACTCCAAGTCTTCCAGAATCGCAGTCAAAGCTGATTCGAAAGACCGCCGTTCGCCAGTTTCTGTGTTTTTCTAGAAGTACGCAAACGCAACTCGGCTGTCATCATTATGGCCCCGCCCACCAACTCTATACACGATGTGATTGGTCCGGCAAGAGTTAGGCGAATACAGCTCAGAAGGGTATTGAGAGTTGCTAGACGACACAGATTAAATTTGCTGCCGCTAGGGTGCGTCTAGATTTCTAGGCTACGATAGAACATCTTTGGGATGAATTAGAGTGGAGACTGCGACAGGCCTTCTCATCCAACATCAGTGCCTGACCTCATAAATGTGCTGCTAGAGGAATGGTCAAAAATTCCTATAAACACACTCCTAAACCTTATGTAAAGCCTCCCCAGAAAAGTTGAAGCTGTTATAACTGCAAAGTGTGGGCCAACGCCATATTAAACAGTACAGATTAAGAATGGAATGCCATTAGAGTTCATGTAAAGGCAGATGACCCAAAACTTTTGGCAATATAGTGTATTGAATATCACAGATTATTTATCTTGTTTCTTTCACTGCTGTCAGCAACTGAACAGACCTGCTGTCTGCAATGTCCGGTTTATATCCACTAGTACACTAGTAAAAACTGGTATCAGTAGACTGTTGTTTTTCCCATCTTGCCTGTCAGACATTTAAATTTCAACCCTGTGAAATGCATAGCGTGACCACAGCTGCAACTTTGTTATATGACAGCGATGTGTCGTGTTTCAGCCCTGGTCATGCATTCATTTAGCGGCTGTGAAACCTCCATGGTGGCTCCGTTGCGTCGTTCGCTTTGAGTGTAGATCCCATGTCTGCTGCGTTTGTAGAAGGCTAGCGTTTCAAGCAGATGTTAGTTGTGGTGTATGTACATGTAAACAAAAAAAACACAAAATGTGATATTTTCTTGTGAAAATGCGAGACTCCACTTTGTACAATAAAAATTTGATAGGAATTCAATGCAATACAACTTTAATTTAATTCAGGAATTTTCCCGTCATGAAATTTTCCACAGATGAAGAGAAATTACACGTTTCAAATGGGATGAGTAAATGATAAACCTTTTGTATTTTGGAGTGGACTATCCCTTTAAACCCAACAGGTTTTGACAATCTGTGTCATAACAAGGCAAGAGTGAAGCACCAGCATGCAACCTCTTCCTAAAATTCGCAAATGCAAGGGAGTTTCTTGTTTGACATAGACTTGAGGGTTTCTGCAGACTGCCGTTATTGCAGCCGACGTTTGCGTGTGTCCTCGGAGGCGTTATAATTCCCATTGGAGCTGTTTCGTTCTGTATGTAAACAACAAGTGCTGATTTGGACAGGACCCTGCCATCACTAGCACTTACTGCTGCTGGTGCTCTAATTGAGGTGTCGTATGCTCTCGTACCTTCCAGTTTAACTCCTCGACGCCCACGCGCACACACACACACACAACGCTC
This sequence comes from Pseudorasbora parva, assembly GCF_024679245.1. Taxonomy (NCBI): domain Eukaryota; kingdom Metazoa; phylum Chordata; class Actinopteri; order Cypriniformes; family Gobionidae; genus Pseudorasbora; species Pseudorasbora parva. Next base: position 12,222,642 of record NC_090180.1, read on the forward strand.
AACAATCCCACACACAAGAGCGTTTACATTGAGAAAAACTCAGGAGAAGATTTGGCTCGTGCAACGAGGAGGCTTGCGTGTCGGTGAGCTTCAAGGCGAATAAGGAAGACATTTGTGAGGGAGTTTAGTGGGAAGTTTCATGTACAATCATTTAAGTCATTCTCCACTGTTGTATCATTATAACAATCTTCTTCCTCCTCAACATGCCTGTGATATAATACACATTACAAAACAACCCACACTTTGGCCCTATTTACACATAGTATATCTGTCTATTGAATGTGATGTAAAAAAAAGAAAGAAGAAGAAAAAACCGCAAAATATTACAACAATACAAACATCTTTCTTTTTTAAAAGTGCTGTACTTATAAGACAAAATACTCAAAATACATAAAGTGTGACCATGTATTAATTCACAAAATGAATGTCTCTTATGAACTGAATATTTTCAATGAATCAAAAACATACTGTACGTCCCAGCCGGTATAGTCTCATTGCCGAAATGAATGTCTCTTATGAACCAGTTCTTTGAATGAAAAGCGATAACAGTAAGGACATTTGTGGCTAAATATTTTGTTAAGAGATATTGTTAAAATAGAATCTATTTCAAATAAATGCTGTTCCTTTGACCTTTATTTTCTAACTTTCAACCTTGCTAATAAGAAGAAATGTTTCTCAAGCACCAAATCTGTATCATGTCACCAAGACATGATACAGATTTTGGTATGTTGTACTGTATCTTTCAACATACCTTCTGATGTTCACGCATATTTTTTCTAATTGTAACTTGTGTTAAAGTGGAAGACGCTTTAGCGATCTATCCCGTCACATTTAAGTGTCAAAACACCATTCATTCTTTGTTTTTAAAGCAAAGAGCTATTTGTAATTATAAACATTATAAAAATAAACGTTATATATAATGTTTACTGTAGGGAAAAACTACAGACCTGGCAACCCGGGCTTGAACTACAGGTGATTCATAGAGTCAAATAGAGCCTGCTTTAACATAGCACATTTTTAACTGTTAATGTGCTATTGATGCTTAACTTCCCCTAGGTAGTGAGTTTTGTGTAATTTGACCATCCGGACTGACCACTTGTAACCACCAGAAACCGATCTTAAAGAAATAATTCGCCCAAAAATGTTCATTCTTTGATTAATTCCTCACCCTCAAGATACTTTTGATGAAATCCAAGAGCTCTCTCCATAGACAGCAATGTAATTAAAGGGTTAGTTCACCCAAAAAAGAATTTTATGTAATAAATGACTCACTCTAATGTCGTTCCACAGCCGTAATTGAATCGATTCGTGATTTGGATCGCCAATGTCATGTGATTTCACCAGTTCCGCTGATTCATGACCGTTTGAATCTTTATTTGAGGTTTGAAAACAACCCTGGAAGAGAAGACAATGCTGAATAAAGTCGTAGTTTTTGTTATTTTTGGACCAAAATGAATTTTTGATGCTTCAAGAGATTCTAACTAAATTATGTCACATATGGACTACTTTGATTATGTTTTTATTCCCTTTCTGGACAAGGACAGTATAGTGTGTATACACTTGGATACGCTCTCGGACTAAATATGAAATAACCTAAACTGTGTTCCGGAGATGAACGAAGGTCTTACGGGTGTGGAACGACATTAGTGTGAGTCATTAATGACATAAATACATTTTTTGGGTGAACTAACCCTTTAACACTTCCAAGGCCCAGAAAGATAGTAAAAGCATTGTTAAAATACTCCATATAAAATGGATCAACCTTAGTTTTATGAAAAGACGAGTACCTTTTGTACTTCAATTTCATTCTAGTCTGGGACAAAAAACCGTGCAGCTCTTACATCATCATCGCACACGTGAATCATGGTGCTCACGTGAACAACATTGGCTACCGTAGAATAGAGCGCTGCACAATTTACAATGTAAACTGCATAGGAGACTGATCCAGGCTAGAACGAAATTGTTGAATTAATGTTTTTTTTTTTAAAACTAAGTTCTTACAGGGTTGGGATAACATGAGGGTGAGCAATTAATGACAGAATTTTCTTTTTTGGATGAACTAAACCTTTAATATCAAGAGCAAACAGTACTCTGATTTTCACTGGGCTTGGGCTGTTTGGATATTGGATCAGGATTTTGATGAGTGATGAAACTTTCAAAGACACAGAAGATATGAGAGCGGCCTTTCTGCGGTTACGACGCCTCGCATATTCTTGCTTTGGCTGAGAGAAGAGTCAGAGAAATTTCTTAATGGTGATCATTAATTCATTCATTAAAGAAGTACACTGTGTTAAAGGGCCCAACAGAATTGTCTATCAAAGGTGCCTTGATGTAGCAATGAGCTGGATTGAGCAGGGCAGCACGGCTTTGATCACACTGGAGTGGTTAGTTCTTGTCAAAGTTAGTGTCAGGTCTGATCAGTGTTTGTGTTGAGGCCTCTGGCTGTCTAATGGAGCGTATCCAGACATCCTCCACTCACTCTGTCTCACTCACTCAGATGCACACACGCGCACACACACACACACAAACAACATTTTTCGGAGTCCTGCAGGTGAGCCACATCTCAAAGCCTGGTCCGTGTGTTGTGAAGCCTGAAATCATCTGGACTTATAAATGGAAACCTACTATAGATGCAAGTACTTATCTTCGACTCGATGAGTGCAACAGTTGGCGTTTGTTTTCTGTTTAAGTGGGGAGCTTTGATGTGATGTACTTTATCTCTGGACAATAGAAATCAGCTTTGAAGTTTTCTGTTATATGTGGTACACAAAAGCTCTTTCTCATTACACTGAGGTGATGCTTTTTTTTTCACCCATGCTATTGTTAGGATTCACTAATAGAATGACTTCTGTCCAGAATCTGTCAAAGGATGCCATCTTTCCCACAAGGTGCAGGTGGGAAATGCAGAATGGGGCTGTTGAATATTAAGGTGCATTGTGTGTAAATATCATCTGTCCTTGGTTGCCAATCTCCTTGTTGAGTCCGCCAGCCTCTGGAAACACAGAACTGCACAAGAACTGTTCATCAGCGGCTTTATAAATTCGGTTTCTGTGGCCATGCCGCTGCATACAAATCTAAGATCACCACAAGCAGCGGCAAGCATCAGCTGGAGTGGCGAATAGCTCGTCACTATTGGGTTCGGGAGCGGTGGAAATGCATTCTCTGATTAATCACTCACTCTTCACCATCTGGCAGTCTGACAAACGGATATCGGACTGACGTGAGGATCTGAATTTGACTCACATTCCCAACCTTCCACGCTGAAAAGTTTGATGGAGGAGGAATAAGAATAGTGTAGGAAAAGTTTTTTTATGGTTTTGTTTTTTTCTCTATATATAACACATTCACACATAATATACATTTATACTCTGAGTATACATAACAAAAAAGATTAATATTTTAATATGAATGCTGTTCTTTTAAACGGTGTTCATCAAAGAATCCTGAAAAAAATATATAGAATTTTTATATAAAATATAAAAAAAATATATATTTATATAAAACTATAAAAAATTATACATTAAAATCATAATACATTATTAATATTGCTAAATGGATTACTTTTATGAAATGTAAATGGCGTCATTTTGAACATTCAACTTTGCAATCACAGTAATGAATTGTATTTTATAATATATTAGAAAACTTCATTTTTAATTTTAATTAGTTTTTTAATGTATTTAAAAAAGATAATTACAGTGTAAAATAGATGATAATATTAATAAGTGAAAATGTATAATATGTATAAAAATGTATAAATTTAATAAGTGCAAATGTATAAAAAGGTGTTTAAATTTGTTTGTTTTTTGTTCATATTTTTCAAAAAATTCATATTATAAACATTAGTACAGGATGCCAGAAGGAAAAATGTAAAAATTCCACTGAAAAAGTCCAGTATTGATTGGAACCCTTTTCCAGAGAAGTGTTATTTCAGTACAGACCAACATCATATTATTATCCATCATTTGTGGAATGAAATGTTTACAAAGCAGATGTCCTCATATTTTTGGCCATATAATATATTATGCATCTTATATCAGCACACCTTGGAGTAGATTTGCACAGTTCTGTCTCTTGCCTGCCTTGTCTGTCATTATGTGTCTCTCAAACCCAGCCAAATCGCTCGCTCGCTCTCACTTACTATCCCTCTCTCTCTCCTTCTCTCTCCCCCCCTCTCCTCTCTAATGGCTGTCAGGCTTTAGGAAAGCCATGGCTGTGTGTCTGAAGCAGCAGGTTTGTAGGGTGTGTAGCGGAGAAATCGTTCTGGCTCTCCCCATTTCAGTGCGGTTCAGAACGGCCGCCAGAGCGTAATTGCCTGTTGAATGCTTTCCCACTTCCAGCTCCCTCGCTCCCCATCCACCTGTGCTGCCTTTTTTCTGCTTCCCCTTTTTTTTTATAAGACGACTCTGTGGCAGCTTTGACATGTCAAAGAGTTCTTCTGGGTCTATTTTAAGAACAGCATTTTATGCTTTTTGAATGCTGGGAAGTGCTCAAGGTGTTTTTTTTTTCCTTTTTGTTATAGATTTGTCTCTTTTTCTTTGTGCAGCTTCTTGGAGGCTCCTGCTGTTTTACATACAGTGGCCCCCAAAAAAGTATTTGGACACTTTAGTATGTTAAAAATTGATCGTTTTGTTTTTGATAAGAAAGTGCAAATGCTTTTTATGTCTTTATTTTGATCAATATAAATATTTTAAAGGCCCCCTGAAATCAAAATGTACGTTTTTTAGCTTTTAGTATGAATATGGTAGGCTTAAGGTTATGAATAAGCTGGTGTGTTCCAAAACAATGACACAATTTGCATTTAGGCAATCATTCTTACAGTCTCTAACTTCTGCTAAAAAGGAATCATGGATTTATGACATCACCACTGACTTCAGCTTCACATCATATCTTCTGTCCAACCAAATGCTCTCTCTGCAGCTGAAATCGTTCACATGTTCACATATTTACTATTTTCTTCATGGTGAATGGCATATAGTGCACTATATAGGGGATAAGATATGATTCAGACAGTGTAAATATGCTTTTTGCATAGTCGGCAAGTCTGGTTTCATGTTAGTTAACTAGCAGAGACCCGAGAGCACAGAGCAAATCGCATGCGTGAGTCAGCGTGGACAACAAAACATATTCGAACCATTTGAATTCTGCACAGAATGCTGTATTTCAAAGCAATATGGAGGAGATTATGATGAGAAACAGTTAGAGATTAGGAGGAAACTGCGGCTTTACCGAGCTGAAAGGCTCTAGTCAAACTGTGATATAAACAAAACCCTATGGCGGTTTTTTTTAAAGGGGAGGAGCTGTTTGATACGTCCCACCATGTCTTCGTGTTTTAGGGGAAATTACATCAACACACTGAACAATGCGTTTCAAGGCCTTCAGTGGGCCTTTAAAATGAAGAAGAAGAAAAATGTTGTCTTTATTAAAATAAATTTCATTTGGTTTGTTGGCAAAGGACATTCGTACACTGTATGTCATTTATGAAGTATTGAATGGTCTGTTATAACATGTATGATGTTGATTGATCAGATTGCACTTACATTTACACTTGGCCACATAAATGCAAAATGGATGTAAATTCTATTTACTATTTCTGACCTATATAGAAATATAAAAAAGCTCTCTTCACACACTATAGCGATTAGTGTTTGAGTTTTGTGATCGCTGCATCCATGTGTCTCATCCGCGATTGCATGATGTTTACCTTTGTGGCCGAGTCTCATTCTGTATGTCTTAAACCACCTCCAAGCTTGTTTGAATTGTCGGATTGCTATCACTCTCAAATTCATCTTGGAAGGGAATTTTGCTTGTTTCTTTTGCATTAAATTGTGTCATATATCAGCTTTGGTAAAACGCAATGATCCTTGATTCTTCTGTTCCCGACAGGACTCTAAAGCTGATGCTCTGGAGCTGAACCTGTCCTGTCCTCATGGTATGGGAGAGAGAGGTATGGGACTGGCCTGTGGACAGGTAAGACAACACATAAACAGCACTGCTGAAAAAAACAGCCTCATTTCAGAAGCATTTCATTTTTTATTAACTCACCCTTATGTTGTTCCAAACCTAAAGATTTTCTTTCCTCAGCGATATTTTTGTGTGACTGAAACAGAGAGAAAGTGATTATTCTCTAAATATCTAAATGTGATGCCTGCCATAGATCTCCAAGTCAGAGCATCGTGTTTGTGAATGAACCCTTCAGATCTTTAAAATGAATCAGTTGATCTTAGGGCTGCACAATTTGGGATAATAATTATATTATTGTTATTAGGGACCAAGCAACGAAGGTGCGTAGGCACCTATTGTATCAGCTGGCATTCTTATTATTCTTCCGTTTCATATTCGTCGTCTTCTTCTTCCGCTGTTGAACGTCTTGCAGGAATGTTATGAAATTTGCCATAAAAATAAAGGACCACTTGAACTGTCACCACAGCAAATTTGGAGTCTCAAACTCAATCCAGAGCCACCAAATGTCCAAAATTTCACTTACATTTGTACTAATAACTTTTCGTAAGGGCTAGAAATTCCTCTGATAGGCTCAAGTTTGGCTTCATCACTCGGTGTCCTCTCCACCAATCAGCTGGTATGTGGTGAGCGTTCTGGCGCAATATGGCTGCCGTCGCATCATCCAGGGGGATGCTGCACATTGGTGGTGGTTGAGGAGATTCCCCCCTTCAATGTAAAGCGCTTTGAGTGCCTTGAAGAACTTGGTGCGTGTTATGACAACCATAACCTGAGGCTACCTGCACAGTTTTGGCACAGTAACACCTAGTGGTCAGGAGATATGAAAAATGTACATTTTGCGCTTCTAACTTCTGAACGATTTGGCCAAAATTCACAACACTCCAAATATTTTGGTTCGATGCAGAATGCAGAGTTGAACAATACCCAATTTTGAATTCTGTCGTAAAAAATACTCTATTTTACGTACATATTGGCATATCTTTACAAATCTCAGTATGTGTCTTCGGCACCATGCACCAACAGTATTCAGAAAGTTCAGAGACTACTTCACCTTTTGGTCATAACTTATAATGACCAATATATCATTAAAATTAATAATCATTAAAATTATAATTTCCCAAAATGCTAATAACTTTTCATTAAAATTAGCCTATTTTAATGAATCTCGGTCATGCCTAGAACATGGATACCAATTTTGCCATAGTCGGTACAGGTGTCGAAATTAATCGTTTCTTCGATGCATCGCGATGCAGACGAGGGCGATTCAGTATTGGTTCAGTAATAGACCATAACCAATTATAACGTTACTGACGTCAGGTATAGGGCTGCACGATATTGGAAAAAAATTATATTGCGATATTTTTTCCCCCAACGATATATATTGCGATATTGAGAGCCATTAATCCAGGCTAAAGTCAATAATTACCATTCCATGATATTAATAATTTCAGTAATAAGCAAGCTTAATTACAAGTGACAAAAAAAGAAATGTTGGAAAGTAAGTGTAAACATGAAACTAAACCTGCAGTAGGTGGCAGCAGGTGACCGCCTTAATGAGTGAGTCACTGAGTCGTTCATTCAAACGGTTCATTCAAACGGTGAATCGTTCACGCTTGTTGCTGTGAGTGAGATGCGTTACGGGTCTGCTGTGAACGATGTTCACTGCTGAAATAGAACAAAAACACTAAATATTGCATCTAAAATGTAAGTGACTTTAAGTGAATGTTAATTAGTAGTTCATGGAACTGTCATATGAAATCAGTGTCATTTTCAGTCGTGATGGTATTCAGGAAACGCTCTAGTGTTGTAATTTCTCCTCGGCTGCACGAGTGTCAACAGCGCGACCTTATTATCGTCAGTTCATTATATATTATTATCCACAATCGATCGCCACTTACACTAAATTAATGCACAAACATTCTTGCATGTTGGTGATTCGCTAGTTATTTTTTATTTTAATCAGACTCTTGTCCGTCAGGCAAGTAAAATTCTCTTTCACTTGTCTGTTCAAAAAATCCACTTGTCCCGGACAAGCGTTAATGTCGAGCCCTGCTTTGTCTTCGTCGTAAAGATATTTGTGGTACCGTTTTTAGTGATCAGACAAATTGGTGGTGTTTTCTTGTTTTGTGGCCACAAGACATGCAAAGTACCTCTTTTTGTTCAACATCCTCCTTCTTGTAGCTGAAATAGTCCCAAAAAGATTATTTCTGGTACGAACCTTATTTTTTTATTTTTTTATTTTTTGCAGCAGATCCTCTTCGTCGCGCATTTTAGCATTGAATGTTTGGCCATGAGCGGTGAGCAGCCGCGCAGCGAACCAATCACAGTGCAGGCACGCGGAACGTGCATGTCACTCCAGCAACAAACTCATGTTTACTGTGTGATACCGTTCTCTCAATACACCATGGGCTACTACCCTTCACATTGCATGTTCCGGCGATGTGACTATCGCTCACGCCCACTAAATGAGATCTGGTGATTTAAATGACGTTTGAGCTTTCACTAAGGAGTGCTGCTTTAAATGAAGTTTGCTCTTTGACTTTGACGAGCGCCCGTTGATTCCATCAACCGCGTGCACTTCAGATGATCAATGCAATCCGATCTAATCACAAGAAAGCTTGTCAAAATGTCCGTTCTCAAACGGCAAATGTTTACCTCATCCAAGAATTTTAATTCTGCGTTTACTCACTTGTTGTCATACTCATATACTTGTGTTGTTTTCGCGCGTCACGCGATCATCTGAACGTTCATGTTTACTACAGTATGTGCGTCTCTGTAAATGAAGGTGCAGGATTTTAAGTACTTAGGGTCAACAGTCCAGAGCAATGGGGAGTGTGGAAAAGAGGTGAAGAAGCATGTGCAGGCAAGTTGGAATGGGTGGAGAAAAGTGTCAGGTCTGTTGTGTGATAAAAGAGTACCAGCAAGAATGAAAGGAAAGGTGTACAGGACAGTAGTGAGACCAGCGATGTTGTAAGGTTTGGAGACAGTTGCACTGAGGAAAAGACGGAGGAAGAGCTAGAGGTAGCAGAGCTGAAGAAGTTGAGGTTCTCTTTGGGAGTGATGGGGAAGGATAGGATCAGGAATAAGTACATCAGAGGGACAGCACATGTGAGATGTTTTGGAGACAAAGTTAGAGAGGCCAGGTTGAGATGGTTTGGACATGTTCAGAGGAGGGAGAGTGAATATATCGGTCAAAGGATGCTGAGGTTAGAGCTGCCAGGCAGGAGGTCAAGAGGAAGACCAAAGAGGAGGTTTATGGATGTAGTGAAGGAGGACATGAAGGTAGTCAGTCTGAGAGAAGAGGATACAGAGGATAGGAATAGATGGAGGCAGATGATTCGCTGTGGCGACTCATCTGCCTCTGAAAGAAGAAGAAGTGCGTCTCTGTAAATCTGTTCATCATAAGCCATCGTTTGTGTCTCTTCAGAAGACTTGGATTTAGATTAGACACACAATTATTTATTTTTATGTTGCCTTTATGACTTTTTTTGTGTGGATCTTCTAAGTTTTGTTCTTTGAACAGGTAGAATTAAAGGTTCAGTTCAGTTAAGTTCTGACAAAATTATATACATGAGGATGCAGTGAACCGTCAATGCATTGTGATGCATCTGATATCGAATTGAACTGAAACGATGGCATGATAATCATAATCGAACCGAACCGTGAGACCAGTGTAGGTTCACACCCCTAATAGTCAGCTGTCTGCCATTTTGATTTTCTTTCAAAGCCTACTTTTTTAAAAATCCTCCTAGGCCGTTTTTACCAAAAATCAAATCGTATCCTCTTAAAACCAATGGCGGCAAAAAGTTATGGATTTCATGTCGATAGACAAAACCTTTATTGTACACTACATGAACAAATTTGATTGCATGATGCCAAAACGACTCTGAAGCTGTATGTTATAAGCAAGCGAAAAAAAAGGCAAATTCCTTTAAGACCATGGTGGGATTTTATTCAGAGCTTTTACCACTTCTGCGAGACAGTTGCGAGGTGATAGGAAATCACAGGCAGACAGGAAGGAAAGTGAATCTGGAAATGGCACGAGTTAAACTCAAGCATGAGACTCAGGTCACCTGCATAAGAGCCACTTCGCATTGGTGAGGGAGCATGTGCCCACCACATCTCCGCACCCAAGCGGTGTGTTTTTCAGAGGGCAGATCATATAAGACATTCAAATGCAAAAGAAATGGACAGAGCAGATCATAAGGAGGCATCTAATGGCACCCCATCTCCCTGCAGCTTCGTTATGGTTGTGAGGAGAGCAGGAGCTGTTTTCCCCCCTCAAACAGGACACAAAGCCATTGTGCTCCTACAGAGGCTCTAAATGAGCCCTGTGCTACCCCACACACACACACACACATGAAGCTAATCACAGCCTGCTGCCTCCTGGCAGCTAACCTCTGTGTGAACTAACGCAAGGCAATATCATTTAATCACACTGTTTGCCACACGCTCTCTCGTGCTCTCTCTATCGCCGGCTTTCTCTGTCTGTCTGTCTCTCTCTTTCTGTCTTTGCTTCCTATTTATTTTTCCTTGTCTTGATCACCCCCTCCGCTCCACCCCCTCCCATCTGTATGTTTCTGTCTCTCCTGCTTCTGCTGTGGGGAACAGGGGGAGGTCTCGTTGATTGTATGAGAATAAGTAGGAAATTGTGCACCGGTACAAAAATGTATGATTGCAGCCCCATACTGTTGGGTATTTAATCAGGGAGCATGGCCCTCTCTTTGAACCCTGGAGCGTACGGCACACTGGGCTAATGCAGCTCTATCTGGACACAGCACTGTCGGAGGGGAAACTCATTTACATTTTACAAAGACAGAAATCAACTCACAAAGATGTAAATATGCTAATGTTAAACAGTTTCTCTCTCCGAGCGTGGATGCTGGAGAACTTCAGGAATCTTAACCGATGTATTGTTTCATTTCAGGCGTCGCTGGATTTCTCTTTTTTTATCTGAACTGAATATTGTCCTGTACTGTTTATGATTAACGGCAAATGTTTGTGCTACAGCTTTGAGCTACTGTGGTTGTGATGTGTTTATCACTGATTCTTCAGACACGGGACAAAATATCTTCAAATTGACCTGTTATCCGTTTGTAAAAAAAAAAAAAAAAAAGTTAACATTTCCACTGTGTGATTAATCAGACTGGAAAGTTCCAACAAAGATTTTATTTAAAATGATGATATTACATTATCTAAAGCCATGTGGTAGCAGACTTTATATAGAGTATAATATACTTTGTTATTATATTATATCATAATTATATTGTGTTCATGGTATCTTTTAATGGAAAGGCTTTATCCTGACAGAAGTAGTAGATTCATTTAAAAATAGTGCTGTTAACGTATGGGATTCATTTTTTTTCCACATCATCCTTTGGCTAGCCTTACATTACCGGTATATAATCATGCTCTTATTCATGCAAATGCTTTTAACCCATTTAAGTGTGACAAGACAAAAAGAGAACTGTGAATCTGTGAAAGTCCTGTCTATGTGATGCACACACAACAGAGGCCTGTTGCATGAAGCTAGCTGAACAAATTTTTTTTTCTTTGAGTTTCTCAAAGTTTTCTCAAACTCAAGAATTGACAAAAATGTAAAATGTGTACCTTGAATGCAATTTAAGTCGCTTTGGATAAAAGCGTCTGCCAAAATGCATAAATGTAAATGTAAATGTTTCAGAGTAGGTTTAGAGTTGATAAATCCAGATAAATCCATCCTGGTTTAGATGAAGTTCAACCGTTTCTCAAAGCTCGGTATAAACTTTCTCTGTAAACTCAGGTTTAATCCAGAGTTAGCGATCATCTCTGAAGCGCATGCACCTGAAAGTGTGACACGTGCGGCAAACAGCCAATCACAGTGTCCGTTTGATTCACTTCTCTTCTGAAGATTGAGAGATCGTTTTGAAAATTACTATGATATTAAATGTGTTTACAAGGCAGGAATAAAAACTGCTGCTGCGGCGAGAGTTTGAGAAGGCAACTGAAAGAATATCTGACTTTATCAATGCATGACGATGTGAATCAAAGATATATGCCTAATAAAGAGCTCAAATGAATACAAGTTGTTTAAAAGAATGCACGTATTATATTTATATTACTATTTGGCTACTTGTCAATTCAAATTATATTTGAACATATTATATGAATTCAAAGTGATTATAATTCATATAATATAAATATAATAAATAATTAGCACCAAAAGATGCACAATTTTATTTCAAAAGTTTTTTCATTATAAACTGCTTTAATTTGGAACGAGAGATACAGGGGGTGTGGCTTTATTGTATCTTTACTTGCTGCTGATTGGTCCAGTTTAGGTTTGCGATCTCAAACCCAGAATAAAACCTGCACCAGAGCAGGTTAGCCATGTAGTGTCAGTTATCATGGCGATGAACACTGATAAAAACCAATCCAGCTTCTTGAGCCCGAAAAAACAGTTTGCTCAAACTAATCTCAAACTTACCTGGGTAACAACTGAAACCAGCTTTGTGCAACAGGCCACAGCACACCACAATTTAATTTTCTTTCACACTTGAACAAACAATAACACACAAGATCCGCGTCATGTGTGGCAGCGGCAGATCTTAAAGTGACAGCAGCCTTCCTGTCTGTCATTAATGTTAATCAAAGAACAAAGGTAGCTGAGAAAATTACTCGCTGATCTTGAGTGAACAACTTTTGTAGCTTTAATAAGGATTAATCTATATTTAATTTTTAATTTACTGCAATCTGCAGGACAAAGTACTTTCCCTCCCTGCTTGATTTACATTTATAGATCCTCCTTACACGTGCTAATGTCTGCGGTGGACAATATATTTTGCCTGTGCCTTACTTTACACTGCCTGTGCCGTGTTTCATAAATTTATAATTTATGCAGTGCACAGGGCACAGGTAAATATGACATAAGTTGTTATATTTTTTAAGCCTAATAAATGTTAAAATATTGATAACTTTCAATTATACTGTAATGTTGAATGGCTATAATTAAAATTGGGGGGAACATATGTATTACTATCTGTGATATTGGCCTTCATTTATAAAAAGATCCCATAAAACAAGTAAACTGTAACTGTAAAATTATTATATTATAAAAACTTCTATTAGAAAAATGTGTGATTAATTTAATCAATTAACAGCACTATTGAAAACAATATATCTTTATACCTACTATGAAGTCAACAAGATTACACAGATAGATTAAAGTTTATAGGCAAGGAAAAAAACCAATTTGTATTAATCCACAAACTTCTATTTCTTTAGTTTTGTAGCATGTTTTGTCTCAGTGCTCAAGAATCAGTGATATGACAATCACTACAGCATCCGGAGCTTCCGGAGCTGTCAGTGGTGCTGAAAATACTGCAATCTGCAGGACAAAGTACTTTCCCTCCCTGCTTGATTTATATTTATAGATCCTCCTTACACGTGATATTGTCTGCGGTGGACAAGATATTGTGCCTGTGCCTTACTTTACACTGCCTGTGCCATGTTTCAGATGTCTTCGCATCCTGATCTTCATATATTACCACCATACCATATTCATTGACATATTTAAAGGTGTCATGAACTGGCTTTTATTTTTTTATACTGTTGTCTGAGGTCAACTAATGACGTTTGTGTAGTTTTTACATTCAAAACATGTATTAGTCTACTTTCTACACTGGTTTTGAGACTCTCTTCTGAACGCTGGGTTTTGGTGGGCGTGCAGCACTGGAGGCTTGGAAGTAAACGCCACAGTTAGGATTGGAGAAGATTTGCATATTTAATGAGCTTCAGCTCCCCTGTAGTGGTGAAGAGAGTCGTTCATTTTCAGTTGATTTACCAAAATGATTCGTTCAGATTCTTTCACTGATTCTTAATCTACTCATAAAATAAAATAAGTCTAAATAAGTGGTTCAGATTACCAAAGCATGTTTTCTTGCATGATTAACATTTAATTGTTTGGTCAGACATTTAGACATTCATATATCTGGGATTATTGTAAACGTGGGGTTATAAACATGAGGTTTGTCTATAACTGTGCTTTGCATCCGCTTTCTGCTGATTGTTGAACGAGACTGTAAAGGGCGTATTCGTTCACTGAATTCAACAAATCACATGATCCGTCACACTTCATACTCTAACGCAGATTTTGTCATTCTTTGACAAAATGAAACAGTCCACAGAGCTGCTCATGCGCTCGCTGCTAATAGCGCCACGCTGCGGTGGAGAGAGGAATTTCAGTGAACGAGAAATATGAGTCAACGATTTGTTCACCTAAAAGATTTGTTAAAAAAGAACGATTCGTTCACGAACTTAACATCACTACACACCTGTCAGTTCAGTCAGTTTGCACCCACACACACACACACCCATACACACACACACACACGTGCGTGCCCAGAGCAAAAAAGGAATATTATTTCACTATTTGAGATTCACAAGCCTGTTGGTTGCCCGTCTGGAAAACACATAGCCCCGGGACTACTATTACGCATAAAAAAGACTTTTACTCACATAAGTGTGTTGCACAACTCTTGTCGGATCCAATATAGAAAGCACAACATTGCGTCTGCAAATCCAGCGTGACTTGAGACTAGTTTACAAACAATTCCGCAGTGAAATGAAGTGAACACACGCACGGTCTTCCCCACGTGAGCTGGAACTTCATAAAAAAAATAAATGAAGTATCACACATTCCTAATATTATGATCCGAAGGAAGCTTATGCAGGGACTGTGTTCTTCCACAATATCTTGCTATCTTCTTCGGCATATTTATTGCTGCTGGCTAGCGTGATCTGAACAGCTCCATGAGTCGGTGGGCGGGGATACTGAACTACATGTGCTTATTATTCTGTAGAGGCGTGTTTCGTCACATGATGACGTAAGGATGATGGAAACGATCATTTTCTGGGCCTGGTTCTATAAAAGCTTTTCTTTGACTAGCAAGGAAGTTTTCAGCTCTGAAACTTACAGGATATTCGTATATTACCGTGACCTTTTATATATCAAAAGCTCAAGGGAAAGTTGACCCCTTTAACCCCTTTAACCTCTTTAACATACTCATTCACCTTCAGTCGTACCATGTGTGTTTTCCGTGTTTTAGAGACTGGCCGGGGATGTGTGTGTGTGTGTGCAGTGAGTGATCCCAGGCTCAGATTCAATGCCCTCTCCATGAGATTGATGTGTCTCATAAGTGTCCCGAGCCTCACCGGGTCCGGTTCTTCCCGGATTTCGAGGAAAAGGGTTTCAGACATGTCTAGCCAGAGGTGCCTCTCTTCCTGCATTCAAAGCATCAGTGAAGCGCGAGCCCTGAGCTCGGAGCCTTGAAAGCCAAGCTTACAAACACTTGTCAGCCAGAGGCCTTTAATAAGCTGTCATAGGCCTTCCCAGCGCCGCTGAGCTCCCCTCTGTGAGGACATTAAGTTCTTACAAGCAGCATCTGTTTCAGGGCCAGGCACCTGCCTCTGGCCCTAGCGCTCCGCTAATGCTTTTCTACCTTCCCTTGACCATGCTCCCTGCTGTTAGCCACTATGTTTTAGCCTTGCCACCAGTGACCTATGCACAGATGGACACGCACACACACTTGCACTCGCAGACATCTGCTGGCCAACCTCCATTATGCTTCTGGAAATCTTAATGTGCTCTCAATCTCTTCTGCGAGCCCAAAGGTGCTGTTTTTTTCTCCTCGCTCAAGCATTTCATTCCTCAGGGCGCTCGGGTCCCTGGCGCTGCCGTCCCTGATCACCCCGTCTCCACAGATAGCTTGCACAGTTCTCTTTTTCCTCTCTTTTGGGTTTTTCTGTCTTCTCTCTGTAGACCGTAGAACATTCTGGTTGCTACCCTCTGACAAGATTTAGTGTGTGTGTGTGTGTGTGTGTGTGTGTGTGCTTGCATGTATGTGTGTGTGTGTGTGTGTGTGTGTGTGTGTGTGTGTGGTTTGCCAGCCTTGTTATAAATGCTTGCTGCCCACATCCCTCCCACGGCCCATACTGGTGGCTATTTTCCTCCAATGCACCACATATCATCCCCTCATGTTCCTCAGCACAAAAAGAAACTTGTTCAGATTAGGGCTGCACTATATATCGAAATAAAAGCACTATCGTGATTATAGGGAGATACAAGGGTCTGTAGCGCTACCATTTTAGAAAGTATAACAGCCAACTTGGATTACGCATGCCTTGATAAAAATCACGTTACAGTCTTTACCTCAATTTCTTTCAGAGTACTGCAACAGTCAATCATAGTTTGTGGATACGATCAAAATGAATGAGAAGCGCCATAAACGGGATCCTAACTGCCGCAGTATTGTTTACGACTCCTCTTAAAAAAGAAGAAGCATTTTTTCAGTGTAAACTCTAAAAATAGATCAATCCAAATCGAATGTTTAATGGCAAACATGTTGAAGATTAGCCAATAGGCTGTCGATTCATTAAATGATAAGCTGTTTTCCCACTAAAGCAGTTTATTCAGTGTAGTGAAGCCTTTCCTCCATTAGCATCCATTAAAAAAAGGCCTCTGGTCTCTTTCCCTGTGTATCGCAGCGTTACACTTTTTATTTATTTTTTGCTAACCATGGCCTGCCCTTAAAGAAGCTTTTCTACTGACTCTAGATTGGCATTGCAACCTATCAAAGTAAAAACTTGACAGTTTAACATTTGAAAGAACTTGGCATTAAAGGAATAGTTCATCCAAAAATTCAAATTCTGTCATTAATTGCTCACCCTTCGTTTCAAATATGTAAGACTTTAGTTAATCTATGGAACACAAATAAAGATCTTTTTGAACTCTCTGACCCCTCCATTGACAGGTGACACTGACACGTTGACACTTCAAAAAGTTCATAGGGATTGTAAAATTAAAGGTGCACTATGTAGTATTTTTGCAGTAAAATATCCAAATACCACTAGGCCAGTGTTATATATTTTGTTCACTTGAGTACTTACATCATCCAGATGTTTCCAACAATTTGTTAATTGTGAGAAAATTGCTATTTTAACCAAGGACCCGGGACGTGTCAGCATAGCATTTGAGGTAGTCGCCTGTCAATTGTGTCATATCTGCGTTACCCTCGGTTTTATTCTGCAGAAGCGCTTTTCTCTTAGCAGTGTCACAGCAGTGCCGAGCGAACGCACAGAGTAACATCATAACATCATTTTAAACACACTTAAATGTATCTAATATGATAAACAGAGCTGCTTTACCTTATACTCATGAACGGAAAAACGGAAATAGTGCAGGCGCCCGGCGACTGTGTCCCGTCCCGTCATAATAAAAGCCCCGGTGCTCGCAAGTTGTGTGTTTGTGTAACAATCGCTCCAGCAGCCATGCTCAGCTCCACAACACTCGGCCCTGCTCTGCTTCATACTACAGTAACGTTCATAACCGCATCCATGAACATTATTTCTGCCCGTGTCCTATTTTCCACCAGCTGTGAGGTGAATACCACATGTCCCAAGATAGTGCGCTCAAACTTGGCATCATCAAACTACGTCTTTGTTTGAAATAGGCGCCCTCTAGTCGACGGAAAGTTGCATAGTGCACCTTTAATCCATATGAATTGAGCAGTTTAGTCAAAATTGTCCGAAGAGACTTGATTGCTTAATATGATGAACAGATTGAACTTAGTTGCTTGGCACACAAGGACAAATTGGTTCATTGGTTCATGAGGAAGCTCAAACAGGCTGCGTAACCCGAGAATGAACCTCATCGGTTCTTGAGGAAGCTCAAATGGGCTGAGTAACCCGAGAATGAACCTCATCAGTTCTTGAGGAAGCTCAAATGGGCTGAGTTACCCGAGAATGAACCTCATTGGTGCTTGAGGAAGCTTAAACGGGCTGCGTAACCCGAGAATGAACCTCATCAGTTCTTAAAGAAGCTCAAACGGGCTGCGTAACCCGAGAAGGAACCTCATTGGTGCTTGAGGAAGCTCAAAACGGGCTGCTTAACCCGAGAATGAACCTCATCGGTTCTTGAGGAAGCTCAAACGGGCTGCGTAACCCAAGAATGAACCTCATTGGTTCTTGAGGAAGCTCAAACGTGCTGCGTAACCCAAATATTAACCTCATTGGTTCTTGTGAAAGCTCAAACATGCTGCGTAACACGAGAATGAACCTCATCGGTTCTTCAGGAAGCTCAAATGTGCTGAGTAATACGAGAATAAACCTCATTGGTTTTTGAGGAAGCTCAAACGTGCTGCATAACACGAGAATGAACCTCATCAGATCTTGAGGAAGCTCAAACGTGCTGTGTGTAACCCGAGAATGAACCTCATCAGATCTTGAGGAAGCTCAAACGTGCTGAGTAACCCGAGAATGAACCTCATCGGTTCTTGAGGAAGCTCAAACGGGCTGCGTAACCCGTGAATGAACCTCATCGGTTCTTGAGGAAGCTCAAATGGGCTGAGTAACCCGAGAATGAACCTCATCAGTTCTTGAGGAAGCTCAAATGGGCTGAGTAACCCGAGAATGAACCTCATTGGTGCTTGAGGAAGCTTAAACGGGCTGCGTAACCCGAGAATGAACCTCATCAGTTCTTAAAGAAGCTCAAACGGGCTGCGTAACCCGAGAAGGAACCTCATTGGTGCTTGAGGAAGCTCAAAACGGGCTGCTTAACCCGAGAATGAACCTCATCGGTTCTTGAGGAAGCTCAAACGGGCTGCGTAACCCAAGAATGAACCTCATTGGTTCTTGAGGAAGCTCAAACGTGCTGCGTAACCCAAATATTAACCTCATTGGTTCTTGTAAAAGCTCAAACATGCTGCGTAACACGAGAATGAACCTCATCGGTTCTTCAGGAAGCTCAAATGTGCTGAGTAATACGAGAATAAACCTCATTGGTTTTTGAGGAAGCTCAAACGTGCTGCATAACACGAGAATGAACCTCATCAGATCTTGAGGAAGCTCAAACGTGCTGTGTGTAACCCGAGAATGAACCTCATCAGATCTTGAGGAAGCTCAAACGTGCTGAGTAACCCGAGAATGAACCTCATCGGTTCTTGAGGAAGCTCAAACGGGCTGCGTAACCCGTGAATGAACCTCATCGGTTCTTGAGGAAGCTCAAACGGGCTGCGTAACCCGAGAATGAACCTCATCGGTTCTTGAGGAAGCTCAAACGGGCTGCGTAACCCGAGAATGAACCTCATCGGTTCTTGAGGAAGCTCAAACGTGCTGCGTAACCCGTGAATGAACCTCATCGGCTCTTGAGGAAGCTCAAACGGGCTGCATTACACAAGAATGAACCTCATTGGTTCTTGAGGAAGCTCAAACGGGCTGCGTAACCCAAGAATGAACCTCATTGGTTCTTGAGGAAGCTCAAACGGGCTGCATTACACGAGAATGAACCTCATTGGTGCTTGAGAAAGCTCAAACGGGCTGCGTAACCCGAGAATGAACCTCATTGGTTTATGAGGAAGCTCAAACGAGCTGCATAACACAAGAATAAACCTCATTGGTGCTTGAGGAAGCTCAAACGTGCTGAGCAACACGAGAATGAACCTCATTGGTTTTTGCCAAGAGAACATGCTTGAGATTCCATTTATGACAACTGATGTATGAGCTGATGAATGTTATGTAAATTTACTCTGTTCATCATATAACGCAATCATGTTTCTTCACAAAATTTTGGATTTGGATTAGTTTTACAATCTAATCCAAAACAGAAAGATATCAGATTTCATCAAAAGGATCTTCATTTGTGTTCTGTAGATGAACGAAGGTCTTACGGGTTTGGAACAACATGAGGGTGAGAAATTATTTGACAGAAACTTAATTTTTGTTGAACTAACCATTTAAGATGTAAATATTCGTATTGTAATTTTACAGTTGTATTCTACAATAAAATGAAAAATAAATATATTTTTTTTATTTCTCTATATCACAATATATTGCAGAAAAAGTCAATATCACAATGTCAGTTTTTTCCAATATCGTGCAGCTCATATCTTCATCATGAAGCTTTGTTCGTTTCTCATACCATGTCAGTGTCCACCAGTAACATCGTCTTGTCATGTTCAGACCCGCAAATTCTTCAATCAGAAACAATAGCTGGAGGGTAAGATCCACAATAAAGTTTCTTGTGCAGCGATTACGGAGTGCAGAACAGCGGCTGCGTTTCAATCAAACGTGATGGGCTACAACAAGTTAGACAATAGGGCTTTTCCTCAAAAGCGCCTAATTTCTATCTCTTTGTTTGCTGCTTTGTGCTCATCCCTTTCCTTTCACTCACGCTGACACTTATTCGCCAAAAAAAGGAAAGAAAAAAAACATAAAAAAGAGATGTTTTATGGGCCCACACATGCTATGAACAAACAGGCTCATATTCAGAGGAAAACAGAAATGCCCCGAAGCATCGCATTTCCAACAGATGTCTGAGGAGCCCGGAGCCTGGTACGACAGAGGCACATCACATTTCCATTTGGCACATATCAGCCGTATCTCTGAGTTATGACAGTTTGCGCTACTCTCAAGATGCGCGCCATTCAAATCTCATTCATTATGAATGCCAGTGATTTGGAGGGCTGCCATCACGTTGCTCTCCAGAACCACAGCACCAACAGAGGAGGAGATGCGGCTTCACTATAAAACACACTTTATTCTGCTCCAGATGTTGCTGGAGATGGGTTATTTTCCTTCATTTAAAACTTCTGAGGGATTAGAGCTGTATCCAATTCAATGTTTTATTTCAGTATTTCTCGTTTGTTTAACAAATGACTAAAAATGCAGGACATTTTAGGCAAATCTGACTTGTTGCTCTTAAATGCTTGTCGCTTAAGGGAGAACCAGTGTTCAAATTACAAGTGGCTAAGAGGAAGCAAGACCCCCTATTTTCAGTGTTATCTCTAGTCAATCAGCCTGGGAGGTGGAAACCCAACTGCACCTCGTAGTGTCAAATGAATTTGTTTTTACAGCAGGTCGTCACCTCCAAAACGTCAGATTGTTATTGATTTAAAAGAAATATTAGAAATGTCAAAACTTGCAGTGCATGTATTTATAGCCGATATATTTGGTATGGCATGGAGTAAAACGGGTCTAAGTTACCCTTTTATTTATATGGTGAAATTGAAGAAACAAATACTTTATATGAACAGTTAAAATGTAATAATATCCCGCAATATTACTGTTTTGACAAATATTTTTTCAGCATTTTGGCGACCATAAGATATCACTTTCAAAATACAAAATCTGACCAACTCTAAGCTTTTGAATGATACGGGATATGATGGTTACTTTTTATTATATTTTTGTAACAATAGTAGAAGGTAATGTAACATTTATTCTAATTTAAGAGTGTTTGAAACAAAATAAAAATAAAATAAAAATCACTGCTGCATTTGTGCAACTGGACTTGACTGTATTCCTATCAGAAAGGTGCACATGGGATATATTTTAATCTATATATATAATTTTTTTGCTTACTGAATGACACGGACATGAGAGACCAGAACTGCACTGAGAGAAGGCTGGGGGAAGGGAGTGGAAAAAGGCAGCCGCATAAGTGAAAAAGCAACATGAAGGCAGCGATGTGTTTCAGACGACATGTTCAGACACAACAGCGTTTTCCTCCCTGGCCACATCTGAGAGAGTTCATGAGGGGATCGCTAAACCATTTGGAGTCCTTGGTGTGTGTGTGTGTGTGTGTGGGCGAGCAGCAGAATGACAGAAACTGAATGTGAGTGAGGGAAAAAAAGAGAGATTGAGAGAAAACACATTTTGAACATTGCCTCTGTGCTCTGTGGCCAGTGTTCGGTGAATATTTAGGGCAGACTTACTGTTTTAAAATGGACCGTCAGATGAATGTGAATGAATGAGAAATGCACCTCAAACGTCCCAGTGCTCTTTGTCGTTTTGGGTTTGACAAACATGGTTTCTGTATCCCAGAATTAATAGCAGGAAGTTCCTGAATGTATAGAATGAATGTCAAGACAAGTCTTAGCATTTTCTTTCTGTGATCTACAGAAGCCTGTAATGAGTTTTGACTCTTCATCCCCCATCACTCTAGGACCCAGAGCTGGTGAGGAACATCTGTCGCTGGGTTCGAAAGGCCACCACCATCCCCTTCTTTGCCAAGCTTACACCAAACGTCACCAACATTGTTGACATCGCCGGAGCTGCATATGAGGGTATGAGCAGCCTCACCTACACACAAACATGTGATGTAAGTCATTTTATTAATGCTAAAAATGTTGATTATGATGGGGAAGTCTTCTGAAACACATTACCAGTGAAAGGTTTGAGGTTTTTGTACTTTTTTTTAAGAAATCTTGCTCACCAAGGCTGCATTTTTTTAATGTATTATTTAAAATAACTGTTTTATATTTGAATATATATATATATATATATATATATATATATATATATATATATATATATATATATATATATATATATATATATATATATGTATATATATATATATATATATATATATATATATATTTTTTTTTTTTTTATTATAAAAATATATATAATATATAATTTAAAAATGTATATATATATATATATATATATATATATATATATATATATATATATATATATATATATATATATATACTTTTTTTATTTTATTTTATTTTTTTAATAATAATAATTAGCTGTGATGGCTTCATGTGATCCTTCAGAAATCATTCTAATACACTATATTGCCAAAAGTATTGGGACACCTATCCAGATCATTGAATTCAGGTGTTCCGATCACTTCCATGACCACAGGTGTATAAAATCAAAGACACTTCTACAACTATTTGTCAAAACATGGGTCACTCTCAGAAGCTCAAGGAATTCAAGCATGGTCCTGTGATAGGTTGCCACTTGTGCAATAAGCCCATTCTTGATATTTCCTCGCTACAAAATATTCCACAGTCAAATATTATTGGTAATAAGAGGAAGGAATTGGGAACAACAGCAACTCAGCCATGAAATGGTAGGCCACTTAAAATCACAGAGCGGGGTCAGCGCATGCTGAAGTGCACAGTGCGCAGAATTCAATAGCTACAGACCTCCAAACTTTGTGCGGTTTTCAGATTAGCTCAAGAACAGTGTGTAGAGAACTTTATGAGTTTCCATGGCTGAGCAGCTGCATCAAAGCCTTACATCACCAAGTGCAATGCAAAGTGTCGGATGCAGTGGAGTAAAGCATGCCACCACTGGACTCTAGAGCAGTGGAGATGTGTTCTCTGGAGTGAAGAATCACACTTCTCTGCCTGGCAATCCAATGGACGAGTCTGGGTTTGTCGATTACTAGAAGAATGGTACACATTGTGCCAAGTGTAAAGTTTGGTTGAGGAGGGATAATGGTGTGGGGTTGTTTTTCATGGGTTGGGATTGGCCCCTTAGTTCCAGTGAAAAGAACTCTTGAAGCTTCAGCATAACAAGACATTCTGGATAATTTCATGCTACCAAATTTGGGGGAACAGTTTGAGGATGGTCACTTCCTGTTCCAACATGACTACGCACCAGTGCACAAAGCAAGGTCCATAAAGACATAAATGAGTAAGTTTGATGTGGAGGAACTTGACTGGCCTGCTCAGAGTCCTGACATCAACCCAATAGAACACATTTGGGATGAATTAGAGTGGAGACTGCGACAGGCCTTCTCATCCAACATCAGTGCCTGACCTCACAAATGTGCTGCTAGAGGAATGGTCAAATTCCTACAAACGCACTCCTAAACCTTATGGAAAGCCTTCAAAAGAAGAGTTGAAGCTGTTATAGCTGCAAAAGGTGGGCCAAACCATAGTCGACTTTCAGTGCCTATGGATTAAGAATGGAATGTCATTAGAGTTTATGTGCATGGAAAAGGCAGGCATCCCAAAACCTTTGGCAATGTATTGTATGTTAATTTGATGCTCAAGAAACATTTCATATTATTATCAGCGGTTGTATTTTTTTAATAAACGGTGTTACATTTTTCAGGATTCTTATTCTGATTAATGAAAAGTTCTGAAAATAGAAGTATTTACTGTGCTGAATAAAGTTTTGATTTATTTTAAAAAAAAATTAGGCAGTAGTCTACATTTTAATACATACATTAAAAAATGCATGCCACCTTTATTTATATAGTGCTTTATATAATACTGATTGTTTCAAATCTGCTTTACAGTGATAACAGAAAAATGATGCATTTCCGCTGTTGTTCAGTTAAAGTCAGTGTTGATTCAGTTCCGTTGTAAAGATCATTAATTATTAAATTAGCTAATTTCATATATAAAGCAGTTTTGCAAAAAAAATATTTCATAGTCCAGCTCAGTTCAGTTTTCATACAACAGCGTCAGTACAGTCAGATCAATAATATTGTTGAATATTAAGTGAAAAATTACAACAACAAAAAAAACCTAATCAGTCATTTCATCAGTCAAATTACGTTGCATTATTACGTGCATAATTATTTCTTTATTCTGAAATAGATGCTTATATATTCCATAGCATGTACAACTGTTGTATATGTGTGAACAGAACTAAATGGTATTCAGCATATTCTGACTACAGAAAGACATGGACGTTTTACCTGACATTCTCTTCTGCTTACTCCATTTATTACACTGGAATTTAAGTCATTTAACCCCATCATTCATTCTCATTCATATCCTTTACAATGGAAGACAAGAGGGTGAACGATAAATTGTACAATTTAGACCAGTAACTTTTGTAAGTTATGTAACTTATGTAGACCAGTTACTTAGACCAGTGACTTATTTAAATATAAGATTGTCTGCTATAAGATTGATTCAAAATCTAATCATTAATGCATTCATAAATAAGGCCCTGGTGAGGTGATGCTGATCTTTTTGACAGTGTTAACAAGAGCAGTGTTTTCACATGTAGCTATATTACTAAAAAAGCTTCATCAATATAGTGTGGTTGGTTCAGGCTTATGTAACCAACTCGGTGGTTGTTTGTAGGCGGGGCAGATGGAGTCACGGCCACCAACACCGTATCTGGACTGATGGCGCTCAAAGCTGACGCCACACCCTGGCCTGGGATTGGCAGAGGCGCGAGAACTACATACGGTGGTGTTTCTGGTAAGAGAGAGAGAGAGATAGTGTGTGTGTGTGTGTGTGTGGTGCTGGCCAGCACTCTCGCTCCTGAGATGTCTGGGCTTGCTCTGGTCAGGTCCTGGCTGCACAGACAGATGGACTAGATCAGGTGTGAAAGTACTGGGCATGCTCTCTGCTCTCTAGAAATGGAGCTTCAGTGTGGGAGGCTTATAGTAGAAAATGACATAAATCCAGCTTGAAGTACACTGCAAAAAAATATTTAGTTTATCCAGTATTTTTCTTTCTTAAATATCTTTAAAACAAGGTAGATTTACTTGAAAAGCGTGATTAAATATTAAAATCAATTACATAAAAAAAAAACTAAAAATAATATTATTTTTAAATAATAAGATTTTTTTTATACATTATTGGTAGATAGTTTTTTTTTTATTGTTTTAAGCATGAATCCAACACATTTAAACATTTTAACAAACAAACATTTTACCAGTGGGGTAAGAAAAATTAAACCTAATTTTAGATTCAAATTAGTGTTTCAATACATTAGTCAGTATTTTATAATTTTATTTTAGTGAAACCCCCATTCTGTCAGTAACTGGCGTAACTGGTAGTGTACCGACTGAAAGAGAACATCTCAGTTATACGTATGTAACCCTCATTCCCTGAAGGAAGGGAAAGGAGACGTTACGTCAGTTACTGACTTGATTTCGCTCATCCGTTATTAACTGATGTAACTCGTAGTGTACTGACTGAAAGGGAACCAAATGTTCACCTATCATCCATCATCTTCAAATATGGCTTATCATTTGAAACATGTAAGTAGTAGCAACTTTACGCGATCACTTGTATCTTTTCCTGACAATGCAGAAACAACTCTTTTTGCTCACACAGATGTGAATAATGCATCATTCAAAACTATAAAATATATATTTGTGTAAACTCACAATAACCACAATGCATTGTGCTTTTGTAAGATAAAGAAAACAAACGGGATGCACTTTCTGCTATTCTCAGTCTCTGTGAGCTGGAGCGCGTCACAAAAATAAACAGTGCTTTGCGACAAGCTTTATGTGCACGCTTGAGTGTGGAATAGGTTATATAGTACACCCCCCATTATATATTTAAGTAATTAAATGAATAGAAACATGCACTTAGTTGACTAATGGCTTGAATGAATGACTACTAGTCGACTAGAAAAATCTATCAAAAAATCTATCACTGCAAATGTGTGTACACTACAGTCAAGGTTATACAAACAATGTATGAATTTACCAATTGCTTTTATTAGTGTTCAGCAAGAACATAAAGGTCAGTGTGCATCTGTGCACTTATTACCACTAATAAAGACAATCTCTGTGGTCACACATATAAAACAACTTTTAGCATATTAAACAGCAGATGATTCACATATATGCTTTATAGATTCAGCTGTGTAGAGTTCAGTGTGTTTAAGCTTCACCTCAGCACACCTCTCCCTTCTCCCTTCAGCTGAGCTGCCACAATGTCTGCAGAGGCAAGGACAGGGTCAGAAACACGGCCTGCATTAAAAATTAATACTCATACTATTGAGGCTCTATTTTATGCAAGCAAAACTGACTGGCTGTCATATTTTTCACTTTTAAAGTCTTATGGGCCTCACCGTGCAGCTGTCCCATGGGACCCAGCCTTGCAGCAATGGTCTAAGACGCTGCCCGAGACCAACCTATTGATCAGTGGGGCCCTAAAGGGCCCAAGCGGCCCCACATATTTTATCTGCTCCCAGTACAGTAGCTCTCCTCAGACTTTTTGTTTCAGACGCCCATATAGAGCACATAAAACCATGTGCTGAGCATCCAGGGGCACATAAATACGTGCCGCCCTGAGCTCTCGGTGGAACTGACTTGATTCTCTAATGTATTAAGTAATTTAATGTTTAACTCAGCAGCAGTTTCGGGGTTTAAGTTGCTTTGATTTATGCGGAAAGTGGCATAAACTATGAGTGTGGATGAATATCAATCTTTTCTGACATGTTTTTTTTTCTTTTCTCAACTTTTTAATTACAGTTTTTATGCAAGATTTTAGCATTTTCCACTAATGTTTAGTATAGAGACAGAGGTTGTTTTTTTTATTTTTATAACCTTTAGTTTAGTGCTGTTTGTTCCCCACCCCCGATTGTTTTTATTCTCCAATTTGTTCAGATAAGAGGTTTTCCACTAATTCAACAATCCAAGAGGCTTTCTCGCATGCAAAGGTACAAACAAAACGCAAGCAGTTTCAGGGGTATAAAAACTGAATATCAGATTATGTAGGATGATGTATTTATAAAGTAGCATTATGTTTTGTGATTTCACTGTAACAGAGGGCTATCGGTGAGCGATATATTAGTGGAGTGTGTTTAAGATGAATAGATTCCTTGAAAGCTAGTCACTGATTTTTTAGGGCAACAAGATGAAAGACGAAATATGGTCTAGAATCAAGGGCGTCGGAAGCAAATAAAAAGTGCGTGAGTCCTCTCTCTCAGATTTTTTTTTTTAATGGAGTAACGTTAGATTCCATTTACATTAAATACAAATATACTTCCGTTTACTAAATGATTGATTGGGCCAGACAAAATTACGGAAATCGCTGTGTGAATTACCGTGGATAGTGTATAGGGGTAAGCCGCATGTCATCAAGTTTTGAAGCAAATCGATCAGAGGTTTGAATCCGCCTTTTGCCACACTCGCTCTTCTCCCTTTTCCCATCACATATCAGATCGGAAAGGCATTTATTTTCAATAAAAATTGAGAAAATATTAGAAAAGATAAAATAAAGCGTCTAACGTGTTTAATAATAGGTGTGCTGAATTAGAGATGATAAAAGTGAGTGGGTCCAATATCATTGGTAGTAAAAAGTGGATGGGTCTTGTCCCACCCACACACAATGGTTCCGACGCCCATGTCTAGAATCGCCTTCACAATATCTTGTGAAAAAGTTAGAGATCATAAAACCTCAATAGTCTCTCAAGGCTGCTGCTTTAGAAGCTGCATAACATGTAAAGAGGTGCTTCTCGAGATGTGCTCCATTATATTTTCTAGTGGTCTACAAGTAAAACAATTAAGTTGGGCCAAACAAGTAGTGTCGCGGTGCTCTCATTAATGTGTGCTGAAGATTTTTTTGTAGTGGTAAACTTTTTTCTTCTTTTTTTGCACAAAAAAAAAGCATTTGCATCACTTCATAAAATTGAGGTTAAAGCCAATGGCATAATTTTGGGTTGAACAATAAAGTTTGAACCATTTAGCGGGGTACCAGGGCATGCTCCCTCGTGACATTTATTTATTTATTTGTTTGTTTAATTTAGCAAAAGGGTCTTTTGTGGTATCATCTACGCATGCATTGATAACATACCTGCAAAAAAGTAATAATCTAGTTAACAATTACTTAAACAATTTTACATAGGATATGATGTGTTTTATTTTATTTAAGCACCTAAAAGCGTATCAGTTTGACAGAATTTTCTCAATTAAAGTGCTATGGTAGATCAAACTAACTGTACTTAAAATGATCTTATATTGAAAATTACTGTCTTGTTTTTGGAAAGAATAACTTAAAATTGAGGGGAAAAAAAGAGATTTTTTTTTGCTTAAAATAAGCAAAATAATCTACCAGGGGTTTAAACTAAATAGTCTTGTTTTAAGAATATTTTGCTTACCCCACTGGCAGATTATTTTGCTTATTTTAAGCAAAAACTCTCTTAATTTTGAGTTATTTTTTCCCAAAACAAGACTATTTTGCTTGTCTAGTAAATACTTCTTAATGTAAGAATATTTCAAAATTTGGACTAGAAACAAGACAAAAATATTAAGTAAGAAAAGCTTTTTTTTGCAGTGTAAGACCATCAGCGATTCTTTAGTACAATGCTAAGGCCAATGTTAACCTTTTCTTTCTTTTTATCTATTACATTTGTAATGAAATATAGCAAAATACACATTTAGAAACTAGCTACAACATGCCACAGTTGTAATTTATTCCCTTAACAGATTATCTACCTATAAATTTAGTCAAAATTTACCACAATAAAGACAGCAGAACGTGATCAATTCTAGTATGGGTGGTCATGAGTGGTTTAAAAAGCTTTCTTCTATTTGTTGGTACAGGAGGATGTTTTCTCCTCTTTTTCTTGTCTTTTTCTCTGTCTTTTTTAGTTTATGTGTTTGTTTTAGGTCACGTTTGACTTTCTCCATAGTGTTTTAAAGTGGTAAATTCCCAATACAATTCAAATAGATTGTACGTGTGCAGAGTATATGGTGATTTGCACGCCACTCACACACAATTATAAACTGGGCTTCAATCATATTGCTCAGATAATTGGTCCGATCAGTTCGTATGGGAAATGGGGGTTAGCCAAACTATCTAAGACAAGAAGGAGATGTCAATATTTCACCAGAATAAGAAACATATTAAAGGGAAAGTCATTTATTCCAACCCAAGATTTCTGTCCCTCCATTTAAAAAAGTCCTTTGTGCTTTCAATCTGCTCAGTCGTGTATGCGATAAAACAAAGACCACTGGTTCTTGTACGTAAAGCAAGCACTTTGGAACTTCTGTTTACCATATTTGATGAGTCTTGTGTGTGCATTAATAAATATTCATATGTGAATAAAAGCCGAAATTAAATACGCTTTGCATTTAAACCGAGATAAAATCGCTAGGGTCATATGGATTATTTTATGATCTCTTCATAAAATATTGATTCCATCAAAGTTTTGGTGTAAAGGGCTTTTCAGCCTTTCATATTTTAATACAAATATCTTTATTTGTGAGTAAATAATGACAGAATTCAAATTGTTGAATTATCCTTATGAATTCTGTTGTTAACAAATACAAGGAAACTTTCTTTAGTTCTCTTTCTACAGTTTCTTAAAATGCTGTTTTGATTTATTAGGTTTATTTTATACATTATACATTTGTTGCCGTGTCATAGTAACATATTATATATTCTTTGATGGTAGTCTGTGAACATTGCTTCAAATGCAGCTTTTTATGATAATATTCATTTACACGAAATGTAAATGTATCTGCCAATACATATATTGTAAGTACAGATCCAGGCCGTGGTTCCGGTAATTGCTGACCTCTAGTCTAGATCATATGGTCACTTTATTTTTTCCCCTGGTTGGGCCTCCCACTGCGATTTCATTTAGCTGTCAGCGTGCTCCTCATTTGATGTGTGTTTTAATGATTGGTCACGCCGACCGACTAGTCTGTTGTCAAAGATATATTATTGCATCTCTTTCATTGTGCATGGAAAACCATGTTCCCCAGACACCCTGGCAGCATCGGCAGGCGTAATTAACAGAGAGCTGCACCGTCATTCCCGTCTCTTATTTGCTTTTGTTATCTGGCTGGGTGTTTTTGAGGCACAACATATTCGGATGAAGATAGAAATCGTAGAGGATGCTAAGACCCCACGCTCTGTCTCGCGCTGTGTTTGGAATTATTAATCAGAAAGTCTGGCATTGGGAGCGGACGTCTCGCACTAACAGATGCCACCGATGGCCTCACTGAGCTGTCAATCACCTCAGCACGGGACCAGACTGAGGATGGCACTCGTCCGGTGCTGTGTTCGCTCATGTTGGAAGCTGTGATAGGACCTGCTTAGAGTAATGAGGTATTGATGGAAGATACAGAACGCTACCGAGTGCAGGACGGTCTCTGTTCTAAGCACAGACTGTGCTCTCTGTAAAGAACAAGTGTGATACCGTTGACACCAGCAGCCTACAAAAATGAAAAAAAGCCTAATAAAATGTAGGTTCATAAAAAAAGCCTCAGTAACCACTAGTGTATTATATGTAAGAAGTAAGAAGTGTTGAGAAATTGTGCACAGTTGTAAGTTTGGGTATTCAAAATTAAGAAAAGTTGGATTTGGTCTTCATAAATACGGGCTAGGGAAATCTTTCACCCTCACACAAACAACCCACTAGCGTGGATTGCTATTCGATTTTGCGCATTGGAAATTTGTCTGCACATTTACCCATGTTTAAAGGTTTTATACATTTTTTATACATTTTAACAGTTTTTTTTTTTATTTTAATTATTATTATTGCAAATTGCGGTTGTACACTTACCAAACCACACAAAGCAGGGTTTATATTTAGACTTAAATGTTGGTAACAGGTTTGCAAAAAGAGGTTTGTTGAAAAGAGCAAAAGTGCACTTAAACGATTAGTTCACATCAAAATAAACATTTCCCGATATTTTACTCAGCCCCATCTCATCCAAGATGTCTTTTTTCAGTCGAAAAGAAATTCCGGTTTTTGAGGAAAACATTCCAGGATTTTTCCCCACATAATGCTTCAATGGCAACCAAAATGTTGAAGGTCCAAATTAATGCAGTTTCGAAGGGCTTCAGAGGCTCTGCATGATCCCAGCCGAGGAATAGGGTCTTATCTGGCAAAACGATTGGTCAATTAATAAAATAAATTCCTCATCTTGCACTGCTCTGCAGCATGCCAGTGATTGCATATTGCATTGAAAAGGTCACACTAGAAGTAGGTAGAAGTACCGCCCCGGTGTTTATAAAGCGCACATGTGAAGACTAATATGAACGTCCTTTAGCAAAACAAAAAAAAAAGGTAAAACAACAGTGTTTTTTTGGTAAAGTGTTTTTTGGTAAAGGGCATTTGTATTTGTCCTCGCACGTTCGCTTGTGACCTTTTCCGATGTGAATGCGCAATCCCTGATATGAGCAGCACAAGATGAGCAATATAGGTTAAAAAGTATATCTTTTTTAATTTTTTTTATTTTATGACCGATGCTAGGTAAGACCTTATTCCCCGCCTGGGATCGCGCAGAGCCTCTGAAGCCGTTCAAAGCTCTTTGAAACTGCATTAATTTGGTCCTTCAGCATTTTGGTTGCCAAGGAACTCTATAGTGAGGTGAAAAATCCTGGAATGCTTTCCTTAAAAAACTTGATTTCTTTTCGACTGAAGAAAGACAGACATCTTGGATGAGATGGGGGTGAGTAAAATATCAAGACATTTTCTTTTTGAAGTGAACTAATCCTTTAAAGAGTTTCAGGCCCTATTCTGTACTTTATTTATGAAAAAAATGGAGAATTCCATCATTCTCACCAGAGAAAAATCGGTCATTTCACTGAAAGTTTAAATAACAGAAAACTTTATACTCTTTCCTTTTAAGGTCACTATGGTATTTGTTTGTATAGTGTGACCCTTGAATATAGTTTATAAACTGAGCACATTTTCAAGTCAAGTTTGTCTTCAACATGGTTACGAACATGGTTAACAATTCTAATCGCATGCATTTCATTTACAGTTTTAAAGCTACACTGTGTAACTTTTTTAGTTTATTCTTAGCTAAAAACACTTAGTTCTTTCAAAAATATATGTGCTCATTAATGCATATTTACTTTTTTCAAGTAATAAAGTTTATAATATGCCATTGAAAATACATACGGGTGAGGGGTTCGAATGCCGGTCGCCATGTTGCCCCTCCATCTTGAAAGTACATTAGCCAAAGAGGGACATACCCGTAAATTCAAGCTTCGCTTTTCGCGTTTTAACACTCGATGGCAGTCATGAACGAGGTCGAACTGGAAGCCATGTTAATCTTGGACTAAATCGGCCACCGTAGGAGTTAAAACGAAGTCGTAGTTGAGAGGAACAGAAACTAATGTTCACTGGATTGTCATATACCTTTACACCGCTAGATGGGGGAAAATATCACACAGTGTAGCTTTAAGTAGCCTGGATGCCAGCTGAATTTAACCCCTCCCACAAAATATGAGGTTGGGCAATTCGGTCTGGACTTGATCCGTTGTGGAGTAATTATGCCCGAACAGAAACTATTCAGACCAATCAGATTGTCAGGGCAGGATTTAAACGAGGATTGACAGATAACGTAACGTAATCATTACCGTCACAAAAGAGCGCTTAGGTTCAATTTGTTCTAATCATAAACTGAGATATATGCATTCACCTATACTATTTCATTCAAAAAAGATGATTGGGTTAGTAAATACTCCGTGTATCCCTTATAAATAGTTTTTAACAACACCGTTTACAATCATCTTCATCTTCTTCTTCCAGTGTGCCTGCAGTTGAGTTGTTTTGACATTAGTGATGCATCGTTCATGAATGTCGTTCCTTAAAATATGACTCGGGATTCGGGAACTATGAGTTTGTTAATTTTGTGTTGACTGTGCATGCGCTGCAGGCCATCGGTTCTGTACAGGATCTTCTGCACTCAGTCTATGGGGCTGTGAGAACAAATGACTCCCGAAGACTCGAGAGGTGAACTAATCAATTCTGTTTTCGGGATTGCACACATTGCTTACAGGGCAGCCACGGCCCAGATCAGACACTGATGACGGAACGAACGACTCTAACCTGAAGCAGGAGAGGTGTAACGTTACTAATCTTTTCAGGGAAAAGACGTGATTAAACGTGAGTTGACAAAAGAAAGAACGATTCGGATTCAGAAGTGAAGTTAACTAACAGACTGCATAGCCTGAAGACCCAGCTGAGCAATTAATGAATCATCTCTTAAAGTTTGGTCTTGGCTGCATTAGCTTGTAATTTATTTATTTTTCCAAATGGGATCAACGTTTGCATAAGTACTAGATGTGTCGGGGAATTTAACACGCAAAGATACGAGTCCGTAAAATGATCCGAACTTCCCACTTCTATGCGTCGCTCAACATACGTCACTTACTCCGTTGCTCTGATTGGTTGTAGTTCTATCCAGTTGAGGTCTTTCCTGGTTCGGTTGAAATACGCCCCAATAAACACATCCCAATGGAACAGTTTCAGACTCATATTCTAACTAGCTAATTTTTAAGTAAAACTCATAGGAAAATGTGATTTGACTTGTTAGTTCAGTAAGACAAAAATTGAATTTAGGAGTATAAATAAATGAAATATGTACTTAAAGGTTTAAATGAAATTGTGCTGAGAACTTCGCCACATGTGCTGGTGACAAACAGGCGTAAGCGACCCTGTTTGACAAGGACATGTTGGGGTTGTCAGAGCAACAGGAGCTGTCAGCGAGGCTGGCGTGAAAAACAAGAACAAAGCGCAGGGAAGGACAGAGCCAGTGCCTCAATAACATCACAACAATATCACAGGACTGAAGCTTTTCTTGAGTGGAAGTGTGCTGCCTGACAACATTATCGGTGTCGGCTGCCATTGGATGACAAGTGCTTTGATGGCTCTCAACCTCTGTTGCACAAGTCGTGTCCATTTTAATGTGAGTGTGACATCACTCACAGTACAATAGCCCGTCTGCGGATGAGCTGTAGCGTATGGAACCAGATGTCTTACTAGGACATTATTACCTTGATACATATTTGACTCGCACTGACATCACAGAATGATGTGTTCAGAGCTCCGGTCTCTTGACTTAAGCTGCAGAGAGCCGAACCCCCATCTCTAAATCACACCCAAATGGCTTATGTTGCAAGCAGAGTAATGTCTTCTTATGATATTAGGTTGTCAGAGCAGAGAAGATATGACAAAATTCTACCTGACATGCCATCCATTCAGCCAACAGGTGGAAGAGCTGAAAAAAGTGAGGGCGGCAGGAAATGCCAGAGGCTTAGGGAAGTGCCCATATGTACATAATTAACCAGCGGCATGGGGATGCAAAAAAATATGGGCCGTGATTGAATTTATCTACCCAATTTGGGAATAGTGTGGGTGATGAGGATCGTTTAGCACGCCGGAGTGGGGCTAAAAAAGAAAGCTGTCGCAAGCCATCAAACAGTGGAAGTGGAGTTCTGAGCCATGCCGACGAAATGAATGTGGACAAACGTACGGCTGTGATCAATGAATGGGAACCTGCTGGGAAAATGAGGTTAAATGTAATGTGATAAACACTTCCATCTGTCTGGCTGATCAGAAAGCTGCTCGGCTTTCATTAGGGAATCCTGCCATCCTGAGAGATGAAGACAGAAAGGCGCGGGGAGGGGAGGGGAGGGTTGTGCTGCTGAATAGGTGAACTCAAACACCCGTAGACACAGTCGCTCTAAACCAAAACCTCGCAAAAAACCTCGCTATCCTAATCGATATGAAACCTCGCAAGTGACTGGTATGAAATGTTCTACATAGGCAGCAACTCTGCCACACAAACTCAGGAGACTTGACTCACAATGAGTGCTGCAGGAATGACTCTTAACCTAGAAACTTCCAATTCCAAATGGGTTTTTGGTTAAGTGCCTGAAATAAAGTCTGTGGTTAAAACAAGCTCAAAATTCTTTTAAATTCTATGCAATAAAATACATCAGTAATCCCACAAATACACCAGTAATCCCATGATTGATTTTTTAAGGGGTAACTAAACCCTAAAACACCTTTTTTTTTTAGTTAATGATCTGCAAGACTGGGGCTTTTTTAGTGCTGTTCATTGATTCGAGTAAATGTTTTAACATTTGGGTATAAAGTGTTTTAATTCTTCAATGGTGTAAAAAATCTGAGTGCTACTTGATCGGTGGCTCCTGCAGTTGAATTTTCCTATCGGACGTTGTTTGCCATCATGATGTATGTTGGCTCTTCCAACGGCTCCGCTGGCACGAGCTCACCACGCCCTCAGAAATGTTTTCCTGCATTGATCACATGAGAATAGCTTTACTCCAGTATGAACTTTCATGTTACACGAAGTAGAAACATTATGAATTCACACTTGGTATCAACATTCTAATGAAGAAAAATGCAGTCAATGCATGTCAGCACATGTCAGGCTTTTCGTGCAGTATTTTTTCCGCCATTTGTACAGATATGTGTTTTTTGAAAAGGGTGGTTCCTAAATGAGAGCTACAGAGGTTGTCAGGGACATTAAATGTCATCATGCTGAACAGGTGAACTCATCTACTCTCTAATCTACGAAACCCCTAAGGGCCAATGAGATAGATTTAACCTGTAATCAGTTGTAATCACTAATCCACTTTTACAGCCTTGTTGTGTTTATACTCACAACAAGTTACCTGTCAACTGCATCATATCTGTTACGCAATTTACACGTTACCCTCGTTTTCCTGTTTTATTTTGCAGAAACGCTTTACTCAGTGTGCACAACGTGTCATAGCAGCCGTTGAGCGAACGCACAGAGTAATGTCATAACATCATTTTCAACATACTCAAATGTATCTAATATGCTAAACAGAGCTGCGTTACCTCATACTCATGATGGGAAAAGCGAAAATGGCGCCGGTGACTGTTACATAATAAAAGTCCTGTATACTACAAGTTAATTATCCCATACATGAACTTGATTTCTGCCCGAGTCCTATCCTGATTCTTTTTTTTTTCCACTGGCTCTGAGGTAAAGACCACATGTCCCAAGATTCTGCACTCAAACTCGGCGTCATCAAACTACACCTTTTGTTTTGACTAGTGAACCTCTAGCAGACCGAAAAGTTACATGGTAACAGGGTACATAAAAGTAGTAAACGTGTTAGGGGACCATTTACAGGACACCATTTTCAGGACACAAACGTTTCATGTTTTTTGGCCATTCATTTATATGACTAGAGTGTTTTGGGGGCCTGAAAATGCTAACTTTTGAAAACGTGTTTCAAAGTTTACGATACGTCTTAAAGTATGTAAAGTACAAAAACGTGAATTTATGAAAACTATTTTTTATCTATAGATGTGTCGTGTTTCTTTACAAAGTGATATTGCCATCTACTGGCCTAGCATACATAATACTGTTTTTAGTTGTTTTTTGCGGATCAGTGTGATTGATCATTTTGACAATAGTTATTTTTAGTACATGGTTGTCGTGTGTAACATGACCTTATTTTTTAAGTAAAATTAATTCATTTTTGTTTGCATTTTGCATTTTGAGAGGGTTTTGTGGTAATAATTAATATTTATGCAGTTATTAATAATTTGTTCCCACAGAAAATAATAATAAATAAAATATATATTTTAATTAATTCTCAGAATTTTTGTGTGTTTTTGTCAAAATCCCATTACTTTCCTATGGTCTGCCATTTCTGACCGAAAACCACAAGTGTATTTTTTTTTACGACCAGTTCAAATCATCCCCTTAATTTTTTTTGTGTTCACTTTCCAAATGTCATAAAAGTCACAAAGTTTTATACCATTCCAATGAAATTGTGATTTTAAACATTCAAAACAGAAAATGTTGTTTCGGTCAAAAAGTGACTGAAGAGCACCAGAGGTTTTGAAATAACGATTTAAAATCTTGATGAACCAAAAGTTTAAAAATGATACACATTTTTGGTTAGAGCTTATTTGCATGAATCCAAAGGCTATGAAATAATCACTTTTGTACTTTCAATACTGTACTCTAAGACTTAGCTAACCTGCATTTTTTTTAAATAATTCAAAAATACAATTAAACAGTAATTTTGTTGTGAAATGTTATTACAATTTAAAATAACTGTTTTCTCCAATGTAATGTGTCCTTACTGAATAAAACTGTGGATTTCTTTCCAAAACAAATAAAAAATCTCAGTGACCCTAAACTTTTGAATATAGTGAAAGCAGGCAGGCATGCTCTGATGTTGAATGTGTAATCTATATGAAATGATTTTATATAATTATTGTTTTTCAATTAAAAAAAAATTTCCGTCTTGTATTTGGATAGGCAATGCAATTCGCCCCATAGCACTGCGTGCTGTGTCAGCTATAGCAAGAGCACTTCCTGGCTTCCCAATCTTGGCTACCGGTGGCATTGACTCAGCAGAGTCTGGATTACAGTTCCTTCATGCTGGAGCGTCTGTCCTGCAGGTAACCACTTACATTCATCATCAACTATCATCTACTCCATCAGTGGTTATAAGAATAGAGCCTACAACCTTTAAAGGGGTCATATAATGGCATTTTTGTACAAGTTAATATGATTATTTAGTGTCTAAATGAAAACGTTGTAATGTACATTAATACAAAATTCTAATTAGTATTGGAAGAAAACACTAATTTTACCTGGTCAAAAACAGCTCTGTTTCAGCAAGCCGTTCTCGTGCATACGGCTTTAAATGCTAATGAGCTTTGCTCACCCCGCCCCTCTTTTCTGTGGGGCGCTTTCACTCTCTCTCTCTCTCTCTCACACACACACACACACACACACACACACACACACACACACACACACACACACACACACACGGAGTGTCGCCGTTGACAACAGTAGAGCCGAAAGAATGGCCACGCGAGTCTCTGAGGAGATCTGTGCAACTTTAGCAATATGAACCGGTGTCTGACAACGGGACAAGACAACAGCTTCAACGAAATGCGACAATTAAGGCTAAACTGATCTGTCTTTATGAACAGGCAGGGTAACGTTAGCAATGAATGCTATGTGTTTACTGATGTTTACATTAGTTCATTGACGGATTGATGTTACAGCTAATGCCAATAAAAACGTTTTTTCTGTAAATGTCGGCTTGTCAGTGATGCTTAACGTTATCAATGCAGTGTAATAACTGTTACAACACGATTTATTTATTTTTTGACAGTAATTTATAAACCATCTACATAATTAAGCTTATGTTAGTTACCACGTCCACGTTAACTTTAAAACCGGCGTACACAGTTTGTAATAACACAACCATAACGCGTTGTTCATTATAAACGTGTGATTATGAATTATATTGAGAACGTCATACATAGAAAGCATGCCGTAATGCAACGTACCCCCTTTAGCCGCATTCATCGTGAAACGTGTACGCGTTTCAAACTACTCACTGGTGAGAAATGCTTCACGGTTCGCTCAGACATAAAAACATTGACGAAAACAAAACTCAGCCACTGCGTCTTGAGCGGTTTGGATTTAGGAACATCAGAATGACTGCTGTGTTCATTATTACACCCAAGATCAGAACACTACAATCGCTTAAACGCCACTCTGCTCCAGCCTATTCACAATGGCAGACTGTGACAGAGCTTGCTCAGGGCGGGTCTGAGATGAAACTGCTTGTCAATCAACAGTCGTGGGAGGGGTGTCGGGCTGTGTGACGTCACATGGCCGAACGGCTCGATTTGAGACGGGAAAACAAATAAGGAGATTAAAAAAAAAAACACTTTATGGATTTTTATCATTATAGTATAGTAGTGTACAGGCACTGCCAACACACATTTCCATTCAATCAGCTTGTAAAAGTGCATGTACCATTATATGACCCCTTTAAGCCACTAGGCTATCAGCTTTATAACTGTGTCTTGGGTAAAAACATATAATTTTTGTTTTATGTGATATGCATGCTTAACGCCTGAGTTTAAACATGTGCATTAAGTAGTCGTTCTAATCAATCCTTAATAAGGAGTCTACAAATGGCTACGCTCACACAGAGCTGCTACAGCCGAGGAGCAACAACAATCTCAAAGCAAATTGCAATTTACAACATGGCTCTGAACAAGTTGTTAGTGCAAATAAACCCATTATCTCAACATGATGCCACAGCCTCCGAAATCTCTTTTTAAATAAATAAATCAAAACACTCATTATGTGCAGAAATAACGTTTCACAAGTGCCTGGGAGTTCTGGGGGGAAAAGACTGGAATTAAAACATTTTAATCACACCCACATGTAATAGTAGAGTGCTGGCTCGTAGTAAAAGGAGAAATTGTAAACTAGCCAACTCCTCACTAAACTACAGTTGAATCAGTGTCACCAGCGGGTTACAGGAACACATCGTAGCTCCATTTCCTGCACGGATTAGATTAATTCAATGAGCTGCCCTGGCGAACAATGTTAAATTCTCTTAGACTCAAGAAGATGCACAACAACACACGGGATAGTAGGCAAATAAGAAACTTGTTTTTTTTTTATGTAGCACTTCTACAAACTGTGTTTATAAAGGGCTTCACATACACTCACCTAAAGGATTATTAGGAACACCTGTTCAATTTCTCATTAATGCAATTATCTAATCAACCAATCACATGGCAGTTGCTTCAATGCATTTAGGGGTGTGGTCCTGGTCAAGACAATCTCCTAAACTCCAAACTTAATGTCAGAATGGGAACGAAAGGTGATTTAAGCAATTTTGAGCGTGGCATGGTTGTTGGTGCCAGACAGGCTGGTCTGAGTATTTCACAATCTGCTCAGTTACTGCCATTTTCACACACAACCATTTCTAGGGTTTACAAAGAATGATGTGAAAAGGGAAAAACATCCAGTATGCAGTCCTAACATCAGAGGCAGTCCTCTGGGCGAAAATGCCTTGTTGATGCTAGAGGTCAGAGGAGAATGGGCCGACTTATTCAAGCTAATAGAAGAGCAACTTTGACTGAAATAACCACTCGTTACAATGCATCAAAGCATTTGTGAAGCCACAACACGCATAACCTTGAGGCGGATGGGCTACAACAGCAAAAGACCCCACCGGATACCACTCATCTCCACTACAAATAGGAAAAAGAGGCTACAATTTGCACGAGCTCACCAAAATTAGACAGTTGAAGACTGGAAATTTTTGCTTGGTCTGATGAGTCTTGATTTCTGTTGAGACATTCAGATGTTAGAGTCAGAATTTTACATAAACAGAATGAGAACATGGATTCATCATGATTTGTTACCACTGTGCAGGCTGGTGGTGGTGGTGTAATGGTGTGGGGATATTTTCTTGGCACACTTTAGGCCCCTATAGTGCAAATTGGCATTGTTTCTGACCATGTCCATCCCTTTATGACCACTATGTACCCATCCTCGGATAGCTACTTCCAGCAGGATAATGCGCCATGTCACAAAGCTCAAATAATTTCAAGTTGGTTTCTTCAACATGACAATTAGTTCACTGTACTAAAATGGCTCCCACAGTCACCAGATCTCAACCCAATAGAGCATCTTTGGGTGTGGTGGAACTGGAGCTTCGTGCCCTGGATGTGCATTCCACAAATCTCCATCAAGTGCAAGATGCTATCCTATCAATATGGGCCAACATTTCTAAAGAATGCTTTCAGCCCCTTGTTGAATCAATGCCACATAGAATTAAGACAGTTCTGAAATCGAAAGGGGGTCAAACACAGTATTAATATGGTGTTCCTAATAACCATTTAGGTGAGTGTATATTCCTTCATGATACTCATAAATATCAAACTTTTTCTCATTGTCATTCTGCATTTTGACATTTGACGTTTTAATAATAATTAAAATTAATAACCCCCCCTTCCAAAGATATACATCATATACACGTCATGTTCGAATGTAGGCACTGGCATGAATAATTTATGCAAGTTACTACTTCATTTTTCGTTTTAACATCATTTGCACTGGTGTTGTCAGGTTTGGTGTTCTGTTTGAGTTATACACAGATCAGGCATAACATTATGACAGTATTTGACAGGTGACACTTGAATTGAACTGACAGGTGAATTGAACAACACTGATTATCTCTTCATCACGGCCCCTGTTAGTGGGTGGGATATATTAGGCAGCAAGTTAACATTTTGTCCTCAAAGTTGATGTGTTAAAAGCAGGAAAAATGGGCAAGTGTAAGGATTTGAGCGAGTTTGACATGGGCCAAATTGTGATGGTTAGACGACTGGGTCAGAGCATCTCCAAAACTGCAGCTCTTGGGGGGTTTTCCCGGTCTGCAGTGGTCAGTGTCTATCAAAAGTGAACCAGAGACAGGGTCATGGGCGGCCAAGGCTCATTGATGCACGTGGGGTGCGAATGCTTGCCCATGTGGTCGGATCAAACAGATCGTCAGTTACCTAGGGAACACATGGCACCAAGATGCAGTATGGGAAGAAAGCAAGCCAGTGGAGGCAGTCCGATACTTTGGGCAATGTTCTGATGGGAAACCTTGGGTCCTGCCATACATGTGGATGTTATTTTGACACGTACCACCTACTTAAGTATTGTTGCAGACCATGTAAACTCTTTAATGGAAACAGTATTCCCTGGTGGTTGTGGCCTCTTTTAGCAGGATAATCTGCCCTGCCAATAAGCAAAAATGGATCCGGAATGGTTTGAGGAGCACAAGTTTGAGGTTTTGTCTTGGCTTCCAAATTCCTCAGATCTCAAATTAATCAAATATCTGTGGGATGTGCTGAACAAACAAGGCCGATCCATGGAGGCACCACATCGCAACTTATAGGACTTAAAGGATATGCTGCTAACATATTGGTGCAAGATACCACAACAACGCTTCAGGGGTCTATTAGACTCTAGGGAAACCAACACAATATTAGGTCATAATGTTATGCCTTATTAGTGTATTTGGTCTTCCCATAAAGCTGTGGTTTTGAGTGTCACCATCATTTTGTTTTATGTGTGCAATGTACAGCAAATATTGAGAGAATAGTTTTAGTTAATCCATAAATATATTACTATAAAGTAAACATAAACATATATTATATAGCTGAGGATATTCTATATAAGATCTGATACGCATTGCTGCGATTCCATTTGTTTTGTACTTTGTCAATATACTAATGTATATTCAACCTACTAAAGATGCAGCAAAAATCCAGACTTAGAAGTAATGTACAGAAATATGTTTAATCTGGCAATTTGAGGAGCACTTTAGCATGCCTTCCATTGTGACGCCAGAAAGACGAATTCTAGGATTTATCTGCCTATTAACAATTGAATACAGAGTTGAACATTGGTCTGAAAGCAATTTTTCATCTAATTTATCTCAAAGCCACTTTACTGTTTTTTTATCATTCAAAATAAAAAAGTAAATCAATACAAATGAGAAAATCAAAAAGCACATGGCCTAAAACAACATATTAGTGTCTTTAAAAGCCCTGTTAAGTGCAATTTGTTCAATTTTTGTCTGAATGGCAAGGTTGTCGTGATGTACATAAGCGGTCAAAGGTTAGGGTAAAAAAAAAATATGAAAGAAATTAATACTTTTGTTAAGCAATGAAGCATTACATTATCAGTAAATTGTCAGTAAAGATATTATCATTGATTTATATTTCAAATAAATTATGTTCTTTTGAACTTTCTATACATCAAAGACTACTAAAAAACTGCATCACAGTTTCCACAAAAAATATACAACACTAATAATAAGAAGAAGTGTTTCTTTAGCAGCATTTAAAATTATTTCTGAAGGATCATGTGACAGTGAAGACTGGAGTAATGATGCTGAAAATGTTGCTTTGTGTTACATGAATAAATTATATTGTACAATATATTAACATAGGAAATAATCGGTTTACACTGTAATTCTATTTCATAGTATTACTGCTTTCACTGTATCTTTAATCAAACTTTTGTATAGTGTAGTGTACATAAACACATTCACATACATATCTATGAAATGAAACAGAGAATATATGGGCAGATAGATATAAAAGAAAAGAAAGGAGAGGAGAGGAGAGGAGAGTATGTTTTCAGACATTTCAAAATGAAGGGGATATTAAAATCAACACAAGTAACAGTAAAGCAATTTAATCCCTGGAGTGATGGGATTCCTCGGTCTAGTTAAGAGTCAGCATTCGTACAGCTGCTTTCTGAACTCTTTGTAAGTGTTTGGTGGAGCTTTTAGACGGGCCAGCCAAAACAGTGCTGCAATAGTCAAGTCTTGATGTGACAAAGTGTGAATTAAATTCACACTGTCAATAGGGGAAAGAATTCACATAACTTAAGAGATGTTATGAAAGTGATAATACACTGTTTTACAAACTTGCTGTCACGATTGCTAA
Organism: Pseudorasbora parva; assembly: GCF_024679245.1. Taxonomy (NCBI): domain Eukaryota; kingdom Metazoa; phylum Chordata; class Actinopteri; order Cypriniformes; family Gobionidae; genus Pseudorasbora; species Pseudorasbora parva. The sequence goes on from NC_090180.1 coordinate 12,266,181, forward strand.
TTTTTTGAACTTCAGAGACAGAGTAGATATGGCACAGTAAAAACGATATTTACTTTTAATAATTATTACAGTCTTTAGATTCAGAAAGTGCCTATCTTGACTTGTAACTTTTAAAATATCTTTCTGTATGCTGTCCAGCAGAGTGCTAATTGTTTTATGCACTCTAAAAAATGCTGGGTTAAAAACAACCCAAGTTGGGTTGAAAATGCACCAACCCAACAATTGAGTTGTTTTAACCCAATGGTTGAGTTGCTTTATCTTAGTTTCCCACCACTTGTTTGTCACCATATTTACCCTCGTTAATTGTTTTCATTTCAGCTGTGTTCAGTTAATTATCTTTTTTTCAGTTCGCAATTTAAGTTCTTCCCTGTTCCTCATTTTTTGTCCGGTACATGATGGTTAAATGTGCTTTCCCTGTCTTTCTTCCATGTTCCTGAGAGTTTTCGTTAACATTTATGTTTCTATTTGGATCGTCTAAGTCTACTGCCTGTTCCTGTTAACCGTGACAGCATACTGTTGAAGGATAACGATTCATTACGCCAGCTAATGAGTGCGTATAATGTTTAAATAATAAAGGACTTAGAACGGAGCCATGGGGCACACCACAAAATATTGGAATAGTAAAACAATACTAGTATTACAAAATACCCAGTGCAACATAGTATTCCCTGTTGCTTAAATAGGATAGTCTGGGAATGAAACTGATAGGTTGATCAGTCAAGCACAATCTTATGAACCATATTTTTAAAGACGCACTGAAATCTGACAGATCTAGGATTGACAGATAGACCTTATTACTTGCAGATCTGTTAAAAGCAATTTAGGGATACTGTAAGCCCAGACTGAATTGTCTCATTAGGATTATGAATGTTGAGAGTTATTGAGCTGTAATAATACTATTTATTTAATTATTTTGCCTAGAAATAGAAGATTGAAGGAGAATCAGGATCAATTTGCTCTGCCAGAGGCCTAACAATTGCTGTCTTTAAATTATGTTTAAAAATCCTTGCTGAAGGAACTGATTAACAATGTTCAGGATGTCCAGTAATTAGGAGTTTAAAACTGTTTTTAGCAAGTTAGTGTGTAATGGGCCAAAAAAAAATGAACCTTGAAGAATTAAGTGATGTGACCTGGGTGAGTTTATTAAGGCTGATGAGTGGGAAAATTTACTTCTTCTTTTTTTTTTACAGCAGGAGATGGAGAGTTAAAAAAAACACTCCAAAAGGATAAGTGCCATGGTTTGTCTGATGGCAGTGGATTTTATCAGTGAAAAACACTGCAAACTTGTTGCACTTTTCTGTTGTGAAACGTTTAGGTGATATTTAAGGTGAGGGGTTAAACCGTCCCTCTGGTTGAGAAGATGAATCTAGAATATCTCTGTCTGTTAAAAATGAGACTCTCTGGCAAACTCTATCTCATTACTGAAGAGGTCATATCATGAGGAGTGAAAATTTCTTTGATCTTTTGGGAGAAAAAATGTACGGTGAACTTTCAAAATTGAATGTCTCATTCTTTCACAACTTCCTGATGTCAGACAGATATATATACACTACTGTTCAAAAGTTTGGGGTCACTTAGAATTTCTAATGTTTTTAAAAGTCTCCTATGTTCGCTGAGGGTATTCTGAAATAACAACAGTAACATTGTGAAATATGTGCCTGGCCAAAAAAAAAGTGCTGTATGGATTTACATTGCCAAATGCTTAAGAGTAAGTGATTGGATCATTATTGCAGTGATTTTTATGTTTCTAGCATGTTATGTGTTTGCAACAGTTCTTCCAACCCTAACTGATGGAGTGTGTAGCCATTCATTTCTTAAACAACCTTGTAGGAAGACACATCATGGCCATATTCCAGGATGACAATGTCAGGATTCATCAGGCTCAAACTGTGAAAGTATAGTTGGGAGGGAGCATGAAAAATAATTTTCACAGATGAATTGGCATCTCTTATTCCAGACCTCACAGAGTGCTTGATCCTTGCATTGTAAATACAAGATCTGGACCAAAAAATGGATGCACCTCTTGATGGAAATAACATCACAGCATTCATTTTTGAAGAGTCGAGCACTCTGTCAAGTCTCCTCCAACACATCCTGAAGACTTTCAATGAATTTAAGGTCTGGAATATGACCATGATGTCCATACATGGTTGTTTAAGAAATGAAAGCTAGACACTCCAGTTAATCAAACATCACTGCAATAATGACCCAATCATTGAGAATTTTAAAGCTTATAAAGGTAGGGTAGGTAAGAATTGGTTAAAAAAAAAAATTTCCAAATTTGTTTAAACTTTCTTTATACATCAATACATAATTAAAATGTAAGTACTCTAAAAAAGAAAGTATAAAATTTGAGTGTCTGTAGACCTCTCACGACTGTTTTAAAGACAGCTCATTATTTCCATTCACTCCACCTTCTCCCTTCTGGGCTCTTACCAAAGCCACGCCCCCAAAACACAAGAACACGCTAAGCCGACCAATTATGGGGTTACTATTGTGACACAATTATGCGCGCACAAGATCATATTTTGAGCGCGCAAAAGGGCATTTTGCACACCCGTGAACTGAGTTTTGCAGAGAAATGTTCGTCTCACAAATAAGAAAGTATTTAGAGCGAACGAAAATCAATTTTGCATTTAAAATAAGCTTATTTGAATGTGCGCTGATGTTATATTTCACATGTGCAGTCTCGTTTGCTTGCGCTCCGATACCCGCTCTGACTGCTCGATGGCTCGCTTGCTCAACACAACTCAACGTTACAATATGACATAATTCCAGCCAGTCAGAGATGAGACTGCTAAATTCTGATAGGCTGGCTTAACAACCTCTCACAAGACTCCCTGCATTACTCTACAGGACAAGGAAATATACATGGTGGAAATATATGCGGAAAATCTAATTTAACACTGTTATAAAGTCTTTTACATTTACTTCCAAGTTTAAATGTCTACCATTTGGCAAACACACATAAGTATGTTATTTTTTCTTAATTAATATAGAATGAAGAAGTATAAAAAGTATGCATGTTGTCATATCATATGTCTATACTCAGAATGACAAATATACATTGGATGGTTTTGCATACTGTAGACTATGCATTGTCACAAGACTTACAAAACATACTATTTGGGTAGGTTAGTACGCACATTGAAATGAAGGCTTGTTCTTCCTCACTGCAAAAAATACCTAGTTATGTGGATAACAATTACATAAATACAAATATAACAGTAAGTGAAAATCTTGGGTGTGTAACCCACAAAGTAGTGCCTGGGGTCAAACCCAAGATCTTCAGTTAATGTTGTATGCATGTAATGGTTACCCACATAACAATTTTTATTTATTTATTTATTTATTTATTTATTTATTTATTTATTTGTTTGTTTGTTTGTTTGTTTGTTTGTTTGTTTGTTTGTTTGTTTGTTTGTTTATTTATTTAGCAATGAGGAAGAAAAAGCATGCAATTTTCAATGTGCACAATATACATCCTAAATAGTATGTAAAATTAGTAATCCAGTCTTTTTAGCACAATCAAATTATATTTTTTGAAAGAACATCTGTCTTGAATGTTTTTGTTTTTAATAAATTCAAGGATATGAAGTATATTTATTATTATTTTACTGTTTTTACATTGCTTTTTAAGTTTTTTTGATGGCTTTTATTTTTAAATATTATTTAAATGTTTTTGTTCACATTCATTAATTGAAGTCTGTCATTTCTTAAAATGTGTAACATTAGAGACCCTAAATAACTGCAGACGATCAGTTAAACTGCAAAAAATAACTGCAAAAAAACATTTCTCTTAGCAGACAAATCTTATCCTCATTAGTCAGTCGAATGAGGCATCTATGTACACATTTCTATGATCGCGTCGGGTTTTGACCTTCGTCGACAAAAGTAATGACGAATGGAAACACTAGATAAGATTTGTCTGCTATGAGGTAAAAAAATAACAAATACTGTTAAGTTTCTGCAGAAACTGATCATTTTGTGTTTTAAGACATCAATGTATCATCACGGGCCGGTTTAATATGGATTCGTATGTATGTGTTTTTTACTTCTCATAGTGGCTCTCATATAAAAAAAAAACCTCATTCACATGCATTATACGACAACAGTTGGAGTTATAAAATCTTAATTTGTGTTCTACTAAAAAAAACAAAGACACGCACATGTTGGATGCACTGGGGGTAAGCAGATAAATATCAAATTTTCCCTTTAAGAAACATTTCTGATTATTACAACTGTTGTGCTGCTTAGTAATTTTGTGGAAACCATGATTTTAAAAAAATCTGGATTCTTTGATAAATAGAAAAGTTCAAAAGAACAGTTAAAAAAAAATCTTTTTTGGATTCTTAATGCGTTCTCACTGAATAAAAGTATTACATGCTTTTAAAAAAAAGTTCTTACTGACCCCAAACTTTTCAATGCCTATTCAGTGTTCAGAAACAGTGAACTGAATAGGTGCTATTATTCTTAAACAGTAGAATGAAATTGAGTTCCAGCCGTTTCTGGCTGTGCGTAGCTCATTTGGCCATTTTTTTTTTTTACGTGAACGCGAATGAGATTTCAGAGCTTTAGCAGAGAGGAAGATTATCAGTAAAGAACTTAAATCAAATGAAACTTAGTCCCTTTATTCATGTTGCATTGAGCCATTGAATACACTCTGCTTTTAAGAAGACACGCACACTAAAAGATGATATAGATAGTGCAATCACTGTCCTTTCACTAAGTCTTGGCCCTGAGGTCTGTTTATCTGTGCATATCTAACAGGTGTGCAGTGCTGTGCAGAACCAGGACTTCACAGTGATTGAGGACTACTGTTTAGGCCTGAAGGCGCTGCTGTATCTAAAAAGCATAGAGGAGCTGCACGACTGGGATGGCCAGTCTCCTCCCACCATACGTCACCAGAAGGGCAAACCCGTCCCCCGCGTGGAGGAGCTCGTCGGAAAGGTGAGCGTCTCTGTGACTGGTCGCCTAAGGCTCGTTGTACAAAACAGAACTCTCTGTGGTGTTTTTCTGGTTAACCTTTAGTGATTTGTGTTGCAATTAAACAGGCAAAATCCACCTGGTGTGGAGATAATGCTTTATTGAGTCATGAAGGATGTTTAAGGTTGTGGATGTTAGTGACATAGCCATGAGGGGGATGCTAAAAGGGGGTGAGAGTAATTTACTTTCCTCTGTTTGGCGTGAAAGAAGCCCCAGGCTTCCTCAGGCCAGTTAGTGACCCTGTGACCGTTTGACCAATGGTGGCCCTCGGCTATGCTGTGCTGTCAAATGTGGTGTGAAACCCATCTACTTTTGCACATATGTAACAAATACTTCTGTGGTCGATATTTTGGGCTTTAGTTGTGAATTACATTACACACAGAGAGCACAAAATGTGAGGGTGTTGAAATGTTAGATAATCAAAGCTGTTGTGTTTTTTTCTACTGGAATTACCATACATTTATTTTTATTATCACTAAATTATTCGAATTGTGATTGTTTGTCTCTCTCTCTCTCTCTTGGTCGCAGCCAAAGTCAGCCCTCCATTGAAATTTCATAGTTGCACGAAAAGATATTTTCTCCATCACTACACCGTATTCACGCAGCATAAAAACGAAATCACACAAACATATGCAAATGTTTCTCTCTCCATAAACAGCTTTGTGCTTCTGTTAAAAGTGATGGAGGGGGAAAAACACTGTGAACTGATAAGTGCTATTCCTCGACTACGACATGTTTTTGAAAACATGAGGGGCGAAATATCTCTGGTGCCAACAGAGTGTCTGTAGAGCTCTGTCCTAGGAGTGGGAGGAGGGTGTTTAGACACTTTTATTTGCTTTTATTTAAAAACACTGGAAGATCATATTTTTGTCAATGCAAATACAAAAAAAATCCAAATGATTTTTCTTTTTTTGTATTGTTGACAAAAAGATAAGACCCTATTCCTTGTCTGGGATCACGCAGAGCATTTGAAGCCCTTTGAAACGGCATTGATTTGGACCCTCAACCCGCTGGTTGCCATTGAAGTTGGAGGAAACCCAATTTTTGTGGAGAAAAATTCTGGAATGTTTTTCTCAAAAAAACTTTAAGGGGTTTCTCTTGAGCTTTTAAGATATAAAAGTTCATGGTAATATAAGAATATCCTGTAAGTTTCAGAGCTGAAAACTTCTTTGTTAGTCAAAGAAAAGCTTTTATAGACACCAGGCCCAAAAAATGACTGTGCACGCATCTTGACGTCATCGTGCGACGAAACACGCCTCTACAGAATAATAAGCACGTGTAGTTCAGTAGCCCCGCCCACCGACTCATGGAGCTGTTCAGATCACGCTAGCCAGCAGCAATAAACATGCCGAAGAAGATTGCAAGATATTGTGTGGAAGAGCACAGTCACTGCATAACCTTCCTTCGGATCATAATATTAGGAATGTGTGATACTTCACTTATTTTTAATGAAGTTCCAGCTCACGTGGGGAAGACCGTGCGTGTGTTCGCTTCATTTCACTGCGGAATCGTTTGTAAACTAGTCTCAGGTCATGCTGGATTTGCTGACACAATGTTGTGCCTTCTATATTGGATCCAACAAGAATAGTGAAACACACTTATGTGAGTAAAATCATTGTTTGTTTGATAAAGACGTTTACAAGCCTTGTGATCGAGAGAATCATTCCGGTTGCCGCTTTCAAAACAATCCCTCCCTCATGTGAACTGACAGGGGCATAGATATGACAGCGGAGCTGAAGCTCATTAAATATGCAAATCTTCTTCTAGCCGTGGGCATTTACTTCCAAGTCTCCATTGCGGCTCGCCCATCAAAACCCAGCGTTCGGGCTAGAGCCTCAAAAGCATAGCCTATTACTTATTAATGATGTTTTTGAATGTAAAAACCACAAAAACAGCATTAGTTGACCTCAAACAACAGTGTAAAAAATTAAAAAAGCCAGTTCATGACACCTTTAATTTCTTTTTGACTAAAGAAAGAACGACTTCTTTGAACATCTTGGATGAGATGGGAGTGAGCTAATATCATGATTTTTTTATTTTGAAGTAAACTAATCCTTTAACCTTTAAAAGGACAAAGATACCTCAGTGGACATACATGATTTAGTGAGAATGAATATAAGATTGACCTGAAGATATCAACTAGATGCAGCTAATGCACTTAGTCAATCTCTCTCATAATACTCTGCTCTAATACCGTAAGCTTCAATGGAGCGACTCAGCATTCCTTCGTTGTTCTAAAGTTCTAAAGTGAAGTTTTAGAATTAGTAACGGAAGCTTAGAACACTCTGCCTTGTGCCTGCAGCCAGATCACAGCACATGACAGCCACAGACAGCACTGCTATTTGTGTGACATTGCTAATTTATATTATATTATATTATATTATATTATATTATATTATATTATATTATATTATATTATATTATATTATATTATATTATATTTACATTTTAGACATTAAATCATTTTTATTTCTTGATCTAGCAGTTTTGCTTAAGTATATTTATCTTGTTTTAATGTAGATATTTTTACTGCAAAGTAAGATGAAACAACACTTTATTTAGCTGAATTTATAATCTAAGCACTGAGAGAGAAAGTGAATTGGAAAAGACTTATTATTTATGAATTTGTGCGTGCATGCGTTTGCATGTGTGTGTGTGGGCATGTATTTGTGAAATATGAGGACACAAATGTGTATAATGACATGGGTATGACATAGGTATTACAAGGAGAGGGTGAAATATGAGGACATTGGCCATGTCCCCACTTTTCAAAATGCTTAGAAATCATACAGGATGAGTTTTTTTAGAAAGTAAAAATGCAGAATATTTCCTGTGATGGGTAGGTTTAGGGGCAGGGGCAATGTAGGGGGATAGAAAATACAGTTTGTTCGGTATAAAAACCATTACACCCATGACATGTCCCCACATTTCACAATAACAAACGTGTGTGTGTGTGTGTGTGTGTGTGTGTGTGTGTGTGTGTGTGTGTGTGTGTGTGTGTGTGTGTGTGTGTGTGTGTGTGTGTGTGTGTGTGTGTTTGTGTGTGTGTTTTGTGTGATTTATGTGAGGTAATTCTGTCTTTTTTTCTGGTCCAAATCATGCTGGCCGCAAGGGTTCTAGTTTCGGGTGGATCTTTAGAGATGTTGCATGTTGAATTTTAAGGAATTCTGTATTCCCTAATAAAACAGCATGTAAAGAAGATCCCACACACTTGCACTATTTGCTGTTGTTCAGAAATGGAGTGAGGACACTGGCAAAATGTTTCCATTTATCTTTGCACCCTGATGAGAGGAGACACAAAAAAATGTGTGGTCTTGGCTGATACAGTATTTCTTTCTCTGCCAAACAAGAGCAAATTCACTGCCTGAAGCCAATTAAAGTGCAGAGATCAATGCCCACCATGATACCAGCCCTGAGCTCCTTACATTAACATGAGCTTGGGGGATTAAAGTTTTGTTATTTTATCCGTATTATTTAGTGCCATTACATAAGAGGATACCGTAAATTGAAAAAGCTCTATTAGACATTAAAAAGCCAAACTTTAATGAAGTTAGACTGATTGTAAGCTACACTGGAGTAGCTGTACGTTTTGGTTTATTAAACATTTATAAAAAAAAAAAAATATATATATATATATATATATATATATATATATATATATATATATATATATATATAAAGATTGCACATGTATTGTTTGTTGAGTATCATATTTGATAAATGTTCGGCTTTTATAGATCAGAAATTATGATATGGAGAATGTGGAGCTCATAATCAAGGAGGAACATACAAAATTTGCCTTTTGATACAGTTTCTGATATTTATATGGCCAAAAAGTAAGATCACATTCTGATAACTTGTAATGTAAATCAGTGGAAATCATTATAACAATATAGCAGACTACTTGTATACAGAAACTCATATAAATGCTGTCATGTCTTAGTTAGATGATATGTAAATGCTTAGCTTATTATCAAAGTTATTTAGTTTAATTGTAGGGGGCAAAACATATAATGCATTGCAATATAATGATGATAGAGAGATCTGCAAATAAATATTTCTCAAAAATCAAGTAAACTCAAATCGCTTCAATTCAGTGTTTATCTTGAAATATTACTTATTCTTACATTTTCCTTATAGCTTTTACAGCAAAAGTTACGTCTCACATCCTGAAGGGGAACGTTTTTAAAATGATACTAAAAAGACGACTACTAAAAAGTATAAACTACACTGTAAAAAAAACACATTTATCACATTTCTTTAATCTTTTGTCAATTCACCGTAAGCCCTATTCTCATGGGATTAGTATTATCTGGGACCATGTGTCATTTAAAAATTAACCCCCCACCCCCCACATCTGAATTTCACGTGGCGCATTCGCACATGATAAGCAAAGCCTGTGATTATACTCAAATTTACTGACTGATCTCCCAGATATGATGACAAGACTTGAAAAGTTTTGTCGTTATAGATATAGCTGTATAATATAGGCTATCATAGAAGAATGTTCCTTACTGCTATATGTTATCTAGGCTTGCTGCGATAGTTGGTGTTACACCGGTTACATCATTTTCCCAAAGTTGTTTAGATTTTTTATAGTTATACAAATTATTTAGTTCATTTTTAGAGAACAGTACAATTAAAACTGAACTGAGAACAGACCAGCAGCAGGAATCAGATTTCATTTATCACGAGAGTGAGGAGCTGACAGTATGAGAGCGGAAGATTTGGTTTCAAAGCTAAATGTAAAAGCGCCGAGCGAACTTGTCATTGTTCTGTTTTGCTGTTGTAGTTTTCATTAAGAATAATATTGAACACACCATTCAAGCAAATCGCTCCCAAATTGGAGCTAATTCTAAAGTGAAAGTGGTAACACTTTACAATAAGGTTGCCTTAGTTAACATTAGTAAATGCATTAGTTAACATGAACAACACCTCTGTTCAGCGTTAGTTAGTCTTTGTTAACATTAGTTCATCAAAATCCAGCTGTTTATGGTTTGTTCATGTTCGTTCACAGTGCATTAACTAATGTTAGCAGGATTTTAATAATGCATTAGTAAATGTTGAAAATAACATTAACAACAATAAATACATTTGTATAAGTATTGTAATAATTAATTAATGTTAACTAATATAGTTAACTAATGTTAACTAATGAACCTTATTATAAAGTGTTACTGTGAAAGTTTAATTGGCACTGCCACACGGGCATTTATAACGGTGTGTGTTATGAATGCAGCCTCCATTCTTTGTGAAAGATGGGGAAGAAATGCGCACAGGAAACAAAAACCTTGCAAAAATTATGTATGACCCGCCAAATCCTTGCCAAATCACAGAGATGACAATTCGCACGGGATTAATATTATCACAGGACTTCAGTGTTTGGGGGAAATATGGTAGGTCATTTGCAGGGGAATTTTTACTTTACAAATCACAGACATGGTCGATTCCCACAGAATTAAGATCACAGACAACCTCTGCGATTATTAAACATTTCTAGAGGTCACCAGGTAATATTAATCCAGTGCAAATAGGGCTTTAGAAAATGAATACATTTCAGATAACATAATATTTTTGTTTCTATTTATTAAACCAATTTCCTTCATTGCAAAATCTAAACTTTTTGATTTCAACAAACTCAAAATTTTAAGGCAACCAGGTAACTTACTTTAAGTTGAACCAATAATAATTTTGTACAGTGTATCAATCAGACAACAGAAGGCATGGAGTAAATTGTGTTCAGATTTTTCAGAACATTTTGGATCATTTAGAGTCCATTCAGCAATGTGGCTGCAGGTCAAACCTTTCACAGGTAATGAAATGATCTGGGCCTTAGTTCTTAACCTATTCCTTAACCTCTCTCTTAACCCTATGGCATGATTCCCGAAACGTTCGTACACTAAGTATATCTTATTTAAGTCACACTTTCGTAAGGTTGGTCTGGACCATTCGTAGCGCTCTCTTAGCGTTGTTTAAGCTCAAGACGCTAGTCGCCGCCACTGTGCAGCAGTCTTTAGAAATCAGCGCAGTACAGTACAAAATAAAAACAATGATTTTATGGTATGGACATTTTATGACTAATAATAAAATGGCAATGGATACAGGCCGGTTTATGAAGTTGACTTTATTTGGTATCAGAACTAATATGGTGGTAATTAAGCTATTTTGTAATGTCATTAAAGCGTTTAAATTGGCAATCACTTTAGATAATTAACATCTGGCAAACAATTTGGCTCTAAATGGCTAAGATCTATAAATGGGTAAGCATGGTGGTGTCCAGTAAGCAACCAACTATGGCAGTGATACAACGTATCCTTCTATTAAATCAAAGACGACGCCAGCCACGGAGACATTTAGTCCATGTCAATGTCTTTATTTGACAAAACTTAAGCCCTTTTGACATTTTGCCTGACATGGCTATATTAAAAAAAAATTGCCTCCCAAGTGTGTTGTCCATTTCATTTATTGGAACTCAAAATCAATGCAAAATAACACACAATGTGTTAAAATGACACATGATGTGTTAAGTAGTTTGACACAATACATTGTGTTAAAATTAACTCATAATTTTTTAGAGTGTACCATTAATATAAAAGTGTATTACATAATTTTTAGAATTCTTTAAACCCATGACAAGAACAACGGGATAAGGAGGGTGGATGATTAGCAAGGGATTCCCGTCTACCCTTCACAACATATCATGTGAACTGACAATTTTATAGCTTTAATTTTCTATATTTTACGGATAACTTAAACTATGTTGAAATAAATGTTACTGTAATAATTTGAGGAATGTTTCATTTGCATAAAACGTGTTGTCTTTCTTAAAGCCGTAATGCACCTTCACGTGAAGTGGAAAATCGATCTCTGAGCAATCGATTCAGCACCTTCACTTGGGACAGTGCCTTTGTTAAGTCATTCTTAGAGGCAGCGTGTTAAGAAGCTTCCTAAGAGACACTTTGGGGAACATACTTAGGAACATAAACAACTTTGGTAAGATATATCTTTTCGAGTCTTCTTCTAAGAGTGAGCGTTATCGGGAAACCGGGCCCTGATCATCCAACCCAACAGGTTTCTCACATCCAGACAACAATAACGTTTCAGCCGAACTATGCTTTCCCATAGCTTACGTCTGTCAAGTGAGGTCTGTTTAGCTCTTAAAAGTGTGATTAGCGGCCACTACAAGGCAAGGATAAAGCTTAACGCTTCTCTCGTCGAATCCCTTGGCAATCGGCGTGATGCTACAGAACATAGGAGGCCGGGCTTCCATTCTAATTCTCCTATAATTTAAATCACTCAGCCCACACTGACATAATGTGCGCTCCTTCCTCCACTGCACTCTTGATTTACAATCCAGAGGGGAGATGGGAGAATTGACAAGCCCTGTGTTTTGGAAAGCTCTGCATCTAATTAGCAGAGGCTTTCTGGTTGCCCGGGACATGAGATTTGGCAGTGCGTGTAGCTCCTCTCATTAAAACAGCACTCCTCGTGGAGTGGACGGGCAAAAAAAAAAAAAAAATCCATCTCAATAGAAAGAAAGAAAAAGGAAAGATTCCTTTTCCGCCAACATGTTTGAATAACTGTTATTTAGTGTTGTATTAAGTATTCAACCTGCCTGTTTTGCAGGCACCCATAGCAAATGGCATTTTCTTTTTCTTTCAATGTTTCTTTGTTAAAAAACAAAACAAAAAATCCTTCTTTGAGAAAACTCCTATCATTATATTTCTTTTCCATTGTTAAATGTATTGCTTTGTGGACTCTCCTTTGAATCCTTTGAATGATCTAAGAGTGAATTAGCATAAAGCAGATACGCCGTGACTGTTGCAAAAACAGAAAACAGAGAAAGAGAGACAGAGAGAGGAAGAGCTCATCTAATAGGACTGAATGGGTTGATGTGACTGCAGTTTCTGTGTCTGGAGGACATGAAGTTATAATAGGCGTACGGGATTTCTGCTGGTTGCCATTTAGATACCCAGCACTTGCTCACAAGACTGCTGGAGGCAAAATGGTGGTCAGTTGCTTTGTGTGTGGTTTTGGTGAGATTTGAGAAGGATGTGTTTTGGTTCTGTTTCATGGCACCTGTGTCTGTGTGGGCTGTATTTCAGAATATATGTTTGTCCTGTTGAAAGTTCTTGTGTCATTTTGGAACAGCAGATTTGCTCATGTTTTTTGGCTAATAAGAAACCTGATGGATTGATATAGTGTCATTAAAGAAATTGAATGGACAGCATCTGTGGCATTTTGATTAGCTACAGAAAATTGCTACTATCTTACTAACTCATCTATTTATCGCAACTTAGTTTTTTATTTAAAAACAATTACACTTTATAACCAAACAAAAGTTATTTAACAATTAATTAATTTTAATGAATACGCCATGTCTGATGACCTAAAATAAATAAATAAATAAATTCAAACTGAATTCAAAGTAAATCATTACATCTCAAAGGCATTATTACAACATTATAATTTTTACAGAATAAAAAATATACATTCTTTTTTTTTTTTTTACATTTACAATTATTACATTATTATTAGTGATTTTAAATATTAACTTTAACTTTAAAGTTATGATGCTAAAAGTTTAAAAGTTTATTATTTGGTTAATTTGGTGTAATAGAGTAGGTTAACATGCTTGAATGTTAAGGAAAAAAAATGTCACATACTGTACAGTACATTATCACAGTACCTCTATTCCCAGTCTGTCTGAAACCTGTTGAATTCTACAAAGTTCCTCCTTCCAAAAGCTCAGAGTTATCTGATTGGCCAGCTAACCCTGTGTGGTTGTGATTGGCCAAGCATGTGTCCAAAATTTAACAACCGTTACCATAATCGCAAGCAGATTCCAAGGCTTTAAAGGGGGGGTGAAACACTCAATTTCAGTCAATCTCATGTCAATCTTGAGTACCTATAGAGTAGTATTGCATCCTTCATATCTCCGAAAAGTCTTTATTTTTATAATATTTATAAAAGAAATATAGGCTGTACCGAGTCTTTCCGGAAAAAAACGAGCACCTGGAGGCGTATCGTGTGGGCGGAGCTAAAGTATGACGAGCGCACACAAAGTGGTGACGTCCTCAAGCTTGGAGAAGAAAACGCTACCCAGATTCAACTAATACAGATATGACCCAGAATCAGAGACCGTGGAGATCCACTTTTGCAACGCGACTGAAGCGTGATGTGCCGCTTCTCGTCATTTCTGCGTTCAAATCAGTTCAAATGCAGCGCTGCCTTCCCGGAATGCTGTGCTGAAGCGTTGAAGTCGCTTGATGTCACTCATAGGAATAAAGTGGAGCATGGCGCAGACTATAACGACATAAGTGTTCACAGACGACTGGATCTGCAGCTGAGCGAGTGTTTATGGGCGTGCATTTCCTCTCTCGCTCTAGTCACACGCGCGCACGCGCACACTACTGGAAGAAGAGCCCGTACGGCCCATACCAGGACCTTCCACTCTGTTGACGTCAAGCCAACCTATACTCAAAAAAAACTCTCCGAAACTTGTGAGAAAGGAGTATTTTTGACACAGAACGTCAAACGTCCAACATTAGTTTTTGAAACTTTGTCTATGTTTAGGATGGAAATCCAAGTCTTTAGCAGTGTAAAAAGCTCAGTATGCATGAAACAGCATTTCTCCCCCCCCCCCCCTCCCTTTAAGCTATTGTAAACACACAGTGAATAATGTTGACGGTATTACTATATCAGTTTGAGCCCAAGTCAGATTCTGAAAACGTGGATGGTCAAACCAATCGATTGGAACCAACTTTCCAAGCATGACTTGAGCAGAATGTTTTTGTATGTAGCCAGCGTTGAACTCCCCCAGGTTCAAGAAGCTCTGTAAACCTCTGTAAAATGCGCTGTGCACAAGCAAACTTTTGGGTTGTACTGCTCAGAAAAAACTTCTGATCCCTAATTTTATCCATTGTCAAAAGGCCAAACAAAGCAGTTTTGCTTTCACATTCAAACATACAGTGCCTCCATAAAGTGACAAAAACAAACTAAAGCCTCCACTTCTTTCATTGTGTATGCCTTTGGGTGTGCATTATGCTAATATTTCACATTGTGATATTTGAGGAAGTAATATCTGGATTTTAAGCTAGTCTGAAGCAGCGTTTCTGTTAAATAGCATACAGGTGATTGTCATATAATTAGAATATCATCAAAAAGTTGATTTATTTCACTAATTCCATTCATATTATATTCATTCATTACACACAGACTGATATATTTCAAATGTTTATTTCTTTTAATTTTGATGATTATAACTGACAACTAAAGCCTAGTTCACACTGCCCGATTTTCAAACTTGTCGGGTCACTGCTCTATTCACACTGCATGACTATCTGGGGTATCATTCAGTCACTGCTGTGTTCACACTGCACGATAGTTTGACGACTAAGGAGTTCACACTGCATGACTGAACAAGAGGAAGAATCGCCGACAACTCTCTCTCTCTCCGGTGCGCAAACTACGTTTCCCAAACACACGTGCGATGTGACAAGTAAACAACGCGAGATCACACGTGCGTCAGACCGGAGTTCTCGCGCGAGACTTGGAATTGTTATTAAAAATGATAAACTGCACAAAGTTTGCTTCAAATTGTATGTGCGCTGATTTGTGGAGAAAAAGAAAAAAGATTATGGCGGAAGAAATTGTTGGAGAGACAGAGGGAGCCAGGATTGTGTTCTGCAAAGACAGTTTGAGGTAAATAAATAATTTTGTAATGTGCTGCTGCTGCGGCTGGATGTGCAAATGTTTGGGCTTAGTTTCTGTTTGATAGAATTGTAAATGTATCTATTAACATACTGAAATTCTGCTCTATAACTCCTTCCTGAACCTCCTGCTGCCCTGTATCTCACTCTCTCATTGGCTGTCGGTGTAATTTTCAGTCAGAACGCAGTTCACACAGCAGGAGTTTGAATCGCCGACAGGTTCAGATATTTAGCATGCCAAATATCTCACCGTTGTCGGCGACTCGTCGGCGATTCTCTCTGATCGCGTCTTTGATTATTCACACTGCGTGATTGTCACTCGCGTGCACGAGCACCGATTTGCCTGTGATCTCGGGCATTTGTCGGCGATTTCACAAAACCTGTCGGTGACTCAAAATCGGGGCAAAAATCGGGCAGTGTGAACTAGGCTTTAGGAAAATCCCAAATTCAGAATCTCATAAAATTAGAATATTGTGAAAAGGTTCAGTATTGAAGACACCTGGTGCCACACTCTAATCAGATAATTAACTCAAAACACCTGCAAAGGCCTTTAAATGGCCTCAGTCTAGTTCTGTAGGCTACACAATCATGGGGAAGACTGCTGACTTGACAGTTGTCCAAAAGACGACAAATGGCACCTTGCACAAGGAGGGCAAGACACAAAAGATTATTGCAAAAGAGGCTGGCTGTTCACAGAGCTCTGTGTCCAAGCACATTAATAGAGAGGCGAAGAGAAGGAAAAGATGTAATAGAAAAAAATGTACAAGCAATAGGGATAACCGCACCCTGGAGAAGATTGTGAAACAAACCCCATTCAAAAATGTGGACAAGATTTACAAAGAGCTGGAGTCAGCTGGAGCTGGACTGCAGCTGGAGTCAGTGCTTCAAAAACCACTATGCACAGACGATGCAAGACATGAGTTTCAGCTGTCACATTCCTTGTGTCAAGCCACTCTTGAACATTAGACAGCGTCAGAAGCGTGTCACCTGGGCTAAAGACAAAAAGGTTAGCTAATTAGTCCAGTTATGTTCTCTGTTGAAGGTAAATTTTGCATTTTCTTTAAATATCAGGGTCCCAGAGTCTGGGGGAAGATAGGAGAGGCACATAATCCACGTTGCTTGAGGTCCAGTGTAAAGTTTCCACAGTCAGTGATGGTTTGGCATGCCATGTCATCTGCTGGTGTTGGTCCACTGTGTTTTCTGAGGTCCATGGTCAACACAGCCATATACCAGGAAGTTTTAGAGCACTCCATGCTTCCTGCTGCTGACCAACTTTATGGAGATGCAGATTTCATTTTCCAACAGGACTTGGCACCTGTACATGTGCCAAAGCAACCAGTACCTGATTAAAGGTCCATGGTATCCCTGTTCTTAATTGGCCAGCAAACTCGTCTGACCTTCTCTATGGGGTATTGTGAAGAGGAAGATGCAATATGCCAGACTCAACAATGCAGAAGAGCTGAAAGCCACTATCAGAGCAACCTGGGCTCTCACAACACCTGAGCAGTGCCACAGACTGATCGACTCTTTGCCACGCCGCATTGCTGCAGTAATTCAGGCAAAAGGAGCCCCAACTAAGTATTGCGTGCTGTACATGCTCATACTTTTCATATTCATACTTTTCAGTTGGCCAAGATTTCTAAAAATCCTTTCTTTGTATTGATCTTAAGTAATATTTAAATTTTCTGAGAGACTGAAGTTGTCAGTTATAATCATCAAAATTAAAAAAGAAACATTTGAAATATATCAGTCTGTGTGGAATGAATGAATAAATATAATATACAATTTTCACTTTTTGAATGGAATTAGTGAAATAAATCAACTTTTTGATGAAATTCTAATTATATGACCAGCACCTATAAATTCCTTTGCGGAAGACTATGAGCTTTGTAAATCTGCAGATCGTATACATACACTCACACTCACACATATACTTTATACATTAAAGAAAAGGGAAAACATAAAACCATCATATGACCCCTTAAGGAAATCTCAAAGTAAAAGGCTATAGGGTATACACACGTGCACAATTAAACACATACCTCAGGTCTTTAGTGACCCTGGTGATCATCCTTCTTAGTATTCCTCAATCAATTTATTATAAAAAATATAACAAGAAAAATGTAAAAAACATTATAAAAGAAAATTGTATAAGGTCGATGACGACCCAAGGTGTGTAACAGAGTAAGTATATTCTTTCTGCACAACAAAAATTGGATCTTTGGCGACTGAATAAGTGCAATTCACCTTTATTCCACTAGGTCACAATGTCTGACACAATGATGAAGTGATGTGTCACTAATAGTTACCGCTTTATTTTATTCTAATATCATGAGTTTTATATTATCATGACAGGTAGAGATCCACACTTGTTATGAATCGCTAAAGACCCAAATATGTAATAATGATTGACAAAACATTCATGCATTTAAGGGCTAAAAATCCCTTAAATGAAAGTGATAAATGTAAAAGCTCTTTAATGTCAGTCGATAAGCAATACAGTACCTATATGTTGTGCTTTTAATTTAATTTGATATTTCATATGTGGCCTAGTGGTTAGTGTGAAGCGTTTAGCTGCGCTGCTCATTTAAGTTCAGCTTGTGTTCGTAATCTCCCTCATCATTTCCTGTCTGCTCTTGACTGTCGCTGTCAGAAAATGGCAAAAAGACCTGATATAATATATATATATAATTCATCTTTTTATGGCACACCCTTTGGCTGTTTATTTGAATACTAAACTGTCACCATGTTAAAAAATAAAGTAGCCTTCAAAGTTCCAGTGTAATAGAGGTTCCATGAGCAAGCCAGTCATCTCTCTGATTATTGTGACTAATGCACTGTTAATGACATATCTTTGTCTAGCCTGTGTGTTTTGTGTGCTTGAGAATAGGTCTGTGTGTGTAGTCAGTGTGTGTACGTTTATCTCCCCAGCCGCCGGTGGGTTCCTCAGACTGTCTGCTGCAGGGCTGGAGCGCTTGATTCATTAGACTGTCAGCCTGTGCCTGAGAGAGTAATGCTTTTATGCAGGATTAGAACAGGGCCACCAGTGTTAGCTCTACAGGGAAATAAATACATGGAGGATGAGCCACACCAGCACCGCCCCCTCCCTCCAAGCTAGCCATTAGTCCTGCAGTCAACAACGCCACCGTAGATTTGTTTCTCTGATTCCTCTGATAGGTCCTGCTTTACCAAAGGCCACAGTTCTCTTTCGGGCTGCTACTTTTTTGAAAAAACAAAACAAAACAAGAAACTTTTGTGAAGTTTGACGCAGACAGCCTTTCCTGTCGTGTTTTGATTCTTTTGCTGTGCTGCGGAGACACTTCCATCTGGCCATGGTGGAAATGAAGGGTTACAGGCGGCTGTGGATGACAGCTTTGAGGAGATTGTGTGACTGGAAAAAATGCTGGAGCAATTTAAATGTCCTATCGTTGGGACGAATGGATTTGTGGCAGGCGTTGTAAGGAATACTTGTTGCGGGAAAGGTGGAATAGGGTGTTGCTAAAATGCTTGAATAACCGAACCGTTCTCATGCAGAGGTCATGAAGAGAGATGCAAAATGAAACTGTAATTATGAAAATTCAGTGTTTGCTCGAACGTTTCAAATTATAAATATGATAATTCCCCCCCACCCCCCACCCCCAAAAAACCTAAAAAAAAAAAAGACTTCTTCCTGAAAGAGCTTTTATAAAACTGAAAATATCAGTTATTGGAAGCGGTACCCATCAGCAACCCATAAGCCCATTTCCCTCAAATTACCATTCATTACCATTTTAGTGTCAAACCATTAGTTTGACCAGCTAATCCTTGCAATTACCGGTAGTATTATACGATTTCCTAACAATTCATTGCAAATTCTCTTTATGGCTCCATTAAAAGGATGGCTAATTTTGTGGCAAACTTGATTTCTCGTCACTGGAGCCGGCGTTTCCTGTCGAATGGCCTTTGGAGAAAGAAGCCTCAAGGCACTTTTATGGCCACCTCTCAGGCTCGGTGCATCGGTATGAGAGTGTGACTGTGAATATGAATCGCCTCTTTAGCCCTGCTGCTCTGGAGGGTCAGGCATGTGTGCAAGACTCAGAGGCAAAGATAGCACTACAACCACTTTTGTTCTAAATGGATGTGGGAAGTGATAGCAAGGATGTTTTAGCACACTTTCGATTAGATTGGTGTAAATGCTGAGGTTAAATATGGATATGAATTCACATGACGTCCATCTCCATCTTATCTTGGTATAATTTTGAAATAACTAATTAAAAAGTCATTAGAATGCATTATATAATGCTACAAAGATCAGTAGTTAATGTAGCCTACATGCATAGACAAATATAGAATTGAATAAATCAAAGTTTAATGATGTTTCAAACTACCTGAAAGTACATTAGCTACTGATCTCTCAAATATTTTAAGACTTCCTTTGAATAGATTAAACTTGTTTCATCTGTCATCCTTCTCTCTAAAAGAGCCTGCCTAGCTTTGGACCATACTTACAGACGAAGACTCAAGCACTGGCGAAGTATAAGAAGATTCTTAAAGACGCCAGTGGCAATGTGATCACAGACACCAGTGTTGCTAGAGTTAACATCCCCAAAACACCCGTCCCTAACGTGAAAGTAAGTAACATCTCACTATTTGGTATTTGAGGCATTATATTTTTCCAGTGATAGATATTAGGGCTGTCAGTCAATTACAAGGTGTATTTAAATTAATTACATGATATGCTAATTAGTCAAAATATATTGTTTATACACAAATATATTGCCTTTGATAACTATTGTATGTATGCACTGACATTCAAAAGAAGCATTTAATTGATCAAAAGTGACAGTAAAGACATTATGTTAAAAATATTTGTTTCAAATGTTGAACTTTTATTCATCAAAAAAACTGGAAAAAAAACGGTTTTGACGTATCCACAAAAATAGTAAGCAGCACAACTGTTTTCAACATTTAAAAGAATTGTTTCTTGAGCAGCAAATCACCATATTAAAATGATTTCTGAAGATCGTGTGACTGAAATATCGCAAATGGACACATCACATTATGCATATTGCAATGGCTTGCGATATCTGAATGATTTTAATAGGCTACTTCAAAAAGTTGCGGAAAGTCAAATTTTAGGTCGCCACATATGGCGGGTATAGACTAAGCACGCAACTGTTATCTTTGTGTGACTTTCTTGATGTTAAATAGAGTTAAGTACAATTAACTGCAGAAAAAACAACCTCATTGTTGTACTTCCGCTGTCTGACACACACCCAAAGCATGCACACTGAAATCCGGACAGTGTGCAATCCCAAAATCAGTTCTCTTTCACGGCTAGTTGCGCTCTAATGGAAAAATACACATACAGTTATGTCATAATGTCTTTCTTGGCAAGTATTTATGTAAACAGTCAGTTATGTACTAAATGTAAACTTTTGGGAAAGAAAGCGCATGTGTCAATAGGATCCATGCATTAGGTCTTAAAGTGACAGCAGCCTAATACAGTAAACCAGCTGCTGTCTTTCAAACAAAAGAAAAAAAGTAAATCACTCACTGCTTTTGACTGAATAACTTTTGTAGTATTATATAAGTATTATTTTCACATTATATAATGCTAAAACACTTTCAGAAGTTGTTTTGATGCTTTCTTTTCCCAGAAAGTATGTGAAACATATATATTGGTTATATAATTTTTCGTCTTTAAATATATAAAATTTAAGTTGATTGTACACAAAGCATTATCACATCACGTATCAAATACTGCATTTTCCGCTAGTTATCGCATTTTTCTTCAATATTGTGCATCCCTACTTTTTTTACTATACATTTTTTATCATACACTGTAGAAAAAAAAATGCAGGTCTCCAATAGAACATTTTTTCTAGTGATTGATCACATCTAAATTTTTCAGTTGGCCAAACTGAATTTCTGTAAATTAAATTTTAATTTGGAAAACTGAATTTTTTTAGATGTGATCAGTCACGAGAAAATTTTCAATTGCAGACATACATTTTTTACAGTGTATAAATGTAGTCTTGGTGAGCATAAGAAACTTGTTTCAAAAACATTTTACCAACCCATAACTTATGAACGGTAGCGTACATATATTAATTAGCTGTAATTTCTTAATTACTATTATTGTCATAAATACGCATGCATATGTCACATTAGTGCTCCATTCTCTCCCTCGCTGTGTTTCAGTACCTTACACTGTGAGCGCCATGTTTTTTAAGACGTTATGTTTATTAAAAATGAAATACAAAACATTATGTACAGGTCAGGGGGTATGATTAATTAGATTTATTTTAAACAATTAATCACCCTAAATTAACATGCTGGTTTGACAACTCTAATACATACAATACAGAAACGTACATATACGCGTCGTCAGCATCCTGTAATCCGAAGCCGTCTTTTGTAGCACGCGCAGTGTTGCTGCTCATAACATTAAAAGGCTTTATTCCTTGAGGTGATTATGTTGTGAGGGATCTCTAGGAGGAAATGGAGATCACAAACTACCAGTCAGACATCAAAACCAATCAGCTCCTTCCAGCGCTGATTTAATTAAGCTAACTTAAGAACGGAATGCTGCCTTTCAAACGGTTTCTTTGAGACTCTAAGGCTGTTTTTCTTGTCGTTTTAATCCCTGCCTCTCCTCCCCGGAAAGGATGTGATTGCCAGAGCGCTGAAGCATATTGGCGCCTACCAGGAGCTGGACAACACAGAGCAAGTGCAGGCCCTCATCGATCCAGAGATGTGTATCAACTGTGGCAAATGCTACATGACCTGCAATGACTCGGGCTACCAGGTATGGATATTCACACAATATGGCACGTGCTGTTTACGGGAAAGCAATTACTACTGGATTTCATTTGCTGAAATATGGTAAACTGGCACATGTTTTCAGATTATATGTTGCCTTTGGAGGTCACTCGATTGGAGAGTTCATCCACCGCCTTTGGCCCCACATATTGAAAACATAAAGAGCCAAACGCAGAGTCTGAAATTAATAAAGCTGGTGCCCCGTGAAAGAGCCCAGCTATTTACCTTAAAGAACGGCACTGTTGTGCTCGTTGCTGTCATTGTTGTTGCTTTTTTTACCTCCGTGAAAAGCTCTCCCAAGAGCGGGGAAATCCTCCTATGGAGAGTCGATAATTGCTCTAATGTAATAGCTTTTTTTCCCTCCCCTTCCTCTTCTTTTGCAGGCTATTAAGTTTGACCCTGAGACCCATCTTCCTGTAATCATGGACAGCTGCACCGGCTGCACTCTCTGCCTGAGCGTGTGCCCCATCATCGACTGCATCAAAATGGTTACCAGGACAACGCCGTACGTGCCCAAGAGGGGCCTGCCTCTTAATCCCGTTTGCTAAAGCACACAGTTGCTCCACCTGACCGGAGAGAAAGAAAACTAAAGAGCGAAATCAAATTCAAAGCATTGATTCCACTTATAATTGCTGTGTGAAAAATTACCTTTATTATGAAAACGAATAATTAGCCAGCAGAAATAATTGCTTTATATTCCCAAGCCAGTTATGCTAGAATAATTGTGCTGGCACAAAAGAGTTGCATTATTTCAATACAAAACAGTGCGATGTTGCTTTTTCGTCCCCTATCCCAGAAGACACAGCAATCATAAATGAGAGGGGGATTGACTGAGAAAGATGGCTAAATGCTGTTGAAAAGAAATAAATACTAAAGCAAAAACATTAATAATTGACAGTATTGAAGTCTCATTTTCAAAGCACAACATTTGAAAGTCAGGAAAATGACTTATGTGACTGTTAACTGTGATTAATAATTATGAAACTTCTAATAAATATTTATAATGCATATTTGCTGTTTAATCCTTGTGCATCTATTAAAAAAAAGTTACACATAGGTCCAAAAATGTAGAGCACAGACTTCAGTTTGGTCTTATCTTAAAGAAGATCCTTGGCAGATTATTTTTAATGTCAAAAAAGTTTAAAAAGTAAAACCAAAAAAAAGTTATAGAAGTTTAGGTTTATGAAAATGATTTATGAATAATATTTTATTAAAAAATATATATTTACAAAAAAAAAAACGTGTTGAACTCTAGAACTAAAAAAATCAAAGGCATACAACGAAAAAAGGCTGTGTTTCACATTTGAGGTTGATTTCTCAAAATATTAGCTCTCAGTAAGATTTTGTTTGTGCGCAGTGCCAACTTTTCCCCGTTAGATGCCAGCAAAACTCCACTGGTGCACAGCGGTTGGATTTGTGATTTGCGGTTGAGTTTTTCTCTCACACCTACACACAATTTTTGTATTACATATATACACACCACACTCTGACATCCATACCAACACACCCACACATTGATAGCTGCTTAATATATCAAATTAGCTTTAGAATATGCATAATCAAAAAACAGGAATTAAGTGAGAATTTGCTTTATACACCAAACCTGAAAAAAATGGCACCATCTGGTAAAAAATAGTAAAAATTTAAATTTTAAAGCATTGCCAACAGAATAAAAGCCTATTAACAAAAATGGCATCATTTTATAGTTAAATGGCAACGGGATTAAAAATAGCAGTTTTATTGGGTTTCAATGTGGACATTTTTGTCCAAAAGGGTCTGAGTATAAGCATTTTGTCTACCTTCGGATGAGACGTTAAACCGAGGTCCTGACTCTGTGGTCGTTAAAATCCCAGGATGTCCTTCGATAAAGAGTAGGGGTGTAACGCCGGCATCCTGGCCAAATTTGCCCACTGGCCCCTGTGCATCATGGCCTCCTTATAATCCCCATATCCTGATTGGCTTCATCATTCGGTCTCCTCTCCACCAATCAGCTGGTGTGTGGTGAGCGTTCTGGCGCAATATGGCTGCCGTCGCATCATCCAGGGGGATGCTGCACATTGGTGGTGTTTGAGGAGATTCCCCCCTTCAATGTAAAGCGCTTTGAGTGCCTAGAAAAGCGCTAAATAAATGTAATGAAATATTATTATTATTATTATTATTACCTAGTGCAAATTATTTTTGAAAGGAAATGGTGGTTAAATAGTAATATTCCAATAAAAATACACACCAGTGCCAAAATGTATGCAGTTGGCGTTTACAAAATAAAAAAAGTTACTCACAGGTCAAAAATGTCCATGTTAAAAGATCATAAAACATTTTAAGATTGGGAGCACAGACTTAAATTTGGTCTTTTTTTAAAGAAAACCCTTGGCAGATTATTGTTAAAGAACAAAAAAGTTATAAAGTGAAAAAGTTTTAGAGGTTTAAGTTTATGAAAATTATTTATGAACATTATTTTATATACAATATAAAACATATTGAAAGAGGTTGAACTCTAAAACTGTTAGAAAATCAAAGCCATACATCTAAACAAGCTGTGTTCCAAATTTGAGGTTGATATCCCAAAAAATGAGATCTACCTAGTGCAAAATAGTTTTTTTTAAAGGAAACGGTGGTTAAATATTAAAATTCCAATAAAAATCCACACCTGTAGCATATTTTATGCAGTAAGCATTACCACAGGCAAAGTTATCAAAAAAAACTAAATTGAAAAAGACAAAAATGTCCATAAGGACGCACAAGGGTTAATATTTGTAAGTAATTAAATCACAAAAATAGATTTCTACCGATCAGCTAATTATCTCCAAAAAGATGCTTTTTAAATCATTTTCAAGTACGAGCCATAATTAATTTGAAAAAAGTTCTCAGATTGTTTAGGCTTCTTGAAGAGCAGCTTTAGGTTTAGACACAGACACCAAACAAATCCTTCTAACAGTGTTTAGAAGGGTTCCTCTAATGTCCAGATTGATTTGTTGTGCATAACAAAGCATTCGTTGGAGCCGATACAAACGGCCTGAAAGGTTTACGCTCGGTCTCTGTTGTGTTAATATGATCTGCCTATAATTGTTGCATCTGCGAACAAACATCCGATTGGGTGCAGTGGACAAGACTGTAGACGGAGTTAATTAAAATGCTATCGTTTTCATCTCCGAGATGCAGGCCGCTTGTTCTCTGAGTGGTTTCGTGTTTGAAATGCAGGAAAACGCCGCTTTTGAAAAACAGCAGTCAGACATGTCAGAGTTATTTCATCATTTGTTATAGCCGCACAATAACAAGGGATTAGAAAGAAAACCGGGCCTCCATAAATCTAAAGTTTGCACTGGAGCTCCATTAATTTGGCTGCGACTTAACTTGCTTTGTAAAAATGTTTGCCTTTGAAAAATTAGCAACCATGCCAAGCACGTTGGGAAGGTTCAGCAAATTTACTTAAGTCCCTTAAGCGCACTCATTATTAGTTGCCAGAACGGCATCACAAATACTTCTGAAAGAGCATAAAGTTATTTGCCCTGCTCTTGTTTTTTATTGCCTGATATTAAATTGTCCTTTTTTAATATCATTATACAGGGACGAAATCCTTTACAAACGCATAGAAGCGGGTCAATAACAAGTCAAAGTGATCGTTCTTGCATCCTCCCTTGCAGCAGCTCTTCCCCCGCCTGTCATTCATACATCAGTGTGCATCAACCTACTTCCTCCCTCTGATTGCAATTAAGAAATGATGTGTCTGGACCGTGGCCAGGCGTGCCAGGTTAAATTATTCATAAATGTTAATAAGACAAGCGAGAGCACTCCCTTTTTTTCCTCCTCCCGCTCTTCTTTCTAAGTGCCGTATTAGAAAAATAATATTGACCTTTCAGTCGTAACGCCCACATGTGACAAGGGGAAGCTGCCGCTCTACCATAATGTCCATGTCTTTTCGAAAGGCACACGGAGACGGGCTCTTCCTCTCTGACATATACAGAACTGTGTGAGTGGAATGTACTCAATGCTCGGATAAGTTGAGAACAAGCAAAGAAACATGTTCTGCAATCTCTCAAATGTATATTAAAAAAATGTTAGGTGACCATTGTCATAATTCAAGTAATCGCAGGGCTGTATAATAGCACATAAGAGTATTCTTAATGGAGTAAATCACCCAAAAGTCATTATTTACTTTTTATAGACTTTTATTGTGTGGGAAAAAAAAAAAAAAAAAACATTGGAGTTTCTCAAAATATCTTCCAAAAAAATATGTTTCAAAGAACAAAGAGAGAATCATAAAAGTTTGAACCAATGTGAAGTTTTATTTTAGTATCATTTACATACTATCACAGTATTTATTAATAATGAATGTTCCTTGTATATTTTTTTATGTTTTCATTTCAATTTTATTTTAAATGGTTAGTTCACCCAATAATGAAAATTCTGCCATTAATTTGTCACCCTCATGCCATTCCAAACCCAAAAGGAATTTGTTCATCTTCAGAACACAAATGAAGATCATTTTGATGAAATCCGAGAGCTTTCAGTCCCTCCATAGACAGCTACGCACATACCACTTTAACGCTTCAAAACGTTCATAAAGCGAATGTAAAACAAATCCATATGAACCGAGCGGTTTAGTCCAAAGAAACATGATCACGTTAAATGTTTAACAGATTTAATTTAGGCTTTTATTCACATATAAACATTCATCAACTCACACATCAGTTGAAGTATA
The DNA here is from genome assembly GCF_024679245.1 of Pseudorasbora parva. Taxonomy (NCBI): domain Eukaryota; kingdom Metazoa; phylum Chordata; class Actinopteri; order Cypriniformes; family Gobionidae; genus Pseudorasbora; species Pseudorasbora parva. The sequence goes on from NC_090180.1 coordinate 12,293,382, forward strand.
CAGTAGCTCGAGAACCAATGAGGTTCATCGTCGTGTGTTACGCAGCACGTTTGAGATTCAGTTCATAGGGATTCGTTTTACGATCTCTTAATGGGCATTACGGGTTTCAAACAACATGAGGGTGAGTAAATTGACATCATTTCTATTTTTTTGGTGAACTATCCCTTTAAGTCAGAAAAGGATATTTTCCACACAAAATGTGACTTGTTTTAATATAGTTATTTTAACTTTTTTTTAAAGCTACTGGTACTTCTCAATCTGATTATTCCTGAATTGGAAAACATTTCAGGAATCTTTATCCATTTAGGCAAAACAAAACAAAAAATGTCCCCTAATTACACTACTTCGTTCTTTCTTTCTTTTTGTTAGCAATGAATGTCCATTTTCTTTTAATAGATATTTTACATAAAGCATTTAAATTTTCCCCACAAACTAATTTTTTCTTCATATAAAGACCTTGATATTCTAGTAACCTTTCTCTTAAAGCTATTAACCTCTCTGTCCTGCACTAGGCTTTGCAATTTAAGTAGAAATTTCATGAGCTAACCAGTAGAGGGTACCATGCTATGAACGTTACTTTAGAAAGCTAATACTGCTCCAAAAAGACCGCACTAGGGTTCACCTCAGTAACCCCACAAAATCTTATTATCAGACCCAATAGACCAAGAGCACCAGAACATCTTCTATCTAAAGAGTATTTTACGTTCTGTTGTTCTGAGGGCAATCTTCCAGCATTGCCCTGATATTCAAGTACTAGTAACTTTAAGCTTTGACTTTAATAGAATGAGCATGTTTTCCACTCATTCCCATGACGGTCCTGCTGTCTACGGATCTAACCTGTCCCTTGACAAATCTAATTTGACTGTACTCAATTGCTGTTACCTGCAAAGTTGTAGCTGTGGATGTGACAATAATCATTAAAGCTATTAGCATGGAGCGAATCGTAGCCACTGGTGAGTGCTGTATAGACTCATGACCTCTGACCTGGGCTAATTGGCATTGGCAGGAGGCTGGCAGAGAGCCTTTCACTCCACTATGAAGAGGTGAGAGAGACAACAGCACCGAGCCATGGCCGCCAATGATTGGGCTCTTCACTGCAGGACCGGAATGCGCATAGTAAAAAAAAAAAGCCAACATCGGGCATTTACTTTGCTTTTTCATTTAATAATCTAGTATTGTTTTGTTTTTAATAAGCAGTTGTTAATTTATACAACTGCAGTATACACACAAAAAAGTTTTTTTGTTTTAAAATGACATGAAGGTGAATAAATTACTGTTATTTTAGTATTATTATATAATTAGTATTTTGAATACATTTTTATATTTTAGTTTTTAATTTTATTTTAAAATTATAATAACATTTGTATTTTTTGAATATTTTATATAGCTTTTCAGTTTTAGTAATTTATTCCTTAAACTAAAATTTGAAATGCTGCCTTGACAACTAAAGTCTTTCCATCCAATATTTATATTTTATTTGAGGGATTTTAACATTTTTTTTAATAATCATCAACACTGGTAAATGATGACAGAATTTTCATTTTCAGAAAGCAAGAAATTATTTTCTGCAATATATATATATATATATGGTGAGGAAAATAAGTATTTGAACACCCTGCTATTTTGCAAGTTCTCCCACTTAGAAATCATGGAGGGGTCTGAAATTGTCATCGTAAGTACATGTCCACTTTGAGAGACATAATCTAAAAAAAAATCCAAAAATCACAATGTCTGATTTTTTTAGCTATTTATTGGTATGATAAAGCTGCAAATAATTATTTGAACACCTGAGAAAATCAATGTTAATATTTGGTACAGTAGTCTTTGTTTGCAATTACAGAGGTCAAACATTTCCTGTAGTTTTTCACCAGGTTTGCACACACTGCAGGAGGGATTTTGGCCCACTCCTCCACACAGATCTTCTCTAGATCAGTCGGGTTTCTGGCCTGTCGCTGAGAAAAACAGAGTTTGAGCTCCCTCCTAAGATTCTCTATTGGGTTCAGGTCTGGAGACTGGCTAGGCCACACCAGAACCTTGATATGCTTCTTACAGAGCCACTCCTTGGTTATACTGGCTGTGTGCTTCGGGTCATTGTCGTGTTGGAAGACCCAGCCTGGACCCATCTTCAATGCTCTAACTGAGGTAAGGAGCTTGTTTCCCAATATCTCGCAATACATCGCCCAAATCATCCTCTCCTTAATACAGTGCAGTTGCCCTGTCCCATGTGCAGAAAAACACCCCCAAAACATGATGCTACAACGCCCATGCTTCAAAGTAGGGATGGTACTCATCATTCTTCTTCCTCAAAACACTTTTAGTGGAATTATGATCAAAAAGTTATATTTTGGTGTCATCTGACCACATGACTTTCTCCCATGACTCCTCTGGATCATCCAAATGGTCATTGGCAAACTTAAGATGGGCCTGGACATAAGCAGGGGAATCTTCCGTGCCATGCATGATTTCAAACCATGACGTCTTAGTGCATTACCAACAGTAACCTGGGAATCGGTGGTCCCAGCTCTTTTCAGGTCATTGACCAGCTCCTCCCATGTAGTTCTGGGTTGATTTCTCACCTTTCTTAGGATCATTAAGACCCCACGAGTTAAGATCTTGCATGGAGCCCCAGTCCGAGGGAGATTGACTGTCATGTTTAGCTTCTTCCATTTTCTAATGATTGCTCCAACAGTGGACCTTTTTTCACCAAGCTGCTTGGCAATTTCCCCGTAGCCCTTTCCAGCCTTGTGGAGGTGTACGATTTTGTCTCGTGTCTCTGGACAGCTCTTTGGTCTTGGCCATATTAGTTATTGGATTCTTACTGATTGTATGGGGTGGACAGGTCTTTATGCAGCTAACGACCTCAAACAGGTGCATCTAATCTTAGGATAATAAATGGAGTGGAGTAGGACATTTTAAAGGTAGACTTACAGGTCTTTGTTGGTCAGAATTCTAGCTGATAGACAGGTGTACAAATAATTATTTGCAGCTGTATCATACAAATAAATAGTTAAAAAAATCATACATTGTGATTTCTGGATTCTTTTCTTTTTTTTTAGATTATGTCTCTCACAGTGGACATGCACCTACGATGGCAATTTCAGACACCTCCATGATTTCCAAGTGGGAGACATTCCTTCCTCACTGTGTGTGTGTGTATATATATATATATATATATATATATATATATATATATATATATATATATATATATATATATATATATATATATATATATATATATGGCTGCCAATGATTAGAAGCTAATAAAGCCATCATTGGGTATTCACTTTTAATTTATTTTGAACTTGTCTTGTTTTTAATAAGAAATTAAAATGTTTATTTTTACAGCTGCAATTTGCAACTTTATTTAATCACATTTTTGAATGGTTTGTGAAGATTTAAATACCTATCAATTCTCACAGTGGGGGAGGTATATTTAAAAAAAGAGAAAGAAAGCGGTGCACGGCAGGATGGTACACGACGCACACGGCTCCACAAATACAAACAATCCTATTCAGGATGCAACAATGGTCCTTGTCAGTGTTTTCAATACTGTGGCTCCCTCCCAGTCATAAAGATATAAACTCTTGTTTGCTGCTTTAATTGAATTAGACTGGTGGAGGTAGGATGTCTGTGGAACACTGGCCAATGCTAATCTCATTTCTTCAGCCATTACGCCGGAGCTCGGCCCTGGCCTGCTCTCCCCATGAATGCACCTTCCTGCCAAGCCTTGGCACGCCCTTACAGCTTCACAGCCTCCGTGAAAGCCACAGCGAGCCTGGCTCCATACCTTCAGAGCTCTCGCTTTCCTTCCTCGGTGGTGAGATCTGCCCTGCAGGTCGTTCCTCAACGGTAGAGAGGAGTTAGCATTTCTGATGAAGACACCAAAAACTGCAGGCTGCCAAGTAAAGCATCTCTCCCTCCCGTCCTGACCGACGGACCGGCTGGTCCAGGCGCGTGTAGGCCTTCTCCACGGGAGAACCGTCTCCCTGCGCAGAGCACAGATGAAAACAGATGTTAAATGATGCTCCCCAGACAAATGCAATGATAGATGGTAATGGGGGTGATTTCTTTAAAGGAGGATAAAACGCTCTCTAAACTGCAGCCAATCAGCAGCGGCGGCCCGAGCAAAGAAGCGAGTGAGCAGGCTTTCCTGCTTCTGTTTGAGCCTCGATTTCAGCAGATCAATTGGATTTTGAGTTGGCCAAAGGAGATACGATCCGATGGCAATTCCTCCCTCACCATCGATCTCTACTTTTACAATGGCTATGAAATAGCTTTTACAGCATTGTCAAAATGAGCCCGAAATGAGGGATAGGGGGAATCAACGGTTGATCAGGTTAAACTTGATTTTCTTTAGCAGTCAGCCTCGCCCCCGAGCTCTAGCGCTAAAAGTTTATTGTCAAAAATAAGTAGGTCTTTAATCGAATCTACATCGAGTCATGGAGTTCTCTCCTTATTATTTTTATCATCCAACGTAAATGAAACCTACACAGAGGAGGAGGAGAAGCAAACTTGGTTTGCGTGATATAGTGACACACAGAAGCCCAGTGCAATGCACGACTTGCAGTTATTTTAACTCTCTCCCCTTCTTGAGAATCAGTGAGTCTCGAAATTATGTTCAATTTTCCATCTCGAGCATTATTGAGGTGCAAACAATCCCGGTTCAATCTTCTAGCATTCACGCCAATAACCCCCCTGCCTGTTCTTTCCTCCGCAGTTTTGCAGCAGTTTTTATATTTTTGTATGACTGAAGTAAGACAGAACTGAGTATGTAATTCTCTTTATGGATGATTGGTTATATCTGTTGTCCACTGACTGATTGTTAGATTGATTCATTAAGTAATTTACCCATTCATTCCAAATATTTCACTTCAAAATGTCAGATTTTTACCAATTGTATAAAACATACCTTATTATCACACAAAGACGTTATGGACTGTACTAGCAACATGTTCAGGTTGCTTTTCCTGGATAGACCATTCAAACTTGCTTCTTAAGTTTTGCAGTTAATAATCACTGAATAAATTACAGCACTTTACTTTTGGTTGATGTCAAATATATCTCTCTAAAATCAGAATCACGCATATATCTTAAACGTGTCTATAGTCGCTTACAGTTATTACAACATGACAGATGTTCTTGTTAAGAAGCCATTTCTGTACCAAAAGTAGGCTGATAAGAAGCTGATACAAAAACAAGATGATAAACAATGACTGCTGTTCTTTGTAAGCATAACAATTGTATCCACTGGCTGAATAAGCTGAAGTCACTTAGAATGAATAATAGCCCACCAAAGCATTCCTCCTTTTCTTCATGCATCAGAGTAGGTGGGTTGAGATGTCTGTATATCATTTATATCATATCTCACAGACCAAATCTGCCTAACCTTCTCTTAAATTAGTTTTAAAGTTATCCAAAGTTCAGCCTGACCTACAAACGCCAATCAAGACGGTCTTTGTTTCAATAAGCATAAAACACTGCTTCGTCTCTGTGGTATAATACAATGATCTGAATAGTGAAATTGAAACATTCACATTTAGCTTCCATTGTGAATGCTCTGCTTCTTACAGCCAACCTCTTTATGAGTCATTAGAGGTGCACTATAGCCCCGTTTCCACCGATATTACCCGGAACAATTTGTACCAGGAACTTTTTTCCCCCCAGACCTGCATTTCCACTGTGGCCTAAAGTACCGTAAAGATTTGGCAAATGAGTCCGGTGATGTAGGACTGAGGCCGACTGCTCCTCCCAGTGAGGGACGGACAGTAATCATTTTTGTGCGACACTGTCTGCAACAATAACAAGTATGAAGGAGATTCAAGCTGTGCTGCTTTTGCTGGTTATGTATGGGTTTACTAAAAAGGTCATTAACAAAACGGCGAAAAAGAGCACTGATATTAAAGAGTATTCTGAAAGCTAGATTTAAAATTACTATTTTATTATCAGATATTACGGACATTGACCGTGAGATGGCTGAGACGTACGCGCGTCATCAAAAAGAAAGAGCAAGATTGATATTTACCAATTACTGAATGCAGAACGAACCTTGCAAAAGACTTAAAAATGCCGGTTGAAATAAAACCTCGCCATCGAAAAGTCCCGCCCTCGAAAGTTCTTTGAAAAAGTACTACAGTATTGTTCAAAATAATAGCAGTACAATGTGACTAACCAGAATAATCAAGGTTTTTAGTATATTTTTTATTGCTACGTGGCAAACAAGTTACCAGTAGGTTCAGTAGATTGTCAGAAAACAAATGAGACCCAGCATTCATGATATGCACGCTCTTAAGGCTGTGCAATTGGGCAATTAGTTGAAAGGGGTGTGTTCAAAAAAATAGCAGTATCTACCTTTGACTGTACAAACTCAAAACTATTTTGTACAAACATTTTTTTTTTCTGGGATTTAGCAATCCTGTGAATCACTAAACTAATATTTAGTTGTATGACCACAGTTTTTTAAAACTGCTTGACATCTGTGTGGCATGGAGTCAACCAACTTGTGGCACCTCTCAGCTGTTATTCCACTCCATGATTCTTTAACAACATTCCACAATTCATTCACATTTCTTGGTTTTGCTTCAGAAACAGCATTTTTGATATCACCCCACAAGTTCTCAATTGGATTAAGGTCTGGAGATTGGGCTGGCCACTCCATAACATTAATTTTGTTGGTTTGGAACCAAGACTTTGCCCGTTTACTAGTGTGTTTTGGGTCATTGTCTTGTTGAAACAACCATTTCAAGGGCATGTCCTCTTCAGCATAGGGCAACATGACCTCTTCAAGTATTTTAACATATGCAAACTGATCCATGATCCCTGGTATGCGATAAATAGGCCCAACACCATAGTAGGAGAAACATGCCCATATCATGATGCTTGCACCTCCATGCTTCACTGTCTTCACTGTGTACTGTGGCTTGAATTCAGAGTTTGGGGGTCGTCTCACAAACTGCCTGTGGCCCTTGGACCCAAAAAGAACAATTTTACTCTCATCAGTCCACAAAATGTTCCTCCATTTCTCTTTAGGCCAGTTGATGTGTTCTTTGGCAAATTGTAACCTCTTCTGCACATGCCTTTTTTTTAACAGAGGGACTTTGCGGGGGATTCTTGAAAATAGATTAGCTTCACACAGATGTCTTCTAACTGTCACAGTACTTACAGGTAACTCTTCTATCCATTTTGATGGTTGTCTTCCGTTTTCTTCCACGTCTCTCTGGTTTTGCTCTCCATTTTAAGGCATTGGAGATCATTTTAGCTGAACAGCCTATCATTTTTTGCACCTCTTTATAGGTTTTCCCTAGCCTGACAAGCCAGACCCACATCAAGATGTTTGGTCTGGAAACTCACCATAGACAGGGCTCAATCCGAGGGGCGGGATAAACGGTTGTCTTTCAAACTCCCTCTGCACGCGATAGGATAGCGCTACACCAACCGGAGCAACGACGGTGAAGGGGAGCTCGCTGACTGATTAAACATTCGCCGTATCCGGTCGGCTAAACTTCGAACACATCTTCCCTTTTTAAGAATGACTTCAGTGCCGCTCTCTGTTCTTTTCTCAGAGGAAAGCTTAACTCCAAGTCTACCGGAGGCGCGGACAGAGCTGATTCGAAAGACCGCCGCCGTTCGCCAGTTTCTGTGTTGACTAGAAGACTGTGTTACTAGAAGCACGCAAACGCAACTCGGCCGTCGTCATTATGGCCCCGCCCGCCGACTCTATAGCCTACACGATGTGATTGGGTCGTCCAGATTCTGAAGAATACAGCTCAGATAGGTATTGAGAGTTGCTAGACCACACTTGCGGGCAAATTAAATTTGCTGCCGCTAGGGTGCGTCTAGATTTCTAGGCTAGGTTTTCCCCTCTCTAATCAACTTTTTAATCAAAGTACGCTGTTCTTCTGAACAATGTCTTGAACGACCCATTTTCCTCAGCTTTCAAATGCATGTTCAACAAGTGTTGGCTTCATCCTTAAATAGGGGCCACCTGATTCACACCTGTTTCTTCACAAAATTGATGACCTCAGTGATTGAATGCCACACTGCTATTTCTTTGAACACACCCCTTTCAACTAATTCAACTAATTGCCCAATTGCACAGCCTTAAGAGCGTGCATATCATGAATGCTGGGTCTCATTTGTTTTCTGAAAATGTACTGAACCTACTGGTAACTTGTTTGCCACGTGGCAATAAAAAAATATACGAAAAACCTTGATTATTCTGGTTAGTCACATTGTACTGCTATTATTTTGAACAATACTGTACCTCGTGAACAGGGATGTTTGGAGGAAGAAATATTTACACGGAAGTTCATTTAGACCCTGGGTCCTGCGGTCAAAACACACCGAGTACCACCCCGAAGTTCATAGTTCCTGGGGAAAGTTCCTGCGGTGGAAATGCGGCTTATGTTAAGAATTTTCAGTAAACTATCCAAAAAAAACACTAGGCTAGTATATTTGTTCAGTTGAGTATTTAAAATATCCTAAATGGTTTCAATACTTTGTAAATCGTGAGAAAATTGCTATTTTAACCAATGTTGTGATGTGTGAGGGAGACAACCAGTTTTATTTTACAGAAGCAGTTTACTCTGACTGCAGTGTGCAACAAGTTTAAAAGCAGCCCGCAGAGCAAGCGTCATTTTCAACACACTTAAATGTATCTAATATGATAAACAGAGCTGCAGTTACCTCATACTCATGACCGGAAAAGCAGAAATGGCGCCGGCGACTGTGTCATATTAAAAGTCCTGCTGCTCGCAAGGCGTGTGTTCTGTTTATCTTATTAACAATCGCTCCAGAAACCTTGCTCAGCTTCCACAACACTCTGTCCTGCTCTGCTCCGTACTACGGTATTAACGTAGAAGCGTTAACAATCGCATCCATGAACATGATTTCTGCCTGAGTCCTATCCCGATTCTTTCCCACCGGCTGTGAGGTGAAGACCACATGTCCCACGATTCCGAGCTCAAACTCGCCGTCATCAAACTATGCCTTTGTTTTGAATAGGCGATTTCTAGCGGACACCTTTAATGCACCTTTAAAAATGAATGCAAGAAAGCCATCATGCCATTTGCATATAGATAAAAGCCCATTTGATTTGTGATATCACTACCTCATTCCAGGATCTAGGTCTAGGAGATTTAACTTTAGTTTCTGACTAAACGTCCTGTAGCCGACACATTTTCCCCGCTCCTTTTTTTTACAGTAAGCGTGGGTAAAAATATGTCACTTTGAAGGCCGACGTTCACATTTCTGCTGAGCCCCTGAGCTAAGATGTGAATCTCCTGTAGGTGATGCCGTGTTCCCTACTTGCTGACAGAGCTGTTCTGTCATAAATAAACTGTGCTTCTGCCATGATCCGTTGACATGTAGAACATCAGCGTTCACCTCAACGTCTAAATGATAGGCTGCACTGCTGCACAACAACATGCTAACAACAGCTAATCCAAAGAGTTCACCCAAAGAGGTATGTCATCATTTACCGCATGTGGCATGCCGTTACAAACTTTTGTGACTTTTTTTCTTCTGTCAAAAACAAAGTTGTTGTTTTTTTTTAAATGATTGCTTTTATTCAATGCAATTGTAATAAATGCGATCGGAATTGCTTTCGTAAAAGTAGTCTAGTAATCATGTGGTGGATGATTACTGGCGTACAGCGGGGTAATGATATCAAAGTAAAGAGGTTAGGGGAACGTTAGAATAACATTAGAGCAACGTTAAAATAATGTTAGGAGAATGTTAAAGTAACTTTAGAATAACATTCAGCAAACCAAAATCTAACATGCTATTTCTGTTAAGAAAACTTTCCTGGATAACCAAAAACAAACCTTCAAAAAGGATAGTTCTGGGAACCAAAAATTGTTAGCTGGTAAGAATGGAGTGAAAATTGTACCACTTCTATTCATATTTTTTTTTCCTTTAGACTATTTTTTTTAAAACCGATAACGTGATTCAAAAATATTTTAGAAGAATCAGACTAAATTTGCCATAAAAATTAGCACATGAGTGCTAATCAATAAATAATGGCTAACTGCCAATCATAACACGGCCTTTAGCTGAAAAAATCATAACACCTGCTAACACTGTGGTACGCTGGGAAGGATACAAAGAGGACATTATTTAATGGATGTCACTGGAGGAGAGGCTTCACTACGTTGAATAAACTGAAAGCTCCATATACTTTCGAATTGCTCTTGCGGTACTTTAATGACATACCGATCGGCCGCTTCAATTATGAGCACTTTTTACAAGTTGACATCTCGTACTTGCGACAACATTAGGCGAACGCACCTTTACAGACACCTTAAAACGCGAAACTTCTTCACAAGTTTGTTGCAGGTGTTATAGTGTTGTGCAGGATTCGGCCCCCCTGCCAGGTTATTACCCCCTAGTATTGGTAGGAGTAGGTGTGGCGGAGGGGTTTTTTTTGGCAGGGGGTTGAAATTCAGCACAACACTGATCTCCAGCATTCGTATACATATGGAAGTCAATGGGATAAAAAGTGTAGTGTGGCCACCCCTTTAGCTGGGTAACAGCCCCAGTCTTTGTACAGTTTAATTTTATTGAAAATAGTAGCTATATATATATATATATATATATATATATATATATATATATATAATTTTATATATATATATATATATATATATATATATATATATATATATATATATATATATATATATATATATATATATATTCACAATTTGTGTTCCATTGAAGAAAGCCAAACAGGTTTCACAATGTGAGGGATTAGATAGAATGTTCCTTCTTGAGTGAACAATCAATTTAAGAGCAGGAGCTTCAAGGTTTTTTTGCATCCTGAACTTCACAGCTGGTATATGCTCCAATTCCACATTACAGGATACAAACCTTGGAGAAAGAGCGTGTTTGTTAAACTGACACATTACAGGAAGTGATTAAAGGAAAAATAGAGTAATATATGGAGACCGGTTGGAGATATATTTAATATATGGAGAACCATGGAGTCTGTTGACATTTGGGTCATAATTACGCTATGCTAATTAAATCTGCCGAGTATCAGAGAGCTGTTTAATAATTCAAACCCAGTGCAACCTCTAATACCAATGCCAATTTCCCAAAGTAAAGACAGTGGAATGATCATACTTGTCTCTCCTAAATATTTAATTTCCTTGGGAAATCATTTTGACCTACAAAGACTAAGGAAGGGCAAGACAATGACACTATTTCTGTACTTACAGTGGAGAAGCTGCTCTGAACGTGACTGGGCACGTGATATGCGTTCTGTCACAGTACATCTGAAGACTCCTATTAGCACTGCGTGAAGTCTCAATATAGCCCTCCACAATTATGCTACAATTATATCAGTTGTTGAAGGAAAACAGATCAATTGGCAAGTCAAATAATGCTTTTTGGTCTTTGAACTGACCTGCATTGGGCTATACGGCTTGTTTTCTAACAGAAGATTGTTCATGGCAGTCTTTTCTCAGAGCGGAATGAAACAGCAGTTCTTTTCTCCAGGCATGAACAGTATTAAAGGCTACGTGGAGAGTTACAGATGGCCTTGCAACAACACAATGAGCAGAGTGGGCTTAAATTGCTCAGGGGAGCTTTGACATCCAGAATATTCGCAACACAATAACAAGATCCCGAAGCTTTAGGAAAAAAGCCTGAGCCGCAGAGCAGACTGGTTAGGTTCAATTAGCACATTTGAAAGAGCACACATTTTTTTTACTTTTAACATTTAAATGAACAAAATGTTCCAATATGGTTTGGAGCAGAAGTAGCTACAGTGGTGGCAACAATATTGACACTTTTGCACTTTAACAAGTATAACTTTACAAAAAAAGAAGTCTTCAGCCTTCAGTATTATACAATTTTCACAATTTCATTTGGTTTTTGAACTAAATGAAAGCAAATGGCAGAATATGGGCTACTTAGTATGGGCTACTTCAGTTCAGTACAGCATTTTGTCTAAACCAGTGGTTATTATCCAGGGGGACGGGCATGCAAGGGATCTTAAATGTATTTTAATTAATTTAATATTATAATTATAAAACTACATCAACTAAAATCACCCAGTTTCACAAACAACTTAGATTAAGCCTTGATAATTAGACCTTGGTTCAATAAGGGCCTTAGAAGAAAAACAAAACATGTGGTGCAAAACAATAGCACTGACATATACACTCACCTAAAGGATTATTAGGAACACCATACTAATACTGAGTTTGACCCCCTTTCGCATTCAGATCTGCCTTAATTCTACGTCGCATTGATTCAACAAGGTGCTGAAAGCATTCTTTAGAAATGTTGGCCCATATTGATAGGATAGCATCTGTATAGATTTGTGGGATGCACATCCAGGGCACGAAGCTCCCGTCCCACCACATCCCAAGGATGCTCTATTGGGTTGAGATCTGGTGACTGTGGTGGCCATTTTACAGTAAACTCATTGACAAGTTCAAGAAACCAATTTCGAATGATTTGAGCTTTGTTACATGGTGCATTATCCTGCTGGAAGTAGCCATAAGAGGATGGGTACATAGTGGTCATAAAGTGATGGACATGATCAGAAAAAATGCTCAGGTAGGCCGTGGCATTTTAATGATGGCACTAAGGGGCCTAAACTGAGACCCACACAATAAACATCCCCCACACCATTACACCACCACCAGCAGCCTACATGGTGGTAACAAAGCATGATGGATCCATGTTCTCATTCTGTTTACCCAAATTCTCACTCTACCATCTGAATGTCTCAACAGAAAGTCAGACCAGGCAACATTTTTCTAGTCTTCAACTGTTCAGTTTTGGTGAGCTTGTGCCTCTTTTTCCTATTTGTAGTGGAGATGAGTGGTATCCGGTGGGGTCTTTTGCTGCTGTAGCCCATCAGCCTCAAGGTTGTTCGTGTTGTGGCTTCACAAATGCTTTGCTGCATAGCTCGATTGTAACGAGTGGTTATCAGTCAAAGTTGCTCTTCTATCAGCTTGAATCAGTCGGCCCATTCTCCTCTGACCTCTAGCATCAACAAGGCATTTTCACCCAGAGGACTGCCGCATACTGGATGTTTTTCCCTTTTCACACCATTCTTTGTAAACCCTAGAAATGGTTGTGCGTGAAAATCCAAGTAACTGAGCAGATTATTAAATACTCAGAATGGCCCGTCTGGTACCAACAACCATGCCACGTTCAAAATAGCTTAAATCACCTTTCTTTCCTATTCTGACATTCAGTTTGGAGTTTAGGAGATTGTCTTGACCAGGACCACACCCCTAAATGCATTGAAGCAACTGCCATGTGATTGGTTGATTAGATAATCGCATTAATGAGAAATTGAACAGGTGTTCCTAATAATCCTTTAGGTAAGTTGCTTTCAGTTAAAACATGCATTTTAGTCTGGGGCTGGGAACAGGGGGTATATAACTACCATTTTTATTGAAGAACATGCAGCAACTTTGGGAATCACAAAACGAATCATAGTTAATCTAATATATCAATACTCCCAGTTCCTGCTAATAGTTTGAAGACTGGCAGCTGTGTCATAATACCAGCAATAAAATGTTGCATTCATGTGAAACAGGTTTTAAGCCTTTGAGCCAAAAATGTTGAAAACCACTGGTATAAACACTTACTTTTACAGTTTTTGCTTAATGTTTTTTAAGGCGCCCTATGGCAGTTGCCTTATCACACTGTTCTACATTACAAAATATTCAGATTTCATGATGTTAACCAATCCTAGAGGCAACACCCACAACACTGAATCTCCTTCATGTTCAACTGTAGGAAAGGCATTGTACTCTTAAAGCTTTTCTTTCTATAAAAAGATGCTTAACAAAAAAGAAACACTCTCCCAGAAGGATTCTAGCACTGCATTCCGTTACGGTTTCTACCGGTTCACAAAAACGGTGTAAGCTGCAATTTTTGTACTTTGCGCCTCAGCTAAAAAAATAAAAAATGGTGCCAGATGATTGTCCTTTCTCCACCAGACAACAAATTACTTCAACACACAATCGGCCACGTTGAAAGGATGGATACTGCAAGCACTTTTTTTCTTCTGTTGAACTACATGCAAAACACGGTATCAACCTGACACCCAAACACCCTGCTCTCACGAGATTACAGGCACACTGATAAGCAGTTAAATATGCAAAGTCAAAAGTGGACAGAGATCTGGAGATAAGCATGAGAAAATAGAGAATGACAGGGGACACATGACAACAGGTAGGCAGTTACAGATTCCTGCAAATAGACGAAGATTACAGATATGTTTTACTTCCATGGTGTATTTACTTCCAAGTTATAGTGAGGCGAGCAAGTTTTTTTCAACGAGACAGAGAAAAATAGCTAAGTGAGATACAGAGGACAGTAGAGGAAGAGGAAGAGACAGCAGAGAGGCAGAGGTGAATGCAGAGCGAGAAGAGTTTATTCAGCATGCTACAGGATAAAAGCACTACACCACACCGCAGGGACCATCAAGCACAAGCTTGGTAGAAAAATGAACTTTTAATTGTGCCGCATCTATATTGGACTTTACATTCCTAAAGATGTAAAAACTCAATTCATGTAGAAAATGTACAGAACGCCCCCCCCCCTCCCTTTTCCACAACCTAAACCACAAAAAAACATCATTTTTCAGGAGAATCAGTGAATGATTCTCACACAATTACGATCACAGACAATTAAGGATCATTTATATGAGTGATGTCTGTTGGAAAGTCTCCATTGATAAAAATATTCCAGAGGTTGAATAAAACCATTTGTTCAATGCAGAAAAGTAAGACTAAAGGCACATTTACTTTGGTCCCAACAGTCCCGACATTAATGTGACATCACAACATCAAACATGGTCAATCTGACACATGCAACAGCTGAGATCCATCAGCACATGCTCTGGTTTTCTTCTAAAAATGGGTAACAGAATCCACTGAACTGAAGCAAAATTGAGTGAATATCAAAGCAGGTACTATACGTCACACAATGCTCTCCACTGTCATTGTTTTGTTTACCACAGGTTTCAATCACGAAAAGTACCTTGGGTGCCTGATCAAAGGGAAGAAAAGAAAAACTACAGCCCAAAATAAATGCACAAGATAATTTACAACTTGGAGTATATTCCATTAAAATCAATTTCTTGTGTTCAGATTCAATTTAACAGACCATAAAAAACTGAGCTTTTACCTTTGATTCAAAAAAAACCGACTAGCTTTCAAAGCTTGAAAATGTTTTTTTGTTAAATATGACATGGTGAGGACAAGACCTAAATAAACTCACTTTTAAAAACCTTCAAAACAACAACGCAAGGTGAAAGTAAAGGTAACAAATCATCACACGTAATGTGCCTAAACCTCTATAATCTGTAACGACAGGAGCAAGAAGATGACGCTATTTTGCTAAGTAAGGCACGTTTTTGTCAATCCATCCTAAAATAGAATAACAGCTGGCCAAACAAACAATAGCAGGAGCAGATACAGAGCGAGTGTTCCTTTAAGGGCCATTCTCATTTAAGTTTTTGATATGGTGCTGAGGAATGACTGGTAAAAATGAATTCGGCTCCTGGGGGCGAAAGGAAGGGTGACATAGCACCAGGGAATCTTCAGATGGTGGATTTGGAGAAGGACACTCTCAGGCGGTGACCGCGGCCCATGTCATAATTGTGAAGGTCGATAAGTGCCTGAATCGCCTCCTCCACCGTGGACATCTGCAGAAGAGCCATTTTGCGATCTCTAGAAGGAAAAACGAACGTGATGGTCAAAACGGGGACTATATAAAAACAGCTGAAAAATGGAATGCAGAAGGTTCTTACTGGAAAAACTTGAACGCTTTCACTGTACCGCCGGAGTTTGAGAAGAGCAGTCGTAAATCCTCTTCTGTCACATTGTCACTGGAGGGGAAACAAGCAGTTATTAGCATTTCCTCAGAGTAAATGGTAAAATGTTATTATGATGCATGAACCAATAAAAAAGGGGGAAAAAATTCCAAGGTAGCCACATTTTAATCTCAGACTTGAACTGAAATACACTGCAAGGGATTAATTGAAAAAGATAGTCAGCAGTT
Source organism: Pseudorasbora parva (assembly GCF_024679245.1). NCBI lineage: Eukaryota > Metazoa > Chordata > Actinopteri > Cypriniformes > Gobionidae > Pseudorasbora > Pseudorasbora parva. The sequence goes on from NC_090180.1 coordinate 12,309,417, forward strand.
GGTCAAAGATTTATGGCGGCAGAATAATACACAACATGTATTAAAATGACAAAACCTACAGAAAAATCACCACTCCCATTCATTAGGACTGTACTGTATGCAAAGCTGCTTTAACACGCAGTTCTTCTTATGATTTTCTTGTCTGGCTATCAACAAACCAAAATCAATTTAAGATTGAACATTGGTCTGCGGAGTCTGCTCTGTATTTTCTGCTGCACAAGAGGCGTGATAAACAAGCATTATTTGAATGACTCGTACGCAATGACTTGTACGCAACTGGATAATCCTTTAACCAATCAGACCACAAGAGGCAACGACCCATCGCTTCTCTATCGGTCATCATGTTAAACCTGCCAATAGATAAGCCAGTCTGTGATTGGTTCTCGCAAAAGTATAACAGAAGCAGTAGAGATGAATGTACAGGTTTACAGACCAAGTTGCAGGCCGAAATCAAATCGCTGGCAGATCAGGCTGGGTTTACCCAGTCTACTGATTTTCAGTAATGTTATTAAATAGGGCTGTCAATTGATTAAAATATTTAATTGCGATTAATCACATTATTGTCATGAGTTAACTCACAATTAATCGCATTATTGTCATGAGTTAACTCACAATTAATTGCACATTTTTATCAGTTGTAAATGTATCTTAAATTAATGTGTTTCAAGTTTTTAATACTCTAATCAACATGGGTATGAACAAATATGCATGCTTTATGCAAATGTACGTTTATTATTAGTGAAACCATACATGTTCAATAATACAGCATGAAGTCTAGACAAGTATCAAAGGTCACAGATGTTTTTCAACGAACTTGTTCATGTCCCAAGCCTAAGCTTAAAAATTCAGAATAAGCAGTGATTTCTCTCATTTTAAGAATATAAATAAAGGGAGTTTTTACACTGGCAGTTTAATTCAGAACAGCGCACAGTTCGTATGAAAAATTGGTAATGTGAAAGCTGTCATGCGGACCAGGGAGCGCACCAGTACCACACCATACCTGGAGGAGGTCCATATTTCATGAGTAGGAATATAGTGTGGCCCCTTTAACCTGTTAAGCTGATTTCTAAATTTTGAAAAAATCCTAAGAAATGTATACTCAGACTAAAACAAATACAGTTTGTGAATCCTTTGCACTAAAAGCATAATTATGGTCTCATTTGAAAGCAGACACCTGGCAGTTTACTGTAAAGTCAAAATGATAATATTTTTTATAATAAAAAAAAGCTATAATAAGCTTCAAAGTTTTGTAAAGTTATTAGAAATTTATTTGTATGATATATCTTTATGAAAATAAAATTGAAGTGGGCCTTGGAGAAATCTAGAAATGCACTACAGCTAAAGACACAAGTCTGACCATGTTATATTTCAGATCTGAAGATGATCAGTCTAAAACTCTGCATTTTATTAAACGTTTTACAAGATCGTTTCATGTGATTTTATTTTGAGATATCGCTGAAATATCAACTGATGTTTATTGCCACATCTTCTCAGCTTTCAGTCGCTGTATTGCCTCTATTGTTTAGAGGTGCAAACTGCCCCATTCAGTTTGTCTCCCCGGCATTCACACTTCTGCGGACTGGTTATGGCTCCAATTATTATTCTTTTGTCTGCATTATAATTACTAACGATTCTCTATTCAAACTGTTCTATTCAAACCTCATTTCTAAATCAAACCTCTCACTTTACCCTCACTGAGACTCTATTGAATGCATTTCGTCCAAATAAGCATTTCAGTAGTTTTACATTTAGAAAATGTTCATAAAAATAAAGTATTTACTCAGTGGCAGGTGCATCTAGGGCAAGCTAGCATGTTAGCTTAGCATACCAGCAAAACAACAATTTATACGATTAAAATCATGTTTTATTCAAAACTTGCTTCATATCACTTTATATTTTATATGTAGAGTGTTTTATATAACAATATGTGATCTCATATAGCTTCGGGTCAAAAAATCTGACAGAAAATATACAATGCTAAAAGCTATGTGGAATAGCATTGCATTATAAATATCATCTATTATGAAACCACCCAACATGGCATAAAGAACACAGACCAACCATATATTGCCGCGATTGTGTGTTTATTGTCTTAAAACGTGTCTATCTGCATAAAATAGCCATCTGACGATCGCTAGAAAGCAGCTTTGGTCATGTCAGATACTTCCTGAATGTCACATGGTGTGTCTGTTCTTCATCTATGCATAGGGGAGTGAATTTTCAGTAGTACAGCTTTCCAGCGCCCTCCGGCTGCCAGAATGAATTGAAAACACAGCATATCACAGCCGCTCTCATAATCACACATCCGCGGATTTTGGATAAAGATTGAATAAATAATACTTCTCTGTATAGAAATTTGACTCAAACGTGTGAGAATCTATCAATATTTCTCCACATCTGCACACTTTTGAAGTAAAAGCCCTGAGGGAAGTTGTTTTGTCGAGTGTCTTCATGACGACCAAGGAGGATTTTTTTATGAATGGGAGCAAATGACGCGCAAATTACAATCAAAAGGTAGCGACGCCCAAGATCATATTCATAACTCCTGGAACATATTAACACATTACGGTCACTATAAGACTTTGAGAATAAAACAGAGGTAAAAAAATTAAACTTTAGTCTTAGATCTTTTTAATGATGTATAGTTTGTCAAGGTAATTACTTACATCTGATAGTAATTTTGAGCTAATTTAAACAAAGAGACCTTCAGTGCGTCCTCGTCCTCGTGACGGTTATCAGGTTAAGAGCTGCTCATTCCCTATTGAACTGCCGGTATTTTGTGTGTGTGCCTAACTGTGCCGCGATTCACATGAACAGTGTTAGAAACACGGACTCGGGAGCGCTCTTGTTCAGAAAAGTAACCCGTGTATTCGTTTTAGCCAACTGTAATGTATTTAGTTCAATAAAACACATGTACTGGAAGTGGTGATATTGTTAATGATTTACCTCGGACATGAGCGAGAGCGAGCTTGCAGTGCATGGCGCTCGGACTGCAGAGAATGCGCTCAGTGTAAAAATGAACTTTTCTTTCGACCTGGAGTCTCATAAAAGTTAAACAGAAAATATGGTAGCTTATGTAGGCTATAACTGCACTTGTTTTCAGAATAGTAATGAAAAGTAATGTTAATGTTAGCCCTCTTCTTTCCCTATTAATGCTTGCTGCTACATCCTTTACATCTATGGCTTCTCTCAATTTCTTCAACTACAGGCCACGGATCAAACAGAACATGCGCACTGCGTTAACCGCACTTTAATAAAATGAGTGCCGTTAAAATGAATTTGCGTTAACACGTTAATTTTGACAGCCCTATATTTAAAATATTGTTTAGGAAGACAATGTTCTCCTGTACTCACGGTATGTTAGAGAGATGAAGTGTAGCTGAAGGGGGGAAGATGTTCTGGAAGTTCTTAGACCCAGGCTTCTTGAAGCGATGCAGTGGAGAACTGGTGAAGTCTTTGGTCAGGCCCTGATCATCTAAACCCTCCCTAGGCAACTGCACCGTCTGGTGCTTGGAGAGCGTCACACGAATGATCTTTCCATACATCTTCTGCCCATTCAGATGGCTCATGGCTAGATCATGAAGACACGGAGGTACGCCATGAAATAAACACATTACGTGGTGTTAATCGCGGAGAAAAAAACCCTGTGCATCAGCTTACCTAACTGGGCTTGGTTTCCATCAGACATCTGGATTAGAGCACTGTCCTTCTTATTGTAAAGAATCTTCACGCGCTGCACATCACCGTAGACACCTTCGGTTAAGTGAGAGGCAGATGGAAGAGGGAGGGAAGGAGGGAGGAGGAGAGGAGTGAACCAGGAAGGACAAGTTAGTGCTTCAGAAGCTCCGGTTCTGACATGAAAGGTGAAGATGATGGTACAAATCTTCCAAATTATCTACACCAAAGAGTCCAAAACAGTTTTTCTAACAGACACAACATATTTTGATACGCCCTCCAAAAACAAGCTCATGTGATATGGCAAAGTTAAAATCAAAAGCTTACATGCAAAATAATCAACCATGCATTAATATAAGCTGTACATGAAGAGAGACAGATAGAGCAAGATAGAGACAGAGGCTTCGAAAGCCAAGGATAAAACATAAAAAATAAAAAAAATAACCAAAAATAACTATTTCATTTGAAATTTGGCATAATAGAACTAAAATTAAACTGGAAAACTAGGAAACTGTTGATAGAGTAGTGCCAGAATCTTAACTAGTCCTTAAATGATAAATGAAAGAGAAAAAACAACTGAAATGAAATTAACAATAGATAAACAAAAAGAGATAGATTGCTAACGATAACATACCGAAGAGGGTAAACAGACTTTGGGGCGTAACCATCTTTAGAAGGAGAGAAGAGCAAGCAGCGTAAGACAGGAAGAGAGAAGAGTCGAGGTAGAGCGGAGATGAACAGATCATCCATAACGGAGGGTGGTTTCCCGTAGAATGGTGAGGTGGTCATGGAGCATGGGTCAAGGCAGTTAATTGGGGCAAGTCGGTCCGAGGAGGAACATTTGTTTTGGTTCAGGCACAAAGCATGAATGGGTGGAGGGCGGGGAGACAGGATTGCAGGAGAGAAAGGGCCAACCAATCACAGAGGAGTCAGAAGAGGAGAGGGAAAAGGAGGGGTTGGAAGCAGCGTGGAATAAAAGGGAGAAAAAAAAAAAAAGTTGGAAGGGGGGACAAAAATAATATACAGGTCAGTACATAGGAAATGCAGGAGTTTGGTCAGAAAATGGCAGGGTTCTCTTTTTTTGTTCTTTTGCTTCCCCCGACTATGTTTAACAGTGCCAAACGTAGTCACCCGAGACCGAACGTGGGCAGGGCACATTTACTCAGGCTAACTGCAGCACAGAAACGCTGAGAGGAGGCAAAGCATGCAGAGAAAGTGGAAAGCTTTGGTATGAGGAAGCGTTAAGAAACAATAACCAAACAAAACAGCAGCCTATAGCTGTAAAGGGGCGGGGCCATGCAGCGGTTAGGCATGAAAACCACCTTGCAGAGTTATGGCATCAATAGAGAGCACGTCATGTCGAAAAACTCCACAAACCCACAAGTGTTTGGGAAAACAAAAACCATGATGGGGAAATTACTGGGACACTTCAAAAAGACAGAGAAATCATAGTGAGAGAGAGTGTGAGAGAGATGAGAGAGGCGGGTGGGGCTACCACGTTTCATACCAACTTTGAATAGCTTAGAGAGAGGCAGTGGAGCATCAGGAGAGGAAGAGAGAGATACAGCTTAGAGAGAAAAGACAGTTAGATATTACTTCCAGACAGAGCGCTTGTGAAAAGGTGAGAGAGAGAGAGAGAGAGAGAGAGAGAGAGAGAGAGAGAGAGAGAGAGAGAGAGAGAGAGAGAGAGAGAGAGAGAGAGAAAGAGAGCCAAAGAGAGCCAAAGAGAGAGAGAGCCAGAGAGAAGGGAGAGGGGGAGAGATAAAGAGAGAGGAGAGACAGTGATCAAAATTTGCACAGAGGAGAGACTGCAGAGAGACCCTCCATTTTGACGAAAACCTTACTGAGAATGCTTTCAGTATATTTCTGCAAGTATAAATGTCACAATAGAGAACAAAGAGCTACAGGTTTCAATTCATTACTACTCACTATCAATTCACTACTAACGGCAAATATACTGAAATAACATTGAACATAATATATGAAATACACTGAGGATGGAAATGAGACAGGTCAATCTGAATTCATGTCAAGACAAGTCACCTGCTCAGTGTTTATCATGTGAGACTGAATACATCATTCTGATTCTAATTCACATTAGAAAAGTGACTGAAATGACTTTGAAATCAGCTTCAAAACATCCAGCAAGAGAGCAAAGTCAACATGGGAATGCGATTACAGTGTTTTTGGGATAAAGAAAGCCCTGATTATATATTTAGCAGGGCTGGGTAGTGGCACTTATCATTTTTTCATGAGGTGCATTGTGAGACAAACACTACAGGATCACTTTAAAGGGATAGTTCACACACAAATTTAAATTGTAATATAATTAACCCACCCTCATGCCGTTTTAATTTACGCTTTTATTCACATATAAACACTGATCATTCCACATACATCAAGCTGGGATCAAGCTCAAAACCCATGAGGTGTATGTGCGCTGCTCTACGTTTATATGTGAATAAAAGACTAAATGAAAACTTGTTCATCGTATCAAGGCTGGAATTCAAGACAAGACTCTTGAAATATGAACAGATTTTAAAATAGCAGGCATCATACTATTTCCGAAATTGTAAATGGTTACAGGGAAAAAAAGGGCATTTTAGACTAAATGACTGAGGATTATATATTACTAGACTTTTAAGTTGGTCCAAAGCCGAACACACTTGCACAGAAGCATGCACCTTGTTGCTAGAAGACACATGACAAATTAAAACAATTACGTTATATACAGCTCTGGAGCATGTTCCTCCCCTGGTTTTTGACCATTCCCTCTTCTTATTATTATAATACAGTAACTACATGGCAGTGTTAACATCCTTTCAGAGATCACATTATCACTCGTTATCATTCACAAACCTTTCAATTCTGGTTGGGATGACCAAAATCTTATTTCATGATACGAGTAATTTAATATTTTAAATGTAATTTTATAATTATAATATAGATTTTTAATGTTATCTTTGTTTTTAAAAATAAGCAAAAAAATGCTAATTACAAATATGACTAAAACAATGCTTTACACTGTGTCTAAACAGTGCCTAGGTCTATTTAACAGTAGCACGTCAAGAAAGAAATTAAATAATCAAATATAAAACTGCTTAGGCCCCGATCACACAGAACGCGTTTTTGCAGCAAGAGGTGCCTTTTTTGAATGGATTTCGGTTGGCAGAGAGCGTTATGTGCGCTGCTTATGCGCCCTGGGCGCCTCGCACTTTTGAAGGAGCGCTCCGAGCGCATGAAGTTGAAAAAAAGTCAACTCTGAGCGGAAAAGCACGCAACATCATCGTGCTTATTTTCTGTTGTTCAATCGAATGAATGAAGAGGCGGGCCTTCCATTGTGTTGACCGTTACATTGATTTGACTGACAGAACAGGTGATTCGGGGGTTGCCTAGAAACATTTTCGAACCTGAAAAACGCGTTCGGTGTGATCGGGGCCTTAGTCTTCACTCTATAATTTAACTATACACTGATTCTTAATAAATATATTTTAGTTATTTAGCCAAGCATGTGGTGGTTTTCTATTCTTCGTTGTTGTTTGATGACCATTAATCACACAAATATTAGGACTGTATAAAGACTTGCACGGATCTAACTACATCAACTGTATACGTTCACTAAAGATATCCGACTGTGTTTACCTGAATACTCGCCAGGACGTGCATTTTGACATATTTTTGACCATTAAAACCCAAACAATAATCCTTGAAAGAACTGAATCACGATAACGTTGTCTAAATGGCGTGTGCGCACGCTTCAGGTCAGAGTCCGGCTCGAGCACGTCCCGCGCTGCGCTTTATTTTCTCATATTTCTGGTGCTTTCTCTGTCATGCGCGCCACGAATATATTTAACTCTTCTACTTCCAATGTTTAGTGAACGGTGGAAGCAGAGCACTGCACCCACGTCCTGACACCTGCTGTTACACATCGACGCAAATTAAGAAATACAGCTCATATTAGCACTGTCCTCCTTAAAGTACCGGTACTAATAAAATTCCATATCGTACCGTTTGTAATAGCAGGGTATCGCAATACTTGTCTAGTACTGGTATATCGTGCTACACTATTTCTATGGCATCTCTGTCAAAGCCTAATTAGCTGGTGAAGTGGATTTACTTAGAGTTAACGAAAGTTATCACAAGCATTATAACGTTTAAAGCGGATGTCATAACAAATGTCAATAGGTAAACAAGTGGTTCATTCATAAATCCGTCAGATCTTAGCGGAACACAGAGCACAACGAGCGCAGAGCTGTAAAGGGGCATGGATACATAAAGTCTATATGTCTAAAATCATGATATGTTTTGACTGTGGGGGTCCTAATGCTTAGAGATTTACACTGGTAACCCGAGGGTTGCGGGTTCGATTGTCAATAAGGAAATGTAGATGGAGGAGTGAATGAACAGATCTCTTCCACCATCAGTACCCACAAGTATTGAGCAAGGCACCTAACCCCACTACTCCAGGTGTGTGTGTGTGTGTGTGTGTGTGTGTGTGTGTGTGTGTGTGTGTGTGTGTGTGTGTGTGTGTGTGTCAACGGTTTGCAGCATGCGAATGCTCAGTACTCACTGCTTCTAATGTGTGTGCTTTAACTCGGATGGGTTAAATGCAGGACAAATTGGCAGTGAGGTGCTATAAATGTTTTTACCTGTGGTTATCATGATCTACAGATGTATGACACTATGGAAAACCAATTTTAATCAGTTATAGCTAATATTTAGATTTAACCCCCCCAAAAATGAGGTTAAAATATTTACAGATGTTAACATTTTAGCTAATAAAAAAAAATACATTTACATCTGCATCTCAAGCTAGTCAACTCAAATTACTGTCAAATGTGTATTTCAAGAAACAAAACATGATGCAACAAAAACAGGTGCTGGTGCCACCATCTGCAGAACTTGATGCTGGCACAGGTGCTACTTCTCTCAAATGTTAGACCTGAGAGAGAATATTAAATGTCTTCATCCGTGCTATGAAAAGTAACAAAAGTCTTACGGGTTTGGAATGGCATGATGGTGAGTAAATGATGAAACTTCCCATTTTATAGGTAAACTATCCCTTTAATTTTTCACATTTGTATTATTTTGGCCCATTACAGGTTACAAGAAAAGCAAATATTCTGTAATATTATGCAAGATTTGGAATGATGAGTATACTAAAACACTGAAAGCATAAATGTGTGGGGCAGCTGCTAATTATGCATTGAAAGCATCTTGGGATTAAGAACTGATATCGGATCTTTAAATTGATCAATATGTTTTCACCCAGCCCTAGTACTTCCTGGAAAAACATCTTTAAATTAAACAATCTTGAAAATGCTTATATCACCAAGAATCCCTTTTTTTTATGTTTGAATCTTGCAACACAGCAACGTTTCAAGCATGTTAACATTGCTCTAGTCCCAAATGTCATGAAGGTGATGTTGAGGCCCTTTGAACTAAAAAATGATCTTAAACAGATGAGGACTGAACATATACAACCTGAGACATACAGTGTACTGGTGACCTGATTGACACAATGAGAAGACTGTGAATAGAGAGAGTAGGGACCCTTTTGCGAGTGGGTGTTTTGTGGAGGTGTACTGACCTCATCGTTGAGGTTGCTGACCAGGAGCACTCCGCCAGGTACCGAATGTCCGGACAGTGCCACCCTCCCTGCAGCCGCCGCCGCCGCCGCCGCCGCACTCAGGGGGCTGATGGCCCCTACAGAGAGAAAGAAGAAGAGAGGAAGGACCGTGTCAGCCCACATAACCAAGAAGAGCTGACGGCTCAGCATCTCAGCCCCATCTGCCCTGTGGCCATGCATTCTAACTGTCTGCACCCAACGCACCAAGCACATCTAGTTATCCAGCCAACACCACACACCTCAGGCAAACCCACATCCCAGAGTCAATATCTGCCACTAGGCAGATCGCTATCTAAACCGATTTCACACAGACTGGTGCTCTGGAGCAATATCCGAAAAAACGAAATTGCTTTTTGGGTCCCTTCTGCTTGCTGTAGTTAGCCGCTCCATAGGCCGCACTCTGCTTTAGCTAAAGAGAACTTGTGTTTGGCAGTTTGGATTGCCAGTCTGTCTGAAATACGGGCCTCTAATTAGTGTGTGTCAATCTATTACGTCAGGCCCATAATGCAGAATAGAAGGGCTTATTGTTGCAGCTTCAGATTTATGCTTTGACAAATAGCGACACTGTTTATGAATACTGCATGTCAAGTCAGGACAAATGGTTGGGGTGGTTTTAACATGAAAGCCCTGCCAATTCTGACAGCACTGGAAAAGTCCCTGTCCTTCAGAGGGAAGAGCGCATTCAAGTAGGGTTAGAAAATCAAAAGGAAAAAAGGAAAGTAAATGGAAGCATAGGTACCTAGAGAAGATGGAAACCCTCCACCACTAGAGTAGGAAGTTACCATTCCAGAGGGAGTACCTAAGGAGAACGTGTACAGTCAAAGTCTTACGGGATCAAACACAGACTGGGGGCCGTGGAAGCGGCAAAAACGTAAAGCAACGTGTTTGAATGGCACATCAATTAGACGGGATTGCATTTCAGGCACCATTGACCCATTTTCCACAAAGAACTAGAAAACTTTCATGAATCACAATAGAGGGGAAGCATTCATTCACACCTCTACCCTGCTCTGAAACTAAAGCTATGCAGACAGGAGATGATGATGCATGTCAGAGAATGACAGGGTAGATGGGTCTTAAAGGTGTGATTGAGCAACGCTTGTGTTAGAGGCACACATGAGAGCGGTTTCTAACATACCGAGCAGGGAGGTGGAATCTTTGCTGAGAGCGGCGGCCACTGACGGGTCCACCGCTGGTTGGCCATCTCCTGCGGGCAGCTCAGGCCGGGTGTAATCCCGGCTTTTATCGTTGTTGTATTTTACGTTCAGGTTGACCAGCTTGGAGAAGTCAATGCGCAAAGTGCAGCAGGAGTTGTATATGTTCTGGCCATCCAAAGACTTTAATGAAAGAAACCGAACAAGAGAGATTGAAGATGAGTTTGTATATTCTATGACAAGGGTGAAAAAGGGTAAGAATAATTACATCCAGCGCATAATGTAGGGCCCAGGCTAAAAGTAATAAAAACGCCCCTCTACAAGTAATGACAACTGCAGTCATTTCATCACATAAATGAAAGAAAGGTACTAAACCAACATATGACTGGATCATAATTTGCCTGTGGCCATAACCATCACATTAAAAATCTCATAACAGTGCTTTGGCACATCATTACACATTTATGGAGTTTGCGGTGGTTTCAATCCTCCTCTTCGTCCACTCACCAGTTTGGCCTGCTGGGCATTTACTGGGTCACTGAACTGAAGAAGAGCCTGGAACTGATTATTTTTGGTGAATGTGATTATCTTCATGACGGTCCCAAACTTTGAGAAGATCTAAGAGAGAACAGTGCAAAGTCCTGTTAATATGGAGGCATGAATGTGTAAAAATACATTTGGCTTGTTTTTTTAACTGCAGTTTATTCCAGATGGATGCCTGCTGTGGGCAGTGACCTGTTGGAGGACGTCCAGGGTGACTGGGTAGAACATGTTGTCGATGATTATTCGCAGTACTGGGCTGGGGGCAGGTGTTAACACACTCTCACCAGCCGTGTCCGAGCTTGGAGAGCCGCCCTCCTGGACCGCCGACACCGCCTGCAGCACGGCCTGAGCTCGCTTCAGAAGCAAAGCAAGGGAACAGATTAGTACTGGAGCAATGCCAGTTACACACTTCCGTTGATGCTATATTTTACTTACGAAACGTTAAAACAAGGAGGAGTGTGTTTTCTAACCTGGTTGAGTGCACTGTCAGTCTTGAGCTCTTTGTGGTTGGAGTACTGAATGAACACTGGGACATTACGCACTTGAGGTGTAACAGCTGTGTAGTAGTTCACCATGGTAACAGCTGCTTCCTCTGTTCCCAGCTCCAAAAATGCCTAATCGTGGGAAAGTGTTAAAAATAAAAAAAACAAATGGCTAAGCAAAAACTTTGTTCATTCAATTTGCAAACAGGTTCTGACAAGCCATTTTAAGAACTAAATTGAATCTCAGAAGACTCATCTCAACAGGAGCTGGGTTTAATGCTCCTCACCACCACCACCCATCACATACCTGATTTTTGCCTTTAAGCATCAGGATATTAGTGACCTTTCCAAAGGGCAAGCCCAGGGCGATGACCTCAGTCTCAGAAACCTCATTGGGGAGTTTCCGAATATGAATGACTCTAGACGGTGGGCTATCCATGCTGTCCTCCACCCTCAGTTTCTTACTGTCACCTCCATTAGCTGTCAAATAAATCAAAAATACAGCTTTTATGTGTTTTTATCCGGTTTATATGACATTTAAAAAAGAACAATATATATTGTTTGACAATAACTTGGGAAATTATCAAAAATACACTGTTTGAGCGCATTAGATCATCTGCTGTAAGCAACAATGAATTTTTTCCATATTCTATTTGTAATTCATGAATAAGGGAAAATGTAGTTAAAAAAAAGTCACATCTGTATATGAATTAACATCCATTCACACAAGAAGTGCTCTCATATTTTGCTTGCACACTTTTTAATTGTTGGTCTATATATGCTTGTCAGGTGAATGTTATTGGCCATTTTGCAGTACCTTGCTGTTTTTCAGCATTTCACACCATAAGCATCACGTTTTAAAGAAAGCTTGTCAAGTGAAAAGTAGTTTTAGAAGTACCACATTGCATCTCACGTTCATTTTAAGATCTTGTTGTTAATTTATTTGCGCTCCATATAATTATTGTAAAAGAACGTGTAAATGCCCCATCCTGTCTAAAGGTTTTTTCATATACAAACACCCACTAAAGTAGGCTAGTAAAATAACAAAGCTCGTTCTATTCTGAGTTGAGACGTTTCCACAGATATACACTGTTCATACACAATTCACAATTGTTCATACACAATTTTATGATGTTGCACAGAGTCCTACAATGATTATATTATATTATATTATAAAATGAAAATGTATAATTCCTCAACAAACTAAAAAAAGTGTGTTAAAATTTGTGTGAATTTCTTATTTTTTAATCAAATAAAATATTAAGAATAAATTATATTTCCCAAAAATAAGAATGCTCATATTTTTTTTATTTTTGTTCTTTAGACAAAAATTAAGAATTGAAATACTTGAAAAGAATGCTCTTTAAAATCAATCATCAATAACCTTGTAACGTTATGATAACTACCAACTTGTGGGATATCCCCAAAAAGTGAAATTTTTAATGAATTTATTGGGCTGTTTAAAATGTAAAATTACAAGCTTATAAAACTTGTTGCAATAAATACTGTATCAAATACTTCAGTAGTCTTTCCCATGCACGCAGTTTACGTTGGCCCATGATTTTTATCCAAACCTACCAAGGGCCGTGTTTCCACTGTCAGGCCAAAAGCGAGCATGCTAGTGTGCCAGAGCCAATCGCACATCCACTCTCACTTCCAGAGTTTGATCATGCCTCCTCGGGCTTCCTTGGGGTCAATGGCAAGGATTTTTGGCCCTCTGAATACCATGGTCCAAAGTGGGCCAACTGGAGCTTGAGGAGTGGTTACGGACAAAGGCGAAGTTTATCAGTCAGGAGATTTAACATTTTTCAGGCTACCAGCTCAACTCAACATGTAAGATTTTTTTATTATTATTCAGCTCAAAACACTTTCAGACACCAGCGAGTTTTTGAAATAACGTCCAATTACGATCTGATGGGAATTCTGATGGAAAATACCAGAGACCACTTGAACGAATGATTATAACGATTATATTTATAATCATAAATGACTATAATCGTGTATTTATTTGGTTTTATGGTTCATCTGTCTTTTCCCTGTGGCTTTTTTGATACCGTACTTCTGCATCCGCACATTTCAGTATGAGTCATCTCTGGTTAACTCATAAAACTCACAACTCCTGTTATCTGTCCGTGAGCTCCCTCTGTTGCTCTGGCAGAAAGGATAACATTGTAGCGAGTCGGAAGAGATCTGTGGTAACAGTGGAAATGCTGCTTGATTTTGGCCATGCAGCTCAAAGTCCAAGGCTATTGGCCCTGCCCGGCATGTGGTTAGCCCTGACTCACACCAGCTCAAAAATGGAAAGGCACCCTTTGAGACCTTTCTTTCTAGCGCTAATTTCCTGTACTAGAACCTCCAGCTCCTACTTACAGAAGTTTTTATTTTTATTTTCTTCCTCCAATGTCAAATGAGCTGAATTGTTACAGCAAGTAAATTCTCATATGACTTAAATAAATTAATGATCTTACACACTTTACAATCGAATAAATGACCAGGATGTCAATGCAACATTAAAAATAAAAAATTATAAAACGATACCTTTAAAATAAAAAATAAAAATGAAGATGTTCCTTTAAAAAAAAATTTTTTGAATACAATAATTTTTCAAGAAATGCACTTAGGAACATTCTAACGAAATTAGAATTTATCTTAAGAAAATATTTTTTCTAAAATCCAACCCCAAATTTGACGTTTAAAAGACTGCATCTGGAATTGGTAACACAATTATTATTTTTATCAAGTGAGTGGTATTATTTAAAAAGGGGTTAAACATTAAAAAAAAAAAACTTTTCAGGAAACACTTTATAATAACATTGTTATACGTCACTTAAAAGTTATTAATTGATGAACTAATCATTCACAAAACCTGACTATACATTCATAAATAATAAATAAGTGATATGCTAACATTTTATTAATCTTTTGTTAATTTGGTTATAAGTCATTAATAAATTATTAGTTAATAATACATTCATAAATGATTAATAAGTGGTATGCTATACCGTATATCTGTATATATAAGTGATGAATAGTTTACACTGTGTTGAACACTATGTCAGTGAAGATAGACCGCTGTCATCTCTGACAGATATGGACTCTTTAACCGCTGTGCACATGATGTGAGCTTTAGTTAAAACTGGTTCACATTATCACTAGATCCCACAAATAGCACAAGTCTTTGCTGATGACTGAAAGGAGTTATCATAACCCACTTACAATCCCCTGACAGCAAGTCATTTATATCCCCTTGATAACACATAACTTACTCTTCTTAAAAGAGTTTTAGCGTCCTGCATGTTTGTGCTTTTGAAAACAGACAAGCTTACAACTTAATGTGTTTGTTTTATATTTGTTCATCATTTGTTTAAGATTAACCATTTTTTATTGAGATTCTAAAACAATTTTGACCAACACTTCAATGATTTATAAGTGATAAATGTATCAACGAATTACTAATCAAACATCTACTATTGATCTGTTTTGATTTAGATCATGATTTAATGCTATTATAAAGCGTTACCATTTTTCAGTTATCAACAGAAGATGAAATCTACTGATTTTTTTTACACATTTTCTGTGCTGATTTTACTAAAAATAAATATTAGTGGAATTCGGCGGAATGGATTTAGACACCTGTGACCTTATTACATAAGTATTACTGCACCACCGCATTTGAGTGTTGCTAAATGCTGCTGAAGAACTATAGCCTGGTGACTTTTGCTTTTAATTTGTTATCAGTAAACCATAACTTTTTTTTACTGTCTGTATATTTTTGTATATGTAAACATTTTATAAAAGCAATAAGCCCCATGAAGCCATGGTTTACTAATTTTAGAACAGATTAGGGGGGTTAGCTTTTCTAAAGTAGCTGTAAACCACAGCTTCTTGAAGCTTATTGCTTTAAAATGGCACTGCATTCTAGACACTTATAAGTAATAAGGATGTGTAGAACTTTGTGAATGACGGATGTCTCAAATCTGTGGCGCTTCCTGTGGTGTTTTACTATGTAGACCTAGTTTTCGGTAATACATTTTATACAAAAAAAAATCTATAATTGACAAAAAAAATCCCAGCATAATAGCTGATAATAGTTCGTATTTATCTCTTACCAGTGACTGAAGAGTTTGGACTGTTGTACAGACTGCCAGACAGCAAGTCATCTGAGCTTCTCTAGAAAGACACAGATGTACACTGCAAATTCAGTAAATCATTCAAATGATTAAAATGTAGTATTAACTCATATAACGGTTATATGTATCCATTATCACATTACAGAGTTTAATCCAAGATAATATGGGGTCTCTGCTGATTAACTCTCTCAGATATGCTTTGATAAAGCCTGTAAAATTAAGGGAAGGCGAGAAAGGCACAAAACACTTACCTTCACACCAACTGCAACATCGCTTGCAATGCTGAAGGGAGAAAACAGAAAAAAATTAAAGTTTCACTAAATCACATTCACATTGATGCCACTGGTACACTCATTTCTCAATAACACATTATTTACTATTTACAGTAGTATTGTCAGCAGTTTGTTATAATAAGCGTGTTAAATCTCACATACAAATGGATTGTGAAAAACAGCAATATTCGGTAATGAAACATTTATATTCAGCTCGCGGATGGAGCGAGTGACCGTTACATTCAAACAAAGGGAATAGGACGCGCCCGCACGCGCAACTACTGTGTTAGCCGCTGAGCTAACGTTAAACGACATAACGTTACACATCCCTGTTGTTCATATAACACGAAACACTTTATACGCTTATTTTAAATTACTCCGTATATTGTTATTTGATTTACTGTACATGCATAATATGACATCTAGTAAGCGGTAAAATATGGTTTGTGGAGCTAGCGCGCATTTGTTATTATTAGCCAATGTTGGCTGATGCATCACTGGTCTGCGTGAGCGGCCCTGTCAGAACGCGAAGATTGCGACTAACCTCGCTCCAAAATGATCTTAAAATACCTTCAAAATGGCATATTTTCCACTTAATCCGTAAACAACCCAACCTTACCCGTCCATTGCAGGAAAACGTTCTTCACGGTGTGATACTGATCGCAGGAGCAGAGGAGCTTTCGACACACGCGCGGAACTATGCAAAATGGAGGAGAGTCTGTTATTCACGGAGTCACCCGAACACACCCGAGGCACCGCCGAACCGACGAGCACTAAATGTTAGTCACAAACAAGAAAATAAAAAACAATCATTATGGGGTTTTGCAGCACAGCTAGCTGCATTATTATCATTAACTGCGTACAAGTTTAGGCCAAATATACTTAGACTTTGATATCAGTTTAAGTAGGTAAGCCTACTTAGGTTATTTTTGAGAAATGCATAAAAGGTAGCCTGAACGCAGGACCTTATTTTTAGATTAAAAGAAGTATAGTCTACAACTAATAACACACTTGAATACAATTATTTTCGTAAGGGTTAATTATTTTAACCAAATAAAGAATTCATTAAAATGTAAAACAAAACAAAAATTGTAATGTAATGTTAAAAAAGTGCATTGTTGTAAAAGCAGAACTGAGATCTGAAAATGTCTTTATACAAGACTGTAGTTTTGGTAGATTATTTTAGGCCCATATCTAAATTTACTGCTACAGTTTGTCAGGGCATCTTAATTCTACACTGAAGAAAAATGTAATTTGTACAGAACAATGCCATAGTAAACATCTATTAGTGCATGACATATTATTTAAATATTTTTTTCTTATTTTTGAAATAAGCATTTATTAAAATAATTCATTAAACATTTAGAATAGTGCCATGCTTGTTATGATGATGTTGTGCATGACTGTTGTGCATTGTGCATGATGCTGTGCACCGTCTACATGTATTGGGCATGATTTATGAACAGGCCACTTACAGTGATCTCTGATTGATCATGTGGCTTTCTAATGCACCACCTGCACAACAGTGGTGTTTATCAGAACATTTTAGGTTAAACAAGGAGATTTAAGTTTATCCCAAATTACTGGAAACATTGTCACCGTATTGTTTATGGTTGTTTTTACTGTAAAATGAACAGAATATTTTTTTCACATCTTTGAATGAAAAATGTTTTGTGAGAAAAAGGGTGTCAAAAGTGTATTTTTAGGTGTACAACAGCTTGTTGCTGGGGCAGGATCCATAAAAGAACATTGTTTTACCTTTTGTACACCTAAAAGGTGCATATTTGCTTCTTAAATTTGTACCTTTAAGTACTATGAATCTTTTTGTGGTAAAAAGGGTACAGATTCGTCCTTTTAAGGGCACTGCCCCAGCAACAAGCTGTTGCACACCCAAAGATACAATTTTGACATAAGCATGGAAAACGAAGTACTCAAAAATCAACTTGAGCAACCTTTTGTGTTTTGCTCAGCGACCCTTTAAACGATGTTGCAGATTGCCGTAAGATCATCACACTTCACTGTTCTGAGAGCCCACAGGGAAAATGCAATCATTCGCTGGACGGAGGGGGCCCAGTCGGCTTCAACTGACCACAGATGAAAAGATGTTTACTACACATTTCTGCACCAAATGTAACAGCTTGGCCTGAGCATCATTATATACCCTGTATTGATTTCCAATAGCCAGCACATGATGTGACTGTTGCCTCTGGGGCCTTGGTCACCAAGTGAATTGGGAGCTTGCAGTCCTTTGTCACTGAATCAGATTATTGATGAGAGAAGTGGGCCTTCTGGCTATAGTGTTTCATATAACCTTTACCTAACCCTCCTCTGCTTGTCCAACACCAGTTTGGCCGTCTGTGGAAAACTGCCAGTCCTTGCGGGTGTCCACTATTTCTGTGAACCTTGCAGAAACCAAACAGAGCTAATGCTATTGGTAAGAGGTCGCAGTGTGAATATACATGACTCTGTGGTTACCGTAAGGTTTGCTGCAGGGCTCGATCTGCCATGGTTACCTGATATAGCGTTTCCTTAATTATTCAAACAGTGCTGTGCATCTCATTTAGCTTGAACTCAGGTGAACTGTTCGATACGGTGAACCTGCTGACCCCTCTGTAATCACTACAATCTGTTTGCCTCTGTTGATTAAAGCCTTTTACAACATTCTCAGAAAGCCTGTATGGACCCAGAGGACTGGGAAGGGTAATAACGACACAAACAGGACCATAAACAGGACCCTTTTCAAGCCTGAGTCTTTTTGTAACAGTCCCTTTTGTCGATAGTCATTTCATATTAATAAAGAATGCTTTTTACCCTCTTTAAATAGTTAATATCTTTGACCGTGACCTTGAATCTGACTTCCTTTTGTAATATAACTTATTTCTCCCTGTATTCATATTTGGATTAGTCTGCCCATGCTTGTAATTCAAATCCACAGGTGAGCTGTTTTCAATTTCATTTCTTGTTTCTTGTTATTAGTGCATCAGCTTTGTGAAAGCAGTCCAAATGTGTATAAAGCATATTTCTGTTCTTATATGAATAACATTGTGCAGTTTGTTCACACAAAAAAGAACACAAAAGATGATTTTATTTATATACAAAACTACTCAGACCATAGCAGTATTTTCGATGAAAGGAATGAAAATGAAGCTGTGAGGGATAAAAGTACAGTGTGTTCAATAGATTGTACTGTAGTTTAACAACGTGCCAGTTATTCAGCTGATGAAACAGCTTTCCAAAAAACCTTTGTGAAGACAAAAGCTCCATAATGTGATGGCAGTTGAATCCAGTGCGTTCCATTGAAAAGACTAAGAGTCTAAGGTCTATTGGAACCCATTGATATTTTATGGACAAAAAACAGAGAAATCTTTGAAATTTTACTTTTTTATATTCTATATAGAAGAAAGAAAAGCATATGGGTTTGAAACAACATGAGGGTGACTTAAAGACGGACTTTTTATTTTAGTTTAATTTGTAGTCATTTTTGCACGCTTTTCTCATTTTATTAGTTTTATTTAATATTTATATATCTTTAATGAAATTTTATTTCAGTTTTTCAGATTGTATACTATATAACAGTTAACAATAACAATACTGATAACTGATGACAGATTTGTATTTTTTTTTAAACTATTCCTTTATTTTCTTCAACGTGTTTTTACTGGATGCTTGGAAACTTGACAAGGACTTAGTACTCTATACTAATCAATTTGTGATTACTTTTCACTTCTGAATCAAATTATATAAAGTCTGGAAATTACTTATAGATGTTAATTAAAGCCCTCATTAGAGTGCTCAATAAAGAGTTAATAGTTCCCTTTAAAGATTAAGTTATATTCTGTGCCGTCCTTCTTCTGTGGCCCATATTCAATAGGCTCTCTGAATGCAGGTTAAATTAATCCATTCTTTATTCCAATTAGATGCCAGGGTCTTTTTGTTCTCTTACTCTTTGTTGTCCTTGGTCCTTTGGTGTAGTATTACACCCCTGTATTGTTCTTCTGTGACCTCTACAAAAATAACCCAACAACTGAGATCTATGTGCTGATTGTGAGAGAGAAAAATAAATACACAGATGTTTATGGTCAGCTTCTTCTGATGTGGACAGTTCCCTCAGTTGTAAGAAAACATCAGTTGATGTGAAAAAAAGAAAGTGCCATTATCAGGTGAACACCCAGATATTACACTCACAGTCTTGTTGAGCCGCGTGGCCTTTGGGAGTGACGGCTTGTGATTTCAGACGTGTCTGTTGAAATGTCAGGGCACTTCACATTTCCGCCCCGCTTCCCTCAACAGGCCACCACCTCATCTTGCAGACAGGACAGTAGTGTTCAGATTTCCTCCGCTGGCCTGCCATGCACTGCTCTGCTATAATGGGCTGTGTCCACTAGGCTCCTGACCCTGCTTGATGGATGAGGTTTAACATATAGTAGAAGACAGCAGATGGGGCCCCCCCACACCACACACACACACACACACACACACACACACACACACACACACACACACAAGAAAAATACCTTGAGGTAATGGTTTGTTGTGCTCATTTACAAATAATTTTATTGTAATTTTTGAGCTGTAATTGCCATATTTTAGTGAAATTCTGCTGCACTTCCAGAAATCAAATGAATGTTTCAAGAATTAAATGTCAGGTTTTAATCTAAAAGCTGTAGCTCAAACAGTATGGCACTAGCAATGCCCCAGTAAGCAAAAGCCGTCATTTCACCGTCTCGGTTAGCCACAGACCCATACACTATATTGCCAAAAGTTTTGGGATGTCTGCTTTTACAAGCATATGATATCCCATTCTTAATCCATTGGGTGTAATATGGAGTTGTCCCACCCTTTGCAGCTATAACAGCTTCAACTCTTCTAAGCTTTCCACAAGGTTTAGGAGAGTGTTTGTGGGATTTTTTCACCATTCCTCTAGAAGCACATTTGTGAGGTCAGGCACTGATGTTGGATGATCAGGTTGATGTCAGGACTCTGTGCAGGCCAGTCAAGTTCACTCATTCATGTCTTTATGGACGTTGCTTTATGCACTGGTGTGCAATCATGTTGGAACAGGAAGGGGCCATCCCCAAACGGTTCCCACAAAGTTGGGAGCATGAAATTGTCCAAATTGTCTTGGTATGCTGATGCATTATCTGCTGTTTCCCTGCCAGCGGTTTAAAACAAAGTTTTGACATGTAGTAATGTAATAGCCCATAAAATATTTTGTTTATGAATATCTTAGCATGCAATATATCAAAAGAAAGAGCTGACCCTCTTCTTTTAAACAAAAATCAATGCTTCATGCATTCCGTTTTGATCAAAACTTGAATATGAATACGTTACATAAAAAAGCAACATTTTGAACAAAAAGCTGATAAAATCAATTTTTTGTCAAAAACTGCATTCAGATCAGATTCAGAACCATTATCAAGCACAGATGGAGTTTGGAGTCCATCAACACCCCTTATACTTGCAACGTCCTGTAGCTCCTCCTGGGTTGACATTTCATACAGTAACATTAGATAGTTTTGATTTATATGATGTTTAAAGTTGATGATCATGTTATTTATCATGTGCATCTGCTTACATACGATCGCTAGTCTTCCTCACGCGTGTTTTGATCAGGAGGTTCTGTACTCTTTCAGAAGATGTGTAATAGCACCCCCTAGTGTATAACAGTAAAAACACAGAAACCTGAAAAAGCCTTTTCTCACAAATAACAGAATATTACAGATTTGGTGGGGAAAGAGTTAAGAGTTACTTTCACTGGAACTAAGGGGCCAAGCCCAACCCCTGAAAAACAACCCCACACCCTAATCCTTCCTCCACCAAACTCTACACTTGGCACAATGCTGTAGGGATGGGTATAGTTAAGGTTTTAACGGTATGACTACTCTTACCGATACTCGATCCGGTACTTTAACGGTATCCTTATCGGTTATTTTTGTTAGACTTTATTATAATAAAAAGAAAACTTAAGAAAATAATTAACATTGTTGTTTATTTTGCTATAGATATTTTACATGTTCAGATTATAAAGCAATGTTTGAATATGAATATTAATACAAAATGAATATTAAACATCTATCACCAGTGCATTTTTAGAGGCATTTTTTGATTTATATATGCATACGATAAAAACAAGAAACAAAGTACAAACAAATGGTCAAATAAATACAGTAAATATACATTAAAACAAATATACAAATAAAATGCGGTGCTTTAATCTCAGGCAGGTCTACTAACATTATTGTTTGGGAATGACCTACAAAAGACATCTATCAAAAAAGAAAATAAAATAAAAGTCTTTAGTTTTATTATATTTATAAAAGAAATATAGGCTGTACCGAGTCTTTCCGGGAAAAACCGAGAGCCTGGAGGCGTATCATGTGGGCGGAGCTAAAGAATGACGAGCGCGCAGCTACAGCACAAGAGCTTCTGAAAGCTGACATCCTCAAGCGTGGAGATGAAAATATTACCCTAAATAAACCATGGCTATCCGATTCAACTAACAAAGATATGATACAGAATCAGATCCGGAGGCTGAAATAAATTGAACAGGAGAAGCAACAACAGCAGGACGTCTGTCTCTGTGGTATGTACTGTATTTAGTGGCCTGTCAACATTTGTGTGTCTTCACTCGTTTATGAGGACATGATTCGGTTTATGGACTATTGTATGCGACTAAACAAGCAAAACGGTTTTGCACGTCAGAATAGTGTAACGTTATACATAGAACAACAATGGAGTCCGTTAGCGCATTTGAATGATGAAGCATGCTTTGTGAAAACGCTAGGTTTATGTTTGGGTGGTTTTCCAATAAACAAACTGACACCTATAGTGGTCAGCTAAACAAATGTATTTAAACATACACCATAGATCGCATGCTCCACTGATAAATTAACTAATGTTATACACGATCGTGTTGTTTACTGATGTTTACTTACGCGACGATAGCAACAGCATAGACATTTGAAGCAGTTTTACTCACCGCTTGCTTCCAAAGCAGGACCGTGAACCTTTATCGTTGGCACAGGAGATCCACTTTTGCGACCGAAGCGTAACTTATGTTGTGATGCTTCCCGTCATTTCTGCGTTCAAATTGGTTCAAATGCAGTGCTGACTTCCCAGAATGCTGTGCTGAAGCGTTGAATTCGCTTGATGTCACCCATAGGAATAAAGTGGCACGCGGCGCAACAGACGTGTTGCACAGACTAGTGGATCTTCTGCACCTGAGAGCAGTGTTTATGGGCGGCGTGCATCTAGTCACACGCGCACACCTTTCCAGGAGAAGAGCCCGTACGGCCCATACAAGGACCTTCCGCTCTATTGACGTCAAACGGACCCATACTTGAAAAAAACTCTCCGAAACTTGTGAGAAACCGGAAGGAGCATTTTTGACAGAGAAATACTGCATCAAACGTCCAACTTAGTTTTTGAAACTTTGACTATGTTTAGGATGGGAATCCAAGTCTTTAACAGTGTAAAAAGCTCAGTATGCATGAAACAGCATTTCACCCCCCCTTTAAGTTTGGGGTTTAGGTGGAACCAGAGCCGTTTTCTATGGCTCTGGGTGAACCAATGCTCACAGCTGTGAAGGGAAGGAAGTTGCGCAAGACGGAACGCGGCATTTTTAATAGTTTTACCTCATTTTTAATTCCTGGTGTAAGACTGAAAAAACTAGTATATGCCGAAATGTCTGAATGAAGAACAAGGACTCTCTGAGAAAATAAAGGAAATTAGCATCTGAGCTTATTCATAGAGTTAGAGTCTCTGTCCGAGACGACATCACACTGAGTGAATCATCTATGAATGACTCTAATTTACATGCCTTTCCTTTCACATGAAACTTCCCCCAAACTACTGCTCCCACAAACTTGAGATCACCTGAAATGCACCAGAAATCTCTTTGTTACAATGTCAATCCTCACAATGCAGTATTATATGTGTTTGATATCGTTTGAAATGTCTCAGTGCGACTGGTACAAATATCTCAACTCCACAGAAGTTAACCAAAAGATAATCAATGTTTTAAGGGTTTAAAGATATCTTTCCTTGGTGTATGGTGGGTGTGGCTTTCAGCCATTTGGCCTTTGCATCAATACAAGTCTTGATCAATGCAAATTCCCATTGTGCACTCGTGTTTACATTTGAAAGAGTTTGTGCATTTGTTTCTGGGTATTTAAGGAAATGTTGCAAACAGCTCAGGGCTTGACACTTTAAACCGGTCAGCCCGTAATGCTGGATGTCTCGAGATAGCCAGCATTATGTAGTTTTCAGAAGTCAGGTATACATTTCATTCTTTACTTCAGACTATTTGATGTTATATATGGATTACCTTTGAATTGACTATGTAATTGGCTTTATACATTTACCTGACTGTTAAATAAATTGTTACACTTTGATGGATTCTGACTTGCTCTGGAATTATTCAGGTTGGGTATAATTTCAACAAAGGGTTAAACGGAATAATTAAATGTGTACTTAAACTATTAAAAATGAATGACCAAATAAACAATTGGCATTCTAACCCAAATTCTAAATTATAATTAAATGGAGTCAGATTAAGAGGAATTGGAATAAAATCCCCTTTTCCCCGCTGAAAAGACGAACGCGCAGCGAACTTCACCCGCCGATCGTTAGCCTCCATTGGGACGATTTGGGCGGCCTTACACTGGCAACCAAAATCGGAAATACAATAAGATTAATATTACAGGCCTGAAGTGTCCCCTAGACTAAACTTTTGTTGGCCATTATCGTCACTCATTAACAGGGACTGTCGTGTCATGTGCGCTGTATCCGTGTGAGATCTCGCTCTTGTTTGCTACTAGCAAAAATCTAACACATGGTTTAATATTATTGCTTATAGAAATGGGCAGCAATATAGAAATAGTTTAGCAGTTACATAGCCTACTAACTCTTCGTTTCAAAATAGAACACGTTTCTCTGCACACACTAATTTTATCAAAACACTGGAAATATGACTCAAAATTAAATTATTCTGTCAAAGTATAACGCTTGTTTTCACTTCACAAGGTACATGCAGTCAATCAAAAGTATACCAGGTTTCAAAATTCTGGCTATTGTTAACATTACAAAAACAGCATAGACTTTTATGTTTCAGTTTTACAGGTATTTGCATGCAAAACATGCAATACACCGTTTTTGCAATGAATTTCTTGTTCTGTAGGCTATGAAAACTCCAGGTTCACATTCAAAAGCATTCCATTAAAAAAGCAAATTCGTTTTTTTTTTTTTTTTTTACCTTTCACGAGTTGACACTGTATTTGGCGTACTGTCCGGGGGAGGGCTCCGGGCTCAGATTTTGGCCCGAACCCAGAGTACCCAGAGTCATGATAACCTGTTGCATAAGACATCAATGTGTCGCCACGAGCCACAGGGTTTAATATGGATTCGTATGTCTATGTGTTTTTTTACTCTTTTACTCTACAGTGACTCTCATAGAAAAACAGCATTGAGATAAAACAGCTTGGTATGTCCACCCTTGGATTCTGCACCTCTCACTGCATCTCTCACTGGGCCTGCTCTTCTCCCTGTGCCCCTTGCTCTTACTCTTCCTCATCCAGACATTACAGTGTCTTTTTCTGTTTCCAAAAACATCACTCCTTAAAGTCCTCCTTTTACTGTATAAGTGTCAATGTAATAGAAATAAAGAACCCCTGTCACTGAGTCTAAGCCAGACTGGAATCAGCTGTGTCAATTATTCAATTGTTTGTTTATTATCAGCTGATATATTGTTTTTAACTGATATCATTGCAGAAGCAGAGGTTTTTATACTGTATCTAAGGTTTGGAATATTGTGTTTGCTATTGTGGGATGTTGTGTGTTAACATTCGTAAAGGCTACAAAAACAATCCATAATTTTTTTGGGAGGTATATAGCCTGTCTGTTAAAAAAAATGTAAGCATTGTGGAAATGTGTTCACTCACTGCATATTGTGTGAAAACGACATGAAATGTGTGAAAGGTATGACCACCAAAGACCGATGCTGTGCTAATTGTGTTTAGAGTTTTGAAAATTTGACAACTGATTGGACAAATGCTTGTTAGCGACTGAAAAAAACTGTAATACCGGTTTTCAGTACCCATCCCTACAGGCAAGTACCGAGGTCATCACCAAACCCAGACTCATCTATTAGATTGCCAGACAGAAAATGTGATTTGTCACTCTAGAAAACATGTCTCCATGCTTTATAGAGTCCACTGCCAGCGTGCTTTCTTCTTTGCATTGCACTTGGTGAAGTAAGGCTTGGATGTAGCAGCTCAGCCATGGAAACCCATTCCATGAAGCTCTCTATGCACTTGAGCTAATCTGAATGCCACACAAAGTTTGAAGGTCTGTAGTTATTGACCCTGCAGAAATTTGGCAACTTCTGCGCACTGTGCACCTCAGTATGCACTGACCCCGCTCTGTGATTTTATGAGGCCTACCACTTTGTGGCTGTTGTTCCCAATTGCTTCCACTTTGTTATATAATACCACTAACAGTTGACCGTGGAATATTTAGTAGTTAGGAAATTTCTCGAATTGACTTGCACTTGCAACCTATAACGTTACTTGAATTCACTGAGCTCCTGAGAGTGACCCATTCTTTCACAAATGTTTGGAGAAGTAGTCTGCATGCCTAGATGCTTGATTTTATACACAAATAGAAGTTATAGGTACACCTGAATTCAATGATTTGGAGGGGTGTCCCAACACTTTGGGCCATGTAGTTCAGCTATGAGCCCACATCTATTAATTGCAAGATGTATGATTCCATCATGGAAGAAAAGTCAACAGTGATTATAAGATGTTTGGTTTAATTTCTTTGACATGTTCATGTTCTAGATAACTAGTCTATTCTTGGGCTATGGTTAGACGTCTATTTTATTTTAACAGACAGCCCACATTTTGCCTTGTTTTAGCCTAGACGTCAGGGCAGTGTTTGGACAGCTGACATCTTTTAAATGCAAAATTGCTTGTTGAGACTGTCATGAGAATTTTCAATAATGATCAAAAGTTTGGAGTCAGTGCGATCAAGTTTTTTGAAGGGAAATTAACACTATTATTCAGCAATAGGATTGATTAAATTGATCAAAAGTAAGAGTAAATAGTTTTACGCTGTTACAGACAATTTCTATTTAAAACAAATGTTGTTGTTTTAAACCTTGAAGGATCCTTAAAAATGCATCAGTTTCCCTATACAAAAAAATAAGCAGCACAAATGTTTTCAACAATGATAATAAATAAGAAATGTTTCTCGAACAGCAAATCAGTATCAGAATGATTTCCGAAGGATCATGTGGCGTAATGATGCTAAAATGGCTGCTAAAATAGTCAACAGTTCTATATGACATATTACATATTTCCTATTTTACATATTTCACATATTACATATTTCCTACACTGTAAAAAATTTTGGTTGGTTTTTGTTGGTTTAACTTGAAAAAGTAAGTAACCTGGTTGCCTTAAAATTGTGAGTTTATTGAAATTAAAACTTTGAGTTGATACAATGAAGGAAGTTAGTTTAATAAATAGAAACTCAAAATATTATTGTATCTGAACCACATAAAAAAATTGATAAATCATGAAAATAGCACTATTTGGCATATTTCACTGCATCATCAGAAATAACACACACACAATTACCCAATATGCTTACAAAATCATTTAATAATATTTTAATAAAGGTTGTCGAATCTCAAAAATGTTTCAATGTATTAACACAAAATTAATTTCAATGAACTCAAAATTTTAAGGCAACCAGGTAACTTTTTTTCTAAATAATTTTTTACAGTGTATAAAATAAAAAACATATTTGTTTTTAAATTGTAATTCTATTTCACAATATTATTGTTTTATTGTATTTTTTGATCAAATAAATGCAGACGTCTTTTGTCCATAATAGAAGTTATGTTAAACCCAAATGATTTAAAAAATATATATTTGCATACCGGTTTGGAACAACTTTGAATGAACTTAAATGGAAATGTAAGTCACTTACAGTACAGGATAAATAGGGGTGTTTTGTAATATTTAAGAATTTAAGTTTTAAAAGAGTTTATGTTTTAAAGTATCAGATTTAAAAAAGTATTTAGGGAAGAATCAAGCAATGATATACACAATAAGCAATATTAAATGTGAGAAACAAAACACATTCAAGGTTTAAGGCATCTCACAATTTCAAAGTAAAAATAGAGTCCCGCATGGATCTCTTCCCAGCTGCTCAAAAATACGAAAATATCAGAACCATTTATCTGTGAAGACCCACACACTGTCATACCATCACGACAGATAATAATTTATATTACTGCTGTCTATTAAAATTACATTTTAAATCACCAAAGTTTACTTTTTCTGTTATATAAATATAGAACAGGACTCCAGGTTATGTCGCCATGTCTTTGTAGCCTCTGCACAAATGACAAAATGATGGATTTTAACAACGTGTTCCACAAACACTTTCTTGCACATTTTTTAAAGTTAGGTGAGGCGTGTCTCGTCTCATAATTTACAACATGTAAACACGTCTTTATCTCTATGGGTGCGTGACACTGAGGCAGTTTCCATGGAGACATTCAGCTAAAAAAACTGTTGTACAAATAAATCTCATTAACCTCTTCACCTCTGCCTACATCTCTGGAGAATGGTTCTTCACAAACAGGAGCCTGGTTTCTTCATTCTGCCACACAAATTCATTTTAAGCACATTGTAACCTGACAAGGCGTCACAGAGGGCAAGTGCAGAGGGGCAGGCGGCCTCACCGCACACACATGAACTGTGCTCAGCGGCACACGTTGCCTAATGGACGTGGGCTCACATTAATGACTCCGCGTCTGTCCTTGTTTAAAAAAGGAGGCATTTGTACCGAACAAATTGCCATGCCTAAAGCAGGTTATTACAAGACTTTGAATTAATGTTGGAATAACTGTTTGTAGCTGTTGAGATCCTTTTCCAAAGAATATGATAATGAACCCTACCGGTGTAAACTAATATTAAAACATCCACAGAAGCGCTGTAATGTTTTTTAAGACACATAACATTGCAGTAATAATATTTTTATATTTCATATAATCACATAATGTTAATAAATTTAGGATGAATAAGAAAAGCAATTGGGACGCAATATGAAGACGTGACTAAGTTTGTACAAACAAACAAAAGTGTGCTGTCAATGAAACATATGGTACAGAAATGTGAAAGAAATGATAAAATGCATGTAGCCTACTATTAAAAAATAGTAAACGATAATTTTAAAAATATGAAGTAATAATTATGTAGGTCTATTAGTAATAATTATGTAGAAAAGTTAAAAATTAATTGCTCTGCATTTCATATTACTCACTTAAATATTTTCCATAATGTGACAGACTCTGTTTCTTCCAAGTAAATGTAACATTTAAAGGGAAGGTTCACCAAAAATTAATATTTTCTCATGTTGTGCCAGGTGTTGTTTTAGTATTAGGCCTATTTATATTTTAGTACTACTTATTATTTTTTAAATAGCTGTTCTTTTTATATTTTATGTTTAAGTATACATTTTATTTTATTGTTTTTGTTTAGATTTTTTTTTATTTCTATTTAGTTTTAATACATTTTAAAAATATGTTTTTAGTATTTCAACTTAAACTTATTTCAGTTAGTTCCCAAGGCAACATTTCTAATTTCCAGTGTAAGTTCATGTATTAAAAAAATAAGAAATATTTAATATTAATATTAATTTCAGGTACATTTCAATGATTGAAAATTATTAATTAACAATGTGACTGGTCATTCCAATCCTGCACAACTTACTTTCTTCTGCAGAACACACACACACACACACACACACACACACACACACACACACACACACACACACACACACACACACACACACACACACACACACACACACACACACACACACACACACACACACACACAATATTACATTTTAACCACACAATGAGTGACCACACAATGAATACATTTTACATATTACAACCTTTTGTCTGCATGTATTTATACTGTTGTTGATGTATTTCTTGCTATTTATATTTGTCATGTGGCAACCGCTTATATCGCCTATAGGAAGAGTGGGCCTGTGTATAATTGCATGTCAGGCATACGGTAGCGCTGTAAGGTCAAGCAAACTCCACTGGTGTTAAATACTCATTAGAACCACAAGAGAGCGATTGCACAACATAATGATTTCAACACACACACAATGCACTAGAGAATCGCAGAGAAATAAAGATGTGTGTTGCGCTCCCTGAGAGTGCATGTGTAATGAGTAATATAAAAAAGCATTGATGTGTACTTGCATGCACACGTTTGCACGTACATCTGTGGCCCTCACACCAAAAGGCAGGTCACTTTTACCCCCTGGGGGAAGCAGCTTGAGCACTGCTTGTTATCCTGTTGTGGGAGACAGAGTGTGACAGCCCCTTAATCCAGCCAGCTTTGTGCCACTGCCCCCGACACCATGCTAAATTGTGTTTGCTTGAGGAAGCTCTCAGAAGCATCCAGCCCGCACCACATCTGTGACCTCCCTGACACATATAGAGCAAATACCACTGAGACCGCACTGATGGGAAGCTCTGCCATCTCGAACGCGACCGGAGGCTCTTTTGTCATAATTCATCCATTGATAGCATATGACGTTCCATCTTCCACTCGAGAAGGCAAAGCGCTGAACTCAATTCCCCTTCCAAGAGCTCCTGTGACGCGGATCTGAAGTTTCCGCGGTGTGATTCAGAGTGAGAGCACCTGCCATGGGAGTATGTGGGGTGGAACGCAACTCAAGTTGAGGAGCTGCTAATACATTGGGGAAAAAAATACTCTAATTTGTTACTGTTTATCTTAGGGATTATCTGACTGCATCCAAAATTGTATGCTTGCCTACTATGTAGTATGGGCAAAAGAACAAAATGAACCATGGTTTTACTACAAATAAAACCAAAAGACCATGGTTATTATAGGTAAACCATGGTAACCACAAATTAAAACATGGCTTTGCTACTCTAACTATAGTTTAACCATGGTTTTTGTGGTAAAACTGGTTATATGGTTTCCCAAAAAATCATGGTTCTACACTTTTAAAACCATGGTTAATTTTCGTGAGGGGAAATCTGAATTCAGCACTCATAAAAGATTAGGAAAAATGTTCATGGATGACCTACTACTTCAGACAAAACTCTGATCTGTGCATACGACGGACACTTTACTGTCCCATGAGGCCACGGGAGATGATTTCTGAATGGCAGTGAAGCAACGCGACGTAGTCACATAATGACATAGCGAGTGTGATAGCACGCCTAAACGGCATACGAATTGACATGTCATATGTGTCTTAAGAAACGAAACAATCGGTTTCTGCGAGAAACCGAACAGTATTTATGGTAATTTATTTACCTTATATCAGACAAATCTCATCTAGTATTCCCAATGCCATTACTTCAGTCCAATAAGGTCAAAATCCCGGCGCGATCATAGATAAAGAGGATAAATTCTTCATTAGTTCCCGTTAGTGGCTGAGGCATCTATGGAAATATGTCTAGGATTGCGCTGGAACTTTAACCTTACCTCATGGAAATAATGGCATTGGGAATACTAGATGAGATATGAGGTAATAAATAACAAACTATGTTCGATTTCTCGCAGAAACCGATCGTTTCGTGTCTTAAAGGGGGGGTGAAATGCTGTTTCATGCATACTGAGCTTTTTACACTGTTAAAGACTTGGACTCCCATCCTAAACATAGACAAAGTGGCCCCACTTTATATTAGGTGGCCTTAAGTTCTATGTACTTACATCAAAAAATAAGTACAATGTACTTAATGTGTACAAATTGTATTGCCAAACACCTTTTCTGATATTGAGGTGGGATACGGGTAGAGTTAGGGACAGGTGTGGTGATATGGGTCAGTTTAAGGGTAGGGTTAGGTGTAAGGAAAGTACCAACTGTGTAATTACAAATGTAACTACAGAAATTAATTACAGACGTAACTACATGCAGGTTTTTTTTTTAAATGTAAGTACAATGTAAAAACAAGTATGTACACAATAAGTGCATTGTATCAAATTGTTAATTACAATGTTAGCACATAGTAGTTAAGGCCACCTAATATAAAGTGGGTCTGACAAAGTTTCAAAAACTAATGTTGGACGTTTGATGGAGTATTTCTGTGTCAAAAATACTCCTTCCGGTTTCTCACAAGTTTCGGAGAGCTTTTTTCGAGTATGGCTCGGCTTGACGTTAATCGAGCGGAAGGTCCTTGTATGGGCCGTACGGGCTCTTCTCCCGGCGCGTGTGACTAGAGCGAGAGAGGAAATGCACGCCCATAAACACTCTCTCAGGTAGAGGATCCAGTCGAGCCAGGCGCCGCGCTCCACTTTATTCCTATGGGTGACATCAAGCGACTTCAACGCTTCAGCACAGCATTCCGGGAAGGCAGCGCTGCATTTGAACCGATTTGAACGCAGAAATGACGGGAAGCTTCACAACATCGCTTCAGTCGCGTCGCAAAAGTGGATCTCCACCGTTCACTGCTGTCAGGACTTTACCAAATCATACCAAAGAAGTGTGTTTTTGACGGAGCGGTCCCAGCGATAAAGGTTCAGTCCTGCTTTGGAAGCAGCCGGTGAGTAAAACTGCTTCAAATGTCTCTGCTATTGGCTATCGTCACGTGAGTAAACATCAGTAAACGACACGATC
Source organism: Pseudorasbora parva (assembly GCF_024679245.1). Taxonomy (NCBI): domain Eukaryota; kingdom Metazoa; phylum Chordata; class Actinopteri; order Cypriniformes; family Gobionidae; genus Pseudorasbora; species Pseudorasbora parva. The sequence goes on from NC_090180.1 coordinate 12,341,991, forward strand.
GCGTGCTTCGTCATTCAAATGCGCTAACGGTTACTCCATTGTTGTTCTCTGTATAACGTTACACTAGTCTGACGTGCAAAACCGTTTTGCTTGCTACTGCTAAGGTTTAGTCGCATACAATAGTCCATAAACCGAATCATGTCCTCATAAACTGCGAGTAAAGACACACAAATGTTGACAGGCCACTAAATACAGTACATACCACAGAGACGGACGTCCTGATGTTGCTGTTTCTCCTGTTCAATTTATCCTCCGAATGATTCTGGATCATATATCTATTAGCTGAGATCGATAGCCATGGGTTTCTCCACGCTTGAGGACGTCAACGCCTTGCGCTCTCGTCATTCTTTAGCTCCGCCCACTCGATACGCCTCCAGGCGTTCGGTTTTTCCGGAAAGACTCGGTACAGCTTATATTTCTTTTATAAATATAATAAAACTAAAGAATTTTCGGAGATATGAAGGATGCAATACTACTCTATAGGTACTCAAGATTGACATGAGATTGACTGAAACTGAGTGTTTCACCGCCCCTTTAATCAATGAGTCGCCACAATCCACAGGGTTTCCCTCACCTTTTTTTGCAACTGTTCGTGACAGTTTCAACCAAATATGTTCAGCCAAATCCACCATGTTGTCATTATCACGTAACCTAGTAAAGTGTCCATCATATGCAAACTACAGAATCTCGCTGGAAAAAGCATATCACCCGGGTACTTTTTTTGCCTACTCTCTTTTGATGTGTGCTGTGAATTCAGGCATACTTCTTTTGTCACATACTGTTTTCCCCCTACTATATAGTAGCGAAGTATGCGATTTTGGATGCAGACTTCATATTATATATGAATCGGTGAATGGTTTATTGACTTATCAATAAAGACAGTCACTTGTCGCCACCTACTGGTGCAACTATGTAACTCGCAAAAAGAGACACTGAAAATTCCCCACCATTATTATATTATATTATATTATATTATATTATATTATATTATATTATATTATATTATATTATATTATATTATATTATATTATATTATTTTATATTATATTATATTATATTATATTATATTATATTATATTATATTATATTATATTATATTATATTATATTATATTATATTATATTATATAGAACTGTACTACATTTAAATCTATTAAAATAGAAAACATTTATTTTAATTTTATTCCAGTTTTTACTATATTTTTGATCAACTGCAGACCTGATGGACATAAGAATCTTCTTTTAAAACATATAAAATCTTAATGACCAGATCTTTCAAATGGTATAGCCTATATAATATACTACTTTGGGCTTTTAACAAGTGAATAGACTTTTCATAGGCAGGCCATGCTTTTCCTATTTCTATGGTGCAAGCAGAAGTGAAAGAAGGTATCGCAGTGTTTGTGTTTTTATCACCCAACAAAATGCTGCCTGCCTCGCTTATGCCAGTATTCACTACTGCAGCAAACACATTATAAATTGTGGCAATCAATTTTAATACGTCATACTTTTCCCCTGCACCACTGGGTCGCTCCCTCATGCTGGGGGCCTTGGGTTTAAGCTTCAGCATGAGGAGACAGTGCGGAAGTAACTCTTACATGCATCTGAGTACTGAACAATAAAGAGAGAAAGCAAATAGTAGGCCTACCGTCAAGAGGAAAAACCTATACCGCGAGGACTGGTATCCTCCAGATCTAGCACAGCATCCACACAGCCGCAGGCTTGGGAGAGAACCCAGACTCACAACACCTGCAACCGGCAGCACAAGCACCACGGGGTCTGCAGAGATGCAGCGAGACATCTGGGAACTAATGAAGCCACAGATGAGCTAAATGTTAATTAAAGCTTCTGTAATAAAAATCCATATGGTGGCCTACTGATTAGCACACTCAAGATACACTTGACAAGTTTCATTATACCAGTACAAGGATGTTACCGAGGTTTCTCTTTGCAAAAGTACGGGAGCCGTCGGGGGAACGTCTGATCCGAAGCTTTAGTGCTGTGTGGGGCATTTATATACGCTCATAAAACGTTTTATGTTCACATTTCTTCATAAAACATCAATGTACTTTAAAATGATAGTATTTATTCTCGCTGTGCAGAAATTATGTTTACATTTTGGATTTGTGAAATAAACTTCTAACGGAGTTTGACAAAAGTGTTTTTCAAAATGGGAGCTCAGTGTGGACGCATATTATAGACACATAAAATGAAAATGATATCCAATCCTGCATGTAGGGTATTAGGAAAAAGGGGTTCAGGTATGGCTGGTTGGCAAATAGCTCCTGCTGTTAGATAGCCTACCACCATTCTGGGGACAATGAGCATCTTTCTCCATTGACATCCATTCAAAGCTGTGCATTTTGACAAAATAAAAAAAGACCCCGCTGACTGAATCTATAGAAAACGACTAAATCTATGCGGCTTTCTTTACAGTGTAGTGTTGTTGAGTTTGTTCCTCTGTGGTCACTGTGAAAACATTATTTAAATGGGGAAAAGGAATGCTGACGATTCGTATAGGGATTCATTTCACCAGCTGATGCTGACTAGACAGCATTTCTCACTAGAACCGCAGGTGTTGCTTAATGGCATCAAGCCTTAGAAAAAATTTCACTTTATTCCTTTGCACTCTGTTAAAATTGTTGTATCACAAAGGAGATGTTAGTAACACTTTGCAATAAGGTTTCATTGGTTAACATTACATGAACAATACTTTTTAGCATTTATTCATAATGTTAATCTCAACATTATACATTTTTTTACGACCACAAGTTTTATCTGTTTAAATGGATTAGATCCCTTTAAAATGAAAATTATCCCATGATTTACTCACCCTCAATTCAAAGGTGTATATGACTTTCTTCTTTCTGATGAACACAATCTGAGTTATATTAAAGGGATAGTTCACCCAAAAATGAAAATTTGACATTTATCTGCTTACCCCAGGGCATCCAGAGGTGATAGAGGTGACTTTGCATCAGTAGAACACAAATGAAGATTTTTAACTCCAACTGTTTCAGTCTGTCAGTCGTATAATGCATGTGAATGGTCTAATACACCGCTATGTCCAACAGCCTTCAGCGCACGATCACTTTCGGTAAGTAAGGTCAGTACACGATCTGGCGTAGTTTACGCAAGTGCCAAAAGTGATCGCGCACAAGGCTGTTTGACATGTGGTGCACTGTAAAAACAACAAAAAAAACATTGTACTGTATATATGAAGGAATTTTGCGTATTGGTTTTTTACAGTTGTTTTAACTGTATTTTGAATTACACATTGCATTAGTTTGTGTTTTAATGCTTAACGGATATTTCCATAAAATTACTGGATAATGAACTGGCAGAAAATTACCAGTACATTTTTCGTTTTTATTTTTTACAGTGTGTATTAGAGGTAAAAAAAAACTTAAACTGTACATATACTCGCACACTGATCGTTTAGTGTCTTAAGACATCAATGCGTCGTCATGAGCCATAGGGTTTACTGTGGATATGTGCATGTTTTTTTACTCATAACTCTCATAATGTGTTACCATTCACAGACTGACAGACTGCAACAGTTGGAGTTAAAAACCTTTATTTGTGTTTTATTGAAGCAAAGTCTTGGATGCCCTGGGGGCAGATAAACATAAAATTTTCATTTTTGGGTGAACTATCCCTTTAATATAACTCAGGCTGGTTCATCAGAATGAAGAAAGTCATATACAGGATGGCTTAAGGGTGAGTAAATCATGGGATACTTTTCATTTTAAAGGGAACTAATCCTTTAACAGGTAAATATATTTATTCATGTATAATGTTGAGATTAACATTATGAATAAATGCAAAAAAAAGTATTGTACATGTAATGTTAACCATTGAAACCTTATTGCAAAGTATTACTACCCCTGGTGAACTAAATATCCCGATGCATTTGTGTAATGAAAGTATCCACATTTAGAACTTTATTAAAGGGGGGGGGGGGGGGGTGGAAATGCTGTTTCATGCACACTGAGCTTTTTACACTGTTAAAGACTTGGATTCCCATCCTAAACATAGACAAAGTTTCAAAAACTAATGTTGGACGTTTGCTGGAGTATTTCTGTGTTAAAAATACTCCTTCCGGTTTCTCACAAGTTTCGGCGAGTTTTTTTCGAGTATGGGTCGGCTTGACGTTAATAGATCGGAAGGTCCTTTTATGGGCCGTATGGGCTCTTCTCCCAGTAGGGCGCGCGCGCACGTGACTAGAGCGAGAGAGGAAATGCACGCCCATAAACACTCTCAGCTGCAGATCCAGTCGATCCAGGCGCCGCGCTCCACTTTATTCCTATGGGTGACTTCAACGCTTCAGCACAGCATTCCGGGAAGGCAGCGCTGCATTTGACCCGATTTGAACACAGAAATGACGGGAAGCTTCACAACATCACTTCAGTCACGTCGCAAAAGTGGATCTCCACCGTTCACTGCTGTCAGGACTTCACCAAATCATACCAAAGAAGTGTGTTTTTGACGGAGCGGTCCCAGCGATAAAGGTTCGGTCCTGCTTTGGAAGCAGTCGGTGAGTAAAACTGCTTCAAATGTCTCTGCTATTGGCTATCGTCACGTGAGTAAACATCAGTAAACGACACGATCGCGTGCTTCGTCATTCAAATGCGCTAACGTTACTCTATTGTTGTTCTCTGTATAACGTTACACTAGTCTGACGTGCAAAACCGTTTTGCTTGCTACTGCTAAGGTTTAGTCGCATACAATAGTCCATAAACCGAATCATGTCCTCATAAACTGCGAGTAAAGACACACAAATGTTGACAGGCCACTAAATACAGTACATACCACAGAGACGGACGTGCTGATGTTGCTGTTTCTCCGGTTCAATTTATTTCAGCCTCCGAATGATTCTGGATCAGTATTAGCTGAGCTCGATAGCCATGAGTTTCTCCACGCTTGAGGACGTCACCGCTTCGCGCAGTCGTCATTCTTTAGCTCCGCCCACACAATACGCCTCCAGGCGCTCGTTTTTTTCCGGAAAGCCCATTTTTCTTTTATAAATATAATAAAACTAAAGACTTTTCAGAGATATGAAGGATGCAATACTACTCTATAGGTACTCAAGATTGACATGAGATTGACTGAAACTGAGTGTTTCACCCCCCCCCCCCCCCCCCCTTTAAATACAATATCTAGCTTCCACCAGACCGTCTTCCATATTCAACTTACAAAGTATAGTATAACGCCTCTTAGTTCAAAACGCTTACGCTTTGTTCAGTCAGTTATGCTTTATTTGCAGTTCAAGAAGCTAGACATAACATGTTAAAAAAAAACATACACATTTTTTTTTTTTTTACACAAACGCATCGATTCATTTCAGAAGGTCTTTATAAACCCCCTGGAGCTGTGTGGATTACATTTATTATAGATTGATGCACTTTTTTTTTAGCTTTAAACTCATGAGTCCCGTTCACTACCATTATAAAACTTGGAAGCGTGAGGATATTTAAGGATATTTGTGTTCATCAGAAAAAAGAAAGTTATATACACCTAAGGTGGCTTGAGGGTGAGTAAATCATGGGCTAATTTTCATTTTTAAATGAACTAATCCTTTAACATTAATTCATGCACAAATGTGAACATTTTTATTAACTAACACTAACAAAGGTTAATAGGCACTTAAAAATAAATTCTTCCTTGTTCGTCTGTGTTAGTTAATGTATTCAAATGTGTTCATGTAAAGTGCTACACTTAAAAAAAAAAGTGATCAGTCACTAAAAAAATTCAATTGGAGACATTTTTTTTTTACATTGTACAAAGATTTTTCATAATTGTGTTCATTGTTTGTGTAATAATTTATGAATTTTACAGTGAAAGAAAAATGAATGACAACACGTTCAATGGTTCTGCTTTTGTATCCGATAAAAATGATGTGCACTTGGGCTCTTTTGGTTATGCTAAACAAGAAACAGGCCAAATATAAAGTTAGAAAATATCTCACATCCAATCAAACTTACATCAGCTTGATATACTGTGAGCACTTACAAAGAAATCCATTCATTACAAGCAGCCTGACATGGGCAGATGGTAACTGGTTTAATCTTTTCACCCCAGAATCCTAGGCAGACTCAGGTTTCCACAGAGGCAATCATACGCACTGAGGGATGGGATAATTGCCATTGATGGCAGCCAACCTTCCAGAGACAGGCCTCATAGTTTCACAAATAGCACAAACTGACTCGATGGTCAAGGGCTCAAGCCAAAGTTTCAGACAACAATCCAGCTGGCTGGAATGGAAGATAATTATAAAGTCGCTCTGAATGATGTCCACCGTCCAAAACATCCGGTTACCAGTGGCCGCAAAAATTATTCAGATTTTTGGGACTCTTAGGCCACACATAAAAAAGTAGGAATCTCATTGCATCACATAAAAATATTAAACCAAGTGCATCTGCAAACAAATTATACTCGATATGTTCTCAGAACTAAGTAAGTTTTAACCAACTGCTGTGACCTTTAGTATGAATATGATCCACCAACGTGAATTCATTATCGATATGATCCACTAACCTACAAATGCATATAATATTTTATCATTTTATTTCTTACAAATAATTATTTGAACACATTAAACAACCTATATTATTAATCATAGAAATTAACATTTTTCCAGACCCAATTATTTTTCTATTATATTTATTTATATTATATTATGCTATGCCAAGGAACTTTACTATATTCAGTCTGCATCCAGTCGTAATAATGGTTGTGAGCAGCTAAACTGTTGCACACTAATAATTACCAACTAAACTGAAAATTGGGCCTAAGAGTCCTCAAGTGTTGTTCAAATGAAAGAAGATTCAGATGACAGCTGTTTATTCCTGTTAGTTATGGTCTCACATGGACTCCCAGAGAGCTGTCAGAAAAGAATGGTGTCATTTCTCCTAACGGAGCAGAAATGACTCATTAAAAGCTGATGACATGATGGTGATGAGTGCAAGGCCGTGGTCCACTCTCTCCCAGAATGCAGAGCTGCAGTCATTAGCAGGGAGGTTGGGCAGGCTGAGGAATGAGGTCACTGTGTTCCAGGGTTGAGCAGAGCAGAAGGAGGAGAGCCACTCTGGCCAGGACCATAATGAGCACATTCAATGGCTTTGTGTGCAGCCTTTCACACTTTCTCTTTCCCACACACACACACACACACACACACACACACACCCAGCACCCACCCACACACATGCATTTTTTTTTTACTGCGAAATGAGGGATCTAGATCTATTTTTCTGTTTAGGTATAAATATATATAAATATATTTTTCACAAATGGCATTTTATGCATTTTGAATGAATTTGCAAGCCAAGATACCAAGTCCACATTACAACACTGTGAATACAATGCTCAGTGACATTTTTCGAAAGTCAGTTTGGCCTTTTTAAACTATAGGTCTGAAGGATATTGTACTGCACCAGACGACTACAAATGTATGTTATATAAGAAGAAATAAATTCATTTGGAATACAAGATCATCAAAACATGCAGTGTTGGTGGTAACACATTACAAGTAACTTTATGCAATCAGATTACTTTTTCCCAGGTACTAAAGTAACGCATTACTTTTAAATTTACAACAAAATATTCAAGTAACTTTTTAAATAAGTAGGGGTGTAATGATGTGTCGTTAAACGATACATCGCGATATGAAAATGTGACGATATGTTGATGGAAACGATATGATTCGCGATATACACAGTCAAAAAAAAAAAAAAAAAAAAAGAGGAAAATGTACTGGTAATTTTCTGCATATACATTATCCAGTAATTTTACGAAAAAAATGTCACTGAGCATTGATATATCAATAGACCTAGAAATCATGTTAATTTCAAATACTTATATCACTGACAACAGTAGTCCGGCCAGGATATTGTCATTTAAAAGTTGTTGTTGCAGCCCTCAACTGATGTTGATGTTGTCATGTTGTGTTTTGGCCTAAAGCTCCGCCCTCCACCGATCTACAATCACGAAGTCAGTAGTGTTTCGGCATCCGGGTTGCCAGATCTGCTCTAGTTACCACAGCTGCAGCTACAAACGTTCCTGCTGATCCTGCAGCCTATCTGGCAACCTCGAATCGGGGGAGGGGGAGAGGGGATACACTGCTCTACAGTCATTTGAAAGTGATTGCAGTGCCAGTTTGGGCCACAATCTTACATACACTTCCTTTAAAATGGATCTTAAAGGTGCCCTAGAATGAGTTGAAACAATATGTTAAATTGTTCTCTGATATCTACACAGAGGGTATGTGACTTATTTAAGGGCAAAAATTGTCCAGATACAGTTTTACAGGTCCATTTACAACCCTATAAATTGTCCCTAGGATGTAATGCTCTGTTTTTGCCTTATTGGGAAAGTCATGAATATTAATGTTGAGCTCTGCTCTGATTGGCTTATTTCAGCAGCTCACAGCTCACAGTAGTTCAGTTGTTCAGCGATGCGGCTCGTGAGTCCTGACAGAACACAGACCGACTGAATGACACTTTAAGCAGAACATCTCAAATGGAGTTTGCTAAAATGCAGCTTACTTGTTTATTGGTGTTTGCAGATCATCCGCGCACGAGAAAGAGCTTGCGTGATTGCGGTTGCCAGATTTCAGTAATTTAAATCCCCCAAACAGAGCTTTTCTATGAAAAAAAACCCCATATGCTATCCGGTGTTTTACCTAAACATGTCCAATCTGGCAACCATATGCACGAGCTCTCTCTAGCGCGGATGATCTGAAAACAAGTGAGCTGCATTTCATCAATCTCCATTTGAGTCTACATTTTAGACTTGTCTTTTTTTGTCAACGATATTGCATGTTCATATAACGTTAGTCACAATGTAGGCTACGCAGTGACTTTTTGTTTATTTGAGTTTTTTATTTTATTTTATTTTATTGTTATTTTTGTTTTTGTTTTTTTCTTTTGGATTGTAATTGAATGCTGTAATTGTATTTAACATCATCCTGCCCAGGGACTGCAGATGCAAATTAGTTATTTTAGCTAACTCTGGAACAACATTTGGGTTGTGTAAGCCTCTGGTCCCTCTGTTAAATAAAAAAATAAAAAAATAAACTAAACTAAACTAACCACAAGACATTGGCTACTGCTTCAGCACAAATAGCTAGTGATGGCAATTTCAAAACACTACTTCATGAAGCTGTGAAGCTTTACGAATCTTCGGTTTTGAATCAATTGGTTTGCGTGTGTCAAACTCCCACAGTCGCGTGATTACAGTGGCTTCATTACGTCATCACTGTTTTAAAACACTTCGAAATGTCAATGGTTCACCACTAGGGGGCAAAGGTCTCGGTGAACTCATGAGTTATGAGGAGTCACTGAGAATTATCGAACAAGTCTGTGGATTCTACCTGATCTCTGATCATACATTTGTAGACGTTTTAATTAGACATTAGTATAATTAAAAGGAATAAAGTTAATAGTCTCATATGGGCCTGTTTATCAGAGCCATCCATGGAACAAACAAAACAAGTTCTGACAATTGATAAAAAAATAAATATAGACACTTAATATTTAATTGTATTAGATAATTAGTTAATTGCATTTGAAAGTACATGTTTTACTGTTTCAGTGGTGCCATCACTACAAATAGCATATATCAAATTAGCCATAGCAGATTTAAACAGGTGGAGCTGGGGAAGGTGGAAGGGAGCGTGCTGTGGTAACCAGCTATTTAAATGGCTTTAAATCAGTTTGTGCCATGTAGTAAATGTCATCAGGTTGCATTAAGGACACATTAGCCTGCACCTTCTAGCCTAGAAATCTAGACGCACCCTAGCGGCAGCAAATCCAATCTGCCTGTGAGTGTCGTCTAGCAACTCTCAATACTCTTCTGAGCTGTATTCGCCTAACTCTTGCCGGACCAATCACATCGTGTATAGAGTCGGTGGGCGGGGCCATAATGACGATGGCCGAGTTGCGTTTGCTCGCTTCTAGTAAACACAGAAACTGGTGAACGGCGGTCTTTCGAATCAGCTTTGACGGCGACTCTGGAAGACTTAGAGTTAAGCTTTTCTCTGAGAAAAGGACAAAGAACGGCACTGAAGTCATTCTTAAATAGGGAAGATGTGTTCGGAGTTTTGCTGACCGGGTTTGGCGAATGTTTAATCTATCAACAAGCTCTGTTTCACCTTCGTTGCTCTGGTTGGTGTAGCGCTATCCTATTGTGTGCAGAGGGAGTTTGAAAGACAACCGTTTATCCCGCCCCTTAGATTGAGCCCTGTCTATGGTGAGTTTCCAGACCAAACATCTTGATGTGGGTCTGGCTTGTCAGGCTATGCACCTTCTGTTTCATGAAAGAACTATATTTATATAATGTTACAAATAAATAAATATATAACTATTCAATTATGTATACATTTTTAAATTAAATATAAAAAAATATTTGCTAATATAGTACATGTCTTTCTAACTATTATGCAACTACAGTCATGAAAATGTAATTGTAATGATTTAATCTAGTACAGAGTAGTGTAAATGAAAGCAAATGTAGGTCCTTCCCACCATGTTTTGCACAATGACTGTTGGATACATTTCCTGTAAACTTTGTATGAAGTTATATACTGATGAAAACAGTCCTTATTCTCTTTGCAATTTGCAGTGCCCTTCAGACTAAACATATATCTGCCCTGTGTGATTTGGAATCTCTGTTTAGTCCACTTTGCAGGGCACTATTGGATGATTGGAACGCACCGCAGGAAAAATCTATCTTGCACGAGCTTCAGGTCCTGAGACCAACGAAAACACATGATTTCAGAAGTACCCTCGGGGCTGAACGTTGCTGTGTGGAGCAATAAAGAAGCATTTCATTCACACACTGGAGTTGAGGCACCATTTTAAGTGTCCCACATACCAGTATTTTCAATAAACCTTTCTTTGCTGTTGCATATGATCACAGCACTGTGAACTGAATGCTCAAAACTGGCACCAAAAACCCAGGGGTAGTAAGTAATCAAGTAAAAATACTTTGATACTTTACTTAAGTATTTTTTTCGGGGATCTGTACTTTACTTGAGTATATTTTATTTGCATCTACTTTTACTCTTACTCCACTACAATATTAAAGGCAAAATTTACTTTTTACTCCAATACATTTCCCCATGCCCGTTCCAAGTATTAAGTATTTATTACACTTGATTTCCAAACCAGTCTGGTACATGGATGATCCAGTCGGGTATAGACTTGGAAAAGCTGACAAGTCAGGTTTGCCACACTAACGTTAGCTCAGTGTTTCCCCGACTTTTTTATTTTGCGGCACACAATTTACTATGAAAACATCAGTAACATTTTACAATACAGGTGCACTATTATAATTCATGGCTAACTAATGCACAGATAATCATGAGTTAATGTATTACTAATGAAGAACTAAACCATTTATTAATGAATACTGCATCAGCAATGAACATTCTTTATGATTAATAGATTAAGTAATATATGAATTGCTATTAATTAAATATGACATCATTAATTCCCTAATAACATATTACATTAACTAATAATGTAAATTCATGTATTCAAAGCGATGCATTCCGACTCTCAGTTGTCTGTTTAATTCATCATTAATCATAACAATTGGCAAAATTATATTATGACTTTACTTGTTGAGGCACATGACTATTAACGAATTGTTACGTAATATGTCATTGTGGTTATGGCTTTTGAATTAATTTTGAATTAGTTAATAGTATCTTGCTCCTCATCTTTTTTATGGAGCTATTGTTATGGAACATGTCTATTTTAAGTTAACCCCTATACTGTGTTAAGGTGCTTCATTGTCTCCTATTAATTGCAAATCTAACAAATTCTTAATTGCAGTATCTAATCTTATAATTTGTTCAATTAAAGCATTGCATATCAGTCCCAAAAGATTTTATCTGCTTAATTATTGATATTTACAGTTAATTTGAATATTTACTTTTTACTTTCGGTACTTGAGTACGTTTTAAATCTGATGCTTTTGTACTTTTACTCAAGTGATGTTTGAATGGAGGACTTTCTACTTTTACTGGAGTATTTTTTTATTTAGGTATATATACTTTCACTCGAGTATAATTTTTGAGTACTTTTACCACCTCTGCAAAAACCCATATTACTATCCAAAACAAAAACATCTTTCCTTAGAATTTTAAAAACTCATAATAGCAAGGTTTATGGAAGTGCCATTGAATATTTGAGAGGAAAAATTGAGCACTTATCCAGACAGAATCAAGCAGCATTAACAAAACTGGCTGTGGAGTTTTAGCAGACAAACCCTCATACCTGTCATTACAGCATTTCACAACTTTCAGAATCTGACTCCTGAAATCAAACAATAATGCATATTAAACAGGGGATTGTGTTGGTGAGCTTAACTGCGTGTTTATATTTTCAGACTTGTCGGAACAGTGCTGTCAATCAAAATACCAAACCATTTTACACATACTAATTTGACCAGGGAATTTTGGTTAAAATGTCCTTCTTGTTTTTATTAGAAATTACTGCACGTCACATACCTGCATGTGAATTTGTTCGGAAAAGCTCAATATCCAATTGTGGGGCCTTTAAATGTATCATGAGGAGTTTATTTTGCAATAATGACTGACTGTACATTATTCTGACACTCACTAGACAAATAAATGAACATATTTAATAGTCTTACCTAAATATAATGCTTTTACAAAAACAAAATCAGACCAATTCAGAATCTAGTGTTCCAGATTCATTCATAGCTTTTTTGTCATTGTATGAAGTTTTGTGATTGTATAAGTATATATACACTGATCAAAGGAACTGCTGCCGACATCTTTGTGCCAGATACCACAGCACACCTTCAGGGGTCAAGTGGAGTCCATGCCTCGACGGGTCGGGGCTGTTTGGGCTGCAAAAGGGAGACCAACAAAATATTAGGAAGGTGGTTATAATGTTATGCGTGATCTATGAAAGAGACTTATGTTTCAATCAATTTAAATACATTTCAAGGTTAAACCCTGCTGAATTCACAAAAGTATGGGGACATTTTCACCTGTCTCTTGAATAAATCGATCTCAAACGTGATTGCAACATTACATAGACTAATATAATTATACCGACTATAATAAATGACATGACCACTTGACCAGAATGAGGAATTTGTTTGGATTTTTATTCATGTCTGATGAAGGCAAATCATTTTTAACTCAACAAATAACTACCTGATTAAAATCTACTAACACTGACAGCGGGGGAAAAAATGTTAATTAGCAACTCAGAATGTTGTGATGATTAAAGCAATGATGCTGTGACCTGCTATTCCATTAATACCTCATGTTTGGATGAAGAAGAAAAAAATGAAGAAAAAATTCATTGTGCAAATTTGCTTGTGTCAATCAGGATGGGCTGAAGAAGATACAGTCACAGGGGAGCATTTCAAAATCATAATGCTTTGTCTGATATGAGTAATTACACAAGAGAGATAGCAATTAAAGAATGTTATCTCCCTTCTCTACTTTCCTTTTCTCTTCTTCAATCACGTTTAATTGAAGTCAAGAGGTTTGAGAAAAGAAGGCAGGGAGAATGAGAAGGAGGAGGTTAAGTGATTTACAAAATGAGTTTTAATAAGATTAAAACAATTAAGAGTTCAATAACGGAATTGATTCCGGAGTGGAAGGCTTTCTTCTTTTTCGCTTGCTTTCTTGCTTTGTTCTCTCTCAAATACCGAAACTAAAGTCACTCTCTGACCTTATCATGCACTGCTGTTTTACCACTGTGAGATGATTGTTTGTATTTTTTAGGATTCTGTTTGGGAAAGTCATGAAATGCATGAGTTATTCATAATGTGCCACAACAGGTCCATTTGAGACCACAGAAAGAGTTTTAAGCAAATCGTATGTTATTTGCTTGTCCTCTCGCCGGTGTTGTGCTGAGCTAGTGAATGGCACAGAGTGCCGTAAGTGTGCTATTTAGCCCGGTATTTAATAGCTCTCCCATGTGAGGAGGAATTAATGCAGATTTACGGATAGGGTTGGAAAGGCACATGGACCACCTACATCTGCGCTAGTAGCTGGAGTTTGAAAGGCAGTCAGTTTTGGTGTGGAATTAATAACTGGGTGCTGATTCCAATCACTGTAAAAAAAAACAAAAAAAAAAAAAAACAATACCTTCTTTAAAGGTGCTTTTTATACATGTATTAACAGATCTATTTACCACATCATCCTGAAGAACCCTTTATATGCTGTAATGATTATTTGTGTTTAGGGTTAGCCTTTATTCCCGCCTTTAGTTTTTTTTAAATCTGTAACTGTCAAAGCCACCTCATTGTCTGAGGTTCAGATATACTGCACAGACCATCAACACACTTCTAAAAGATTTCAATGTTGTTGTTGTTGTTGTTTTTGGTGTATTTTTTATTTTATTTTATTATTATTATTATTTAATTTTTTGGTGTGTGAGCTGCTGTGTTCAGTTAAGGATACTCATATTTTTTTAAAAAGATATATTGCATTTATTATCCATATTGTTAGATCCTTTTAAACATACCCAGTCACACAAAAAAAGACATTAAAGCTATCCCAGGACTTATATCACTATTTCCTTTTAACACACTATTTTTTTGTGCTAATTTTGGAAGAATCTAAAATGATCTGTAGAATCTAATCTAATCTGAATGTATTTCAGATGCTGTCACAAACCATGACCTCAGAGTACACACATAATGAAGGATGTAAAGACATTATAGAGGATTGTGAAGATATGTCACTACTTACTTGGTCTTCATTACATCTATATCATGTTAAATGACAATTGTTATTTATTAATGTATATTTTACTATATAATATATATATATATATATATATTATATATATATATATATATATATATATATATATATATATATATATATATATATATATATATATATATATATATATATATATATATATATATATATATATATATATATAGGCCTATCAGTACCCTTTCTCAAAGGATGGGGTTCTAAAATGCGTCATAGTTGGGTTACCATTTGCCCGAATAGCGAAAGAATTGATTGAATTAATGACTTTCCACAAGAAGAAAAAATATTGAGAGATTGATTACATTGGTCATAAATCTGCTATCTCTCAGCCGTTGTATTAGAAACACTCGCTCAGCGGTATATTAACCAGTTTCTCTGTAATTTAATGCCAAGGTAAGAAAACACAAAGCACTGTATATTGTAATAAATGTATACATAAAATGTTATAAAAAATTAAAATATGAAACAAAAATGTTATATTTAAGATGTTCATCACGTTATTTAAGACGTCATCACAGTCTGTGGAAAGGGTCTATTAAAGGGTTACTTCAATAATTTAGCATTAAGATTTGTATTTAAACTGGGTCATCAATGTAGTAGAAATGTGAAATTATTTTTGAATTTGGTGCCTTTTAGACTGAGAAAAAACAGAAAATGTATTTTTGTCTTATATGGATGAAAGATAACAATTTCCAGAATGCACTTGGTTCTCTGCCCTATATGAGGCCACTCCCAAAGCCACCACTGGATTACTGGACCACTTCACTTTCCCACCGCGTTCATCTTCATAAAATCAGTTCAGTTAGAGAACAGACACTACAATTAAAAACTGAAAGTGTGTATTTAATATAATGTGAGTGATTATCCGAGGTATAGCCTAAATGCAGGAGTCATATTACATTCATCGTGATGTAATGATCTGAATGAATGAGGAGCTGAGGTAAAAGCACGATCATTCGAATATACTCCCAGGTTTCTAATGATACAAAGCCATATGCTAAAACACTGCACTTTAAGTAATATCCCTTTCATGCATGAATTATGAAAATTTACACACACAAAATGTATTTTAATATGATGCTAAAATTGATATCCATTTTTATTTTTACAAAATTTTGCTTTATTTAAAAATGATTTAACTGTCCATGTATCTGGACACCATGCAACTAAGGCGTAAAATGGGACATAAAGCCACAGATGAAAATATGGAACATTGTTTTATTTATTATGGAATGTTATGCTATATATATATATATATATATATATATATATATATATATATATATATATATATATATATATATATATATATATATATATATATATATATATATATATATATATATCAGCCCAGTTATTAAAAACAATAATATATAATATAATAACAATAAAACACATATTGTAGGAATTATAACGGTAGTTACATATAAGCAGAAACATAGAGCTGGGCTTTGCTGGCTCATACTCCTCATCACTGCTGTCACTGTCACTTCCACTGTCCTTTGGGATATTCTCTATTATTCTGGACTGAGTGCTTGACCTGTGCTGTCCCAGTACCTGTGCAAAATGCAAATTTGTCTTTGTATGTATGTGTAAGTTTGCCATTTAATGCCATAAAATGTCATTTTTAATGGTTATTTATATTGATATATTTGTTGAATGTCTCTTTTATTACAATATAAGACAAATCATAACAACTTTGCAAAAATAGAACAGATACTAGCAAGTTACAGAAATCAGATTTTATGCAATCTGACTCCACTGTTGCATGATGTCCACATACATGGACAGTTATTTTTTGGTGCATAAAAACTACATTTTACTCTAAATTTTAGTTTATAAAATACTAACATATTCATCATACTTTACTGTACATACTAATATTTTTAGCTCAATTGACCTCCTTGTATAAAAGTTTTTCACAGATATTCCTGGGGCGTTTGGCACATGGCCTCTCTGTCAGCCATCTTAGATTAATGATGTCTTCAAGCCAAGGGGGTAATCTAGCGCTCGGAAAGCATTCCACCCCTAGGGGCTCCCATTGCTAACCAAGCCATCACCTGCTGTTAGCATCCCATTGACTCCCATTCATTTTTGAGTCACTTTGACAGTGAATAACTTTACATCTTAGGCGTTTAAAGACTCGATTTGTCCATTGTTTATTTATAAAGAAACACGACAATGCATAAAAGGCTCCATTACTTTGTATATTACACTATCGCCCCGCAGAAGCTGTTTTTGTTAAAATAGGCTAACGATTGCGTCATAACACAACGCAACTCTGTCGCACAGTAGAGAAATTACCGTATAGACTGGAGGAGACGCTCAGAAGTAATCTTTTACTCTCTATGAGGCAGTCGGGGGGACATGGAAACAAAGTCCGATAAAGTCAAGGGAGAAGAATGGGGAGAAGCCGATAGTAAGCCAAAAGCAACGGGAGAAAATATTTAAACAACGTGATTCAGATTTCACCTTCCACAACTACTAGAAGACCTACAACTGTCAGACAGGTTGCTTACGTCACATCTACGTCGTCAAGCTCAGTCTGAGCCTGCGCAGTTCGCTCAGCCATCAGGAAGTGAGTGCCTCTGATTGGCCTAATTTTTCTGCCGTTGAAGTCAATGGGATAGCTCTGTCCATTTCTTTTACTGTCTATGTTTCAAGCAATGAATATTTGAAATACAACACAGTAGCCACTGTTACAATACTGCTGTCAGTCTACTGACACTGCCCTCAAGTGGTTTGGAGAAAATTACCATGAGAAATGGCCTTAAAATGAAGTTAAATTAACTGTCCCCAAATGTGGACACCATGCATAATTTGGCATGTTTTAGGATCCTAACTCAAATATCAACGTTCCCTACATTTCTTTGGCATAAATATCCGTACAATATAATTTTAAGTACTTAAACCAAAAATGTAAACATTTCTGTTGTTGTTTTGGATTTGAATTTTAGGTTTGTTCTGTTTGGGTTCTTTAGTTCATTTCCTGTCTGAAAATGGCTTTGTAAGTTACCCTACAAAACCCTATTATACCCAGACTTTTGTTGGCTGCGAAACATTTTAATGATCTACAGCAAAATAGAGCGAGCTTTAAATGAGGGTACAGGGGGTGATTTTAAGTGCATCCCTAAATTCCTGGTGTGTGCCTGTTTGTTACCATAGTAACCTATTGTGTGCCACATGCTTCGTTAATTCACTAATTTAGTTTTGTGTATTTATGCCCCCTGTTGAGTTCAGGTACTTGACGGTTATTGTCTATATTAAGGTGCTTTATATGTGTTCTTCTTGAGTTTTTTGCTTTATATTATTGTAAAAGTTTAACTTTTTAAATAAAATAAGATTGGATCTAAGCCTCTGCTCTCACTGTGCCTGCATACTGTAACAGGCTAACATTCATGCAAGGTTCTCTTAAAGAAGCAGTGTTTAATATTTAAGAGATTCTACTGACAGATATGCAGTTTAATAATATACATAACTATGTTTTCAGTTGTGTATACAGACTTTACTTGATGTAACGTTATGCTGTTATTACCTTAGAATGAGTAATTTCTATCTACATACACAGCGGGTCCCCTTACAGTGAAGTCACAGTTTTACGCCGTCATGTTTCTACAGTAGACCTAAATGGACAAACTGCTCTGGCTACTCACTGCTGTCTTAGAAGGGGTGAGCACTGGACTGTTGCAAACTCATGGAGATGCTGCTAAAACGTACACAGTGCACCTTTAAATTATGAACAAACCTGAAAGGGTTTAGTTGGATGTTCATCATGGCCTCCGGATAATCCCCATAAAATAATTGGCCTAATCACTCAGTCTGCTCTCCAAAAATCAGCTGGTGTGTGGTGAGCGTTCTGGTGCAATATGGCTGCCGTTGCATCATCCAGATGGATGCTGCACATTGGTGGTGGTTGAGGAGATTCCCCCTTCAATGTAAAGCGCTTTAAGTGTCTACAAAAGCGCTATATAAATGCAATGAATTATTATTATTATTATTATTATTATTATTATTATTATTATTATTATTATTATTATTATTATTATTATTATTATTATGTTTTTTTTTACATTCTCTCTGAACATTTTGAAACGTTCCCATAATGTTTGCAAACTGTAAACCTGCCGCCGGACGTTTTCCCTTTTTGTCGCCATCTATGTTTGAAACCTGCAATTGCAGTTATTTGCGGCATTATCATCTGTACATGGGCTGTGCATCAGCACGGCTTCTCAGCGCGAATTAATCTATGTTTTGAAGAGTAATGTGTGGCCATCATATTCACTGAACCACTGAGTGTGGATACTATACTTCGGAATCACAGATTCAACATCGTAGAGTATGATTGAAATAAAAAATGTCACCGGAAAATATCATCTGAACTAGTACGTAACAACGAAAAAAAAGCATTGCAATAAACGGCTTGACCAACGGTGATTAAATCTAACGATTGCTTAGATCCAATCATGCAAATTATTCATTTTTGCTATACTTTGTTCTTAAATTGTTAAAGGGGGGGGTGAAATGCTGTTTCATGCATACTGAGCTTTTTACACTGTTAAAGACTTGGATTCCCATCCTAAACATAGTCAAAGTTTCAAAAACTAATGTTGGACGTTTGATAGAGTATTTCTGTGTCAAAAATACTCCTTCCGGTTTCTCACAAGTTTCGGAGAGTTTTTTTCGAGTATGGGTCCGCTTGACGTCAATAGAACGGAAGGTTCTTGTATGGGCCGTACGGGCTCTTCTCCCGGTAGGGTGCTCGTGACTAGAGCGAGAGAGGAAATGCACGCCCATAAACACTCCTTCAGCTGCAGAATCACTCGTCTGTGAACACTTATGTCGTTATAGTCTGCACCGCGCTCCACTTTATTCCTATGGGTGACATCAAGCGACTTCAACGCTTCAGCACAGCATTCCGGGAAGGCAGCGCTGCATTTGAACCGATTTGAACGCAGAAATGACGGGAAGCTTCACAACATCACGGATCTCCACGTTGAATTCTGTCACAGGACTTCACCAAATCATACCAAAGAAGTGTGTTTTTGACGGAGCGGTCCCAGAGATAAAGATTCAGCCCTGCTTTGGAAACAGGCGGTGAGTAAAACTGCTTCAATTGTCTATGTTGTCGGCTATCGTCGCGTGAGTAAACATCAGTAAACGACACGATCGCGTATAGTTAATTTATCAATGGAGCATGCGATCTATGGTGTGTGTTTAAATACATTTGTTTAGCTGACCACTAACGTTATAGGTGTCAGTAAAACCACCCAAACATAAACCTAGCGTTCTCACAAAGCGTGCTTCGTCATTCAAATGCGCTAACGTTACTCCATTGTTGTTCTCTGTATAACGTTACACTAGTCTGACGTGCAAAACCGTTTTGCTTGCTACTGCTAAGGTTTAGTCGCATACAATAGTCCATAAACCGAATCATGTCCTCATAAACTGCGAGTAAACACACAAATGTTGACAGGCCACAAAATACAGTACATACCACAGAGACGGACGTCCTGCTGTTGTTGCTTCTCCTGTTCAATTTATTTCAATATATACCCCCCCCCCCCCCCCCTTAATGTTAACAAAACATCGGCATTGCTTGACTAGTATTTAGTGTGTATTTGTGTTACCTGTAGACTTCAATTGTCTAATCTTTTGCTTTTGACTATAGGTGAATCTCCAGTTGTCGCTGATGATTGTAATTTGGACCTTTCTGGATTACAATCCACTATCAAAATGGTAAATTTAATTATTCCAGCTGCTGTGAGAAAAGACTATAAATGATCCACCACCTGCAGCATCCTCACATGCGAAACACTGTATAAAAATGAAATAAAAAGTCTGTATGGCACAAGTCTGTATGTACTGTATAAATATGAAGGAATTTTCCATATTGTTTTTTTTTACAGGCATTTTACCTGTATTTTGTATTACACATTGCATTAGTTTGTGTTTTAAGGGTCAACGGAAAATGTACTGGCAAAAAATGACTAGTACATTTTCCGTTTTTATGTTTTATAGTGTAGCCGGACTTCTTATTTATGTATACAGATGTGACAAAATGACGAATGCTCGAATTTCCTGCGTAAAGCTACCAGTACCACTCATATTAAAACACATTTTTACAAGCTTGTGAATCAGGCTAAGGTAAGGAGATCGTTTTAAACACTGGCTGGTTATGTGATTGCTCAAAAATGGATTTTGGATAATCTTTAACCAAAAAAAGTAATGGACTGCAGCTTTAATGTTCGCATAGCAAGAAAAAACATTTGTTTTTAAAAATGGATGTTTTAAATATTTAGAGAATATTCAAAAATACCTCTCACCATATAAATAAATGGGAATATTAACATTCTTAGAAGAACATATTTTTGATGATGTAAATGCTCATACATATAGTAGGCATATGTGAATATGTAATGTCTGCGATCATACTCATTAACATGTGACTATTCAGACACAGCCTTCCAGGAACAAGCTACCGTGATTATACTGATATCAGCAGTCTTTTAACATTTTTACACCAAAAGCCTATTTTGGGGTAAGAATATTTTAAAATTTGCAACATTTTTGATTGTGTCATCAGTTTTTAAATACAAGAAAAATAGCCTAGTTTTTTAACCATATAAAGAAAAAATGTGTAATAAGGTTACAAATTACCAAGCACATTTACACCATCAGGACTTCCAGAGTGTTGTGGATGGCAGTGCTGGTGAGTGACACTGACAGAGCCCAAGTGCATTCCCCAAAACCACAGGAAAGGTCAAAGAGCTCTTGCCACAGAGACACTGATCTAAGCTGAAGCTTGCCAAGGTATACCGCAGGTGCACGTCGTTTCTGATTTTCCACTCAACACTACCTTTATGTAGGTTGACCCACACTCTAGTCCTTTTTTCTGTCTCGCTCCATCTCTCTTTAACTAGAACTTTTCAAAGAAGTCCCAAGGTACTGGGAAGAGAGTTTTCTAAAGGTTCGATAATTTGAGCAGCTTGTCATTGGCAATTGAGCAAAGTGTTGTTTCAATGTAAAAATCATTCTTGAGACAATTATTTCTACATTTCTAGGAAGCATCTGCGTTGAGGTTACATTTTCTCAGATATTTTGTCAAAATGTATTAAATGTCTCCCTGCAAATTCACAGTAAAATGTCTCCTGTGCCCTCTCAGCAGGATCAATTCCTTTGAGGCATTCTTTTTTTAATAAAATTGATTCATACGATAAGGTACTATTTCTAAATGTCACTGTGAAGACAATGAAGCTTTAAAAAGATAATGAAAAAAAATCACTGCTAAAAAGGCACCTGTTTACTACTTAATACTGTTTTTATTTCCAGTATATTCAGTATATATATATATATATATATATATATATATATATATATATATATATATATATATATATATATATACACACACATATTTATATATATAAAATATATAAATTACAAAAAAACTAATGTTTGCTTCAATTTAATATGAAAATTAATATTTTTATATTAAATGCATAAATAATACTGATATTTTAATAAATCATATTTTCAATACAATTACAAATAATATATAGAAAAATTTAGTAAAAAGGACCGAATTTGCCAATTTGCCAATTAAAGTCACCATGAAATTAAAATTTACCTATTTTTAATAAAATATTTCATTATTTAATATACATTTTTTTATCCGTGCACATCATCTTTTTGTAAAATGAATGTGCCCTCATTATCTTTCATCAAAATAACTTCCCAACGGGATGCAGTGACTTTTGTTTTTTTCCGACAACCTGTCACTCACAAGATCGACCAATAGCAAACCTAAACCATCCTATCAATTCCCCATGAACAAAATCAAGCTCCGCCCTACATTTCTTGGTGTTTGAGATACTGTTTCAATTGTATATACGTCACATAGAGAAGAAAAGACTTAGGCCCCAATCAGACACAATGCATTCTTGCAGTGAAAGGCGCCTTTTTAAAAATAGTTTTCTGTTGGCAGTGAGCGCTTTGAGCACTGTTTATGCACCCTGGACACCTCTCGTTTTTGAAGGAGTGCTCTGATTTCATGAAGTTGAAAATAAATTGAACTCTGAGCAGAATGATGAATGGAGAGTTGGGCCTAACGTTGTGGTGACCGTTACCTTGATTACAGTGACAGCACAGCTGATTTGGGGGTTGCCTAGCAACATTAAAAAAACAGCAGCACCTCTCGTTTTTCAAACCTGAATGGAAAACCGCATTGTGTACTCTAGAAAATGTATAAATTGAACTTTTTTTTTTTTGCGCCGCAGTTTTAGAACGCTGTGAGATGGTACAAAAGATCGCATGTCTGTGTAGCTCGTTCTTACATAGAAAAAACAATGGAAATGTACCACGGTGGAATGGAAAATCATGTTCTGTGATGATTTCCCTAAGCAGACTTCTGTTTCATGCCAACGTAAAGGTGCATTATGCAACTTTTCTGTTCGCTAGAGGGCGCCTATTCAAAATAAAGGCATAGTTTGATGACGCCAAGCTTGAACGCAGAATCTTGGGACATGTGGTTTTTAATCATGTTAATGGATGTGGTTATTAACATTACTGTAGTATAAAGCAGAGCAGGACTGAGTGTTGTGGAGCTGAGCAAGGCCGCTGGAGTGATTGTTAATGAGATTAACAAACGCCTCGCGAGCAGCGGGACTATTCCCGCTTTTCAAGTCATGAGTATGAGGTAACGGAGCTTTGTTTATCCTATTAGATACATTTAAGTGTGTTTAAAATGATATTATGAAGTTACTCTGTGCGTTCGCTCAGCGGCTGCTGTGACACTGTCACACTGATAAGAGTAAAGCGCTTCTGCCAAACAAAACGGAAACCAAGGGGAACGCAGATATGACATGATTGACAGGCGACTCCCACAGACGGTATACTCAGACATCCCGGCTCCTTGGTTAAAATTTCTCACAATTTACAAATAGTTGGAAACATTTGGGATATTGTAAGTACTCAACTGATCAAAATATATAACACTGGCCTAGTGGTTTTTGGATATTTTACTGCAAAAATACTACATAGTGCACCTCTCATTAAATATGTCCAAGGTTAAGGGTGTTCATGAACACTAATCAAAATAATTCCATTACTTATGCCACGCATTAGTGGATGATATGCTTAATTCTTATTCCAGCATCCAACCAAAAAACTAAAGAGAAAAGCGCCCTTAGGCAGATAAATGGATCGTATCAGTATTCGCCGTCTGTGGGTGAATAGGACTGATCTTCATTCTGTCTCTGAGGGAACTCATTGTCCTGTTGATCTCAGATCAGCTCCCCTGTGCTGGTTTAGAGTCAGTCAGAGTCTCACTATTGCTTTGGTTTAGGTCATAACTGTCTCCTGCCGACAGGACTGACAGCGGCCCGAAATAGAAACCGGTCCTGGAGATTCTGCCGTCAATTGGGCAGAAAATAGGAGATGACAGTGGAGCCTGCCCTGCCTGCTGAAATAGATCGGCTCCCCGATGGCTTTAATGTCATTATTACCTCTCAAATGCACTGTGCAAAACGCATCAGCTGGCTTAGAAACGCCACAGCGCGTTACAGAGCAGGTAGTACATGCATACGGCAGCGTGATGGCTTTGACAGGCGAGTCCAGGGAGCCAGATGGCTCTGTGATGGCTGCTTCTGCCTGTATTGGATCCTGGCCTTTGCTTGCTTTCTCTCGGTCTCTCTCACCTTAATGGACACAACCTTTACTCTTCCTAACTGTCGAGCTCCAGAAGTGCCAAGGATATTCTGCAGATTGCTGAAAAAAGCGCAGACACAAAAACACAGGTCACTGTGAATTCACAGTCTTTCAGAGATAAACTGGAGAAAAGTTGAAGTGGTCTAAAGTCAGTGAGTCATGTGATCTTTAGGATGAATACTCCTGTTCTGTTTAGAACGACTGTACTGTTTTTAAGTTTGATCTACACCACTGTTTAACATTTCGGCAAGGTTTGGTTTGGACATTTTTTTTTTTTTTTGTCTCACTTAGGGGTGAGTAAGTTACAACGATGTACCTTTTCACTTTTGTACCTTAGGGTACCGCCCCAGTGACAGAAATGTACCTTTTTTTCTGACAGTGCACCAAGGCTGCATTTATTTGATAAAAAATATATATTTACTAGCCTGACATCATCATACTCAATTCTAGTAAGAATCTGAAACTGCTCCATTGGGCTGTGATTATGGGGCGTTTCAACCAAACCAGGAAAGACCTCAATTGGATAGATCTACAACCAATCAGAGCACGCTTGAAGAAGTAGAAGTGTAAACGATCTTTGCTGGTGTTTTAAAAGAATTTAAATGGGTGATTACATGTGATTTCACTTTTTTAACTTTAGTTACTGTGTAATGTTGCTGCTTGAGCACAAACAGTATCTGCAAAGTTAACAGCGCTGAAAGATCATTGCGAACGGAGATATTGTCTTTTAAAATTATGGCAGTTTATTGCCTACAGAAACGGCCGGTTTGGACTACAACGAACTTCTTCCTGGGTTGGTGACATCCTAAACCCTTGCTATTAACATAAACACTGCCCCAGATGTGACTTCTACCCGTAATGGTAAGGGCCGTGGCGTTTCCGGACAACCTGTGCTTGGCACTTCAGCCAATAAAAATACATGGAACTACATTTGGCCATCTAACCAATCTAATGCCTGGTTCAGACTACAAGATATTTCTGTCTGTTACGATAGTTACTGTGTCAGATTACGCGATTCTTACTCCTAAAATCTTATCGTGTCCTGGACTAGAAACATGTCTACACGTTGCTACTCGACCAATCATCGCTTGTTGTCATGACGTGCGTGATGTCATTGACTTAAAGGGTTAGTTTACCCAAAAATGAAAATGATTTCATTAATTACTCACCCTCATGTCATTGGACACCCGTAACACCTTCGTTCATCTTCAGAACACAAATAAAGATATTTTTGTTGAAAGCTGATGGCTGAGAAAGGCTTCAAAAAGGCCTCCATTGGGATTCAGTACATTTCCACTGACCCACTCACAAGACCCATAAAAGGCACTAAAGACTTCGTTACAAAGTCCATCTCACTACAGTGGCTGTACAATAATTGTACCAAGTGGCGAGAATAGTTTTTGTGCGCAAAAAAAAATCTAAATAATGACTTTATCTGCCAAGTTATTGTCTTCCGTGTAGGTCTCGGACGTGAACTCACCTGGAACTCACGCGATAGCGGCGCTCCTCCTCTTCCGGGTCATGTATTCGCTATGATTCGAACGGCGGAGCTGCGTCATATTCTCACGCATGCGTCGAGTTCACGTCAATAATTTGGTGGATTATATCATTATTTTGATTTTTGTGTGCACAATAACTATTTTCGTCTCATTGTAAAATTATTGTACAGCCACTGTAGTGAGATGGACTTAGTAACGAAGTCTTTAGTGCCTTTTATTTGTCTTGTGAGGGGGTCAGTGGAAATGTACTGAATGCCAATGGAGGCCTTTTTGAAGCTTTTCTCAGCCATCAGCTTTCAACAAAAATATCTTCATTTGTTTTCTGAAGAAGAACAAAGGTCTTACAGGTGTCCAACGACATGAGGGTGAGTAATTAATGAAATAATTTTCATTTTTGGGTGAACTAACCCTTTAAGAAACAAGAGCGTAAACAAACGATGTCTGAAGCAGCATGTTTTGGCTTATTTATGTTTAGAAAAGTGCAAAAATAGAAAGAAAACCCAACAAAGAACATGTTCCTGGCTTGCTGGAAGAGGACATTATGGACTATCAATCCTCCAAAGAGAACTTGAGGTAAAATATTGTTCTTTTTATATTAAATATTTAGTTATTAGCCAGTAGTAAAAGCTTGCCACCACAACGTATTTGTAAAAAAATCTTTTTAACTTACATTCCAGTAACGTTACTCACCGGGTTCCTGAAGGGCTTCCGCTATCGTTCGCCAGCATTTTTCATATTTGGTTGTGGTAGTCTGTCGATGACACATCGTACAGGCAGGAATATTGCCACAACCCCACGAACCTTTCCTCCATTTTATAATTCCACCTAAAGTTAGCTGCTCCGTCATCTCTCATGCGTTTCGCCGTGTTTGAAAGCTGTGTACGAAAACTGTCTGTGCTACGGTTGGTCAGCGTCACACGTGACAGAACCCGTCGTGAAGGACCGCAAAAGAAAAGAAACGCTAGTCTGTCATGACGTTGTGAACTATCGCAGACGTGGTTTCGGTTGTTTATGCCTGGTTCAGACTACACGATATTAGCCCGAATTTGGCACGTTCTGTTTGACGTAAGGTGTCGTAGGGATTCGTAAACGATAATGGACGTCGGGACGCAAGAATCGATCGTTTCATCTCGTATAGTGTGTCATAGTATACGACAACCGAATCCGCGTCTGCGATAGTTCACGACGTCACGACAGAAAGACTAGCATGTTGAATTTTTTTGCGGCCCTTCACGACGGGTTCCGTCACGTGTGACGCTGACCAACCGGAGCACAGACAGTTTTCATACACAGCTTTCAAACACGGCGAAACGCAAGAGAGATGATGGAGCGGCTAACCTTAGGAGGAATTATAAAATGGAGGAAAGGTTCGTGGAGCTGTGGCAACAGTACTCCTGCCTGTACGATGTGTCATCGACAGACTACCACAACCAAATAAGAAAAATGCTGGCGAACGATAGCGGAAGCTCTTCAGCAACCCAGTGAGTAACGTTACTGGAATGTAAGCTTAATATATGTTTTACAAATACGTTGTGGTGGCAAGCTTTTACTACTGGCTAATAACTAAATATTTAATATAAAAAGAACAATATTTTACCTCAAGTTCTCTTTGGAGAATTGACAGCCCATAATGTCCTCTTCCAGGAAGCCAGGAACATGTCTTTTGTTGGGTTTTCTTTCTATTTTTGCGCTTTTCTAAACATAAAACAGCCAAAACACGCCGCTTTAGACATCGTTTGTTTACACTCTCGTTTCTGAAAGTCAGTGACATCACGCACGTCGTGACAACAAGTGATGATTGGTCGAGTATCAACGTGTAGTCTGACATGTTTCTAGTCCAGGACACGACAAGATTTTAGGAGTCAAAATCGCATAATCTGACACAGTAACTATCGTAACAGACAAAAATATCTTGTAGTCTAAACCAGGCATTATACTATGACACAATACACGAGATGAAACAAACGATTCTTGCGTCCTGACGTCCATTAACGTTTACGAATCCCTACGACACCTTACGTCAAACAGATCGTGCCAAATTCGGGCTAATATTGTGTAGTCTGAACCAGGGAAGACCATCACGTTTTTCAGAGTGATGGGCTTCAGAGAAGAAGGAAGCAAACGAGCAATTCAAAGGACAGTGGAGACAGCGGTGTAAAATACATTACCGAAATAAAGGTAAAATATAAGAAAGATACAGTGTTTTCAAAAAGATATATTAATAAATTTTATACTGCGCCCCACAAACACAACCAAGCCTAGAAAAAAAACACGGAACCACCCTTTTAAGGATACACAGAGTACTTACAAACACGATCTTCATTTTTAAGAGAAATAGTAAAGGTGAATGCATATTACTATTAGAACGAATTTAACCCAAGCGCTCTTTGATGAATGTCAAGAAGTATTAACCTACTGTTGTTATTGTTATGAAAATGTGTTGACCCCACTAAAATAAAGATCCTATAGTGTGTACATCAGTGGTTGACCCCTAAACAAAACATGAGGGTTGGGTATTTTAGGAAAGAGGGTCAACGAGTAGCTCCTGTAAGTCTGACTTTGCCTCAGATCAAAGTGAAGTCACACTAGCTAAGGGGTCTTAAGTCTCAGCGAGAGGTTGATGGGCTCCTCAGGAGCTGTGAATGTGAAACTGGCAGGAGAGGAAGTCCATGGAGTGCGTTGGTGTGATACACTCTCTCCATCAAGGGGAAAAGAGCTTTTCGCAGAGGGGAGCTGGCAGGGAGCATCAAAAGAGTTGATGCGTAACAGATCTCCGCTATCCAGGACAAAGATGTTCAATACGTCTTAATCAAATGGTGATGGTAACATTTATAGTGAGTTTTTTATGTTATTCTTTGTTCTTGGTAATAACCATTTAGGGTAACATTTGACAGGTGATGACCAATGGCAGACAAGGGGAGTGTTCAGGGAAACCTGTCTGATAAAATCTTTTTTTTTTTTGCAATTCCATTTGGTGGCACAAGTGGCAGAGAGTTGTGATGAAACAGAGGCAGAGACAACTAAGACATTAAACATATGCATGAATGGATTATTCACAATAAGATGCATTTTTAAAAATAGAGAGGGAGTTTTGCTTATTTGTAAAGCAGTAAAAAAAATATAATATATCAATATGGCTAATAATAAAAATATCCCAATAAAACTTAAAAAAATTACTAAATAAATAAATAAAAAAACAACTATTGTAATATTTCATTGTAAAATAAAACAAAGATTTTAAGGAAAATACATTCTATTTTACATTGCAACTGTCCACTTACTATACTAATATTTAGCACCGTAGTTGTGCTTAGTATCATAATATTAATGTCTTAATTTATTTCCAAAAGTTGAACCATTGAACTTTTATTGACGGAAAACTGCATAGGGGCCCTTTTAAATTAAATCACAGCCTTGACAATTTGATAATCGCATTGAGCCAAATTGCGATTTCAGTTTTTTATGAATAATCATGCAGACCTAAATTTTAATTTCACTTGAACATATGACCTTGCTTCTTTCTCACAGACTGGCTGACAACTAAAGAAAATTAGAATTTGTATGGCAAATTTGCCATGTATGTATGTGCAGTATGTATGAATGTATGGATGGATGGATGGAATTGCACAGTTTACCTCAGATTACTCAACATATACACACATAGAGTACTTGAATGACAGGAAAAGCTGATCTGAGTTGAGAAAGCTTAAACTCTAAATGGTTTTCATTCAGGGAGGGTCTTCCCACCTCATGTGAAGCTTAGTGCTTTTATAAAGCATTAAATGTGGGATCATGCCTCTCTTGTCTACAGAGTTATGTAAGAAGATAAACATATCCCCCTCTCGCGTGTAGGATTTTCGTGTGGGACTGGGAAGAACCTACTTAGAATTCATGCAGACTGCGAGTGTGGCGCTCCCCTAAATCCACTTTGACAATCCATGAAAATGTGATTTGCAGGCTAAGTCAAATCCTGAATTATTAGCTCGTCCAGTCTAGAATGATGAAGGGAGTGCAAATCATAAGATGAATAATTGATTTTTTTCTTTCCCTTCCTTTTTTGTTGCTTTTAAGCATGTGGGGGGAAAACAATCACAATTTTTGTTGTTAAATATGCAGTGTGGAAAAACCCGGAGCACAATCTTTTATGTTAGCATTTGTGATAAATGAGCGAGAGGAATAATAAACAAATGGAACACAAGGAGTTCAAGACCCGCTGGCCGTAGTCTGAACTCTAGAGGATGTGGCACGTGTGTTTCGGTTCCACAGCCCTTCACATGCCAGCTCCGGCTTACACTCTTTCCAGACAATGCCAGCTCTAGTTAGGAGTCTCACAAGGCGCAGACAACATTTTTACTCCTTTCGTGTTGTTTTTCCACGTCGACAGCTTTCCTTGACTCCCTCGCTCAGGCTGGATCTCCATGTCTAACAGCTCTGTCGGCTAAATGCGGATGCCAATCAAGCGGACGCTATTTGTGAGTGAGATGAGCAAAACCAAAAAAAGAGGGCAAGGCCGCTGTTGTTTTTATAAACAAGATTTCATTAGGATTCAGGCTGTAAAAATGGGATGAAGGCAAAGTTTGCTGTAAGACCCTTTTCCACAACATATCGATCTGGTTTTATTGACCACATGACTCTCAGTGGTACTACATTTACACAGTCTTGTCACAATCAACTGTTTTGACTTTTATTGACACTATTTCTAGCAGCAAGTTTACAGAGAGTCTAAACTGCGGAAGGAAAAAAAGAGCCCTTCAACTCTCCACTTTCCTGAAAGCTTTATCTAATGATCTTTCTCTCCCAAACACACCACTCTCAATCAATATGTTTGTCTGCGCTGACAAGAGAGAGCCCACACCAAGTGCGACACTTTAGAGTCAAATGGCTCAAAGAGCTCAAGGTCTCTTTACCATGGCTAACACCTGGGCACACACAGGCATTCATTCTATGTAGTCTACGGGCTCTATTGCACGCTGTGTCATCATCAGGCCAAGGCGGTTCTGCCCAGTGGTACACAATGTCAAAGAAGTCGCTGCGGTAGATGACACTGACCTTCAATTTCTGAATGATATGGACAAAATGATGTGAGCACACAATATCAAGCGCAACAATACTCTGGCTTATGTATTTAACAATAATAGTTGCGACAGAAATTTTGTAAAGTGTTCTAGCCAGTATCTAGATGCAGTCAGAGCAGCACTTAGTGTGCTTTAGAGGTCGCTCTAAATAGTTACGGAGCAGAGATTATCCTGCTGGATAGTGGATGCTATAGCCCAGGCTTCTGCTTCAGTGGGCTCTGAATGCCCCATTGGAGTGAGGGCCCACTCCATAGGGGATGTTCTCCTCCAGGGTTTGACCCAGCGGAGTCTTCATTGGAGATAAAACCTTTGCTAGGTTTTACTGGATGTCCCTGCCCTTTAAGCACGGATCGTGTCCGTTTGATTGTCTTGCAGCGGTGCGGGAATGCGGCCCAGAATGTCTTGGTTGAGGCTCCTACTTGGTTGAGTAGGAGAGCTTCTGTTCTGTGCATAACTCCGGTTACCAACGTAACCTCGGTTCCCATCGCATGCTCTACCGTGCTATTAGGCTGCACACGAGTCGACGCAGCCACTTCGCAGCCAATATTGCATTTGGCGCTGACTTACATAAGTTTCTCCATCTGCACAAACATGAATCAGGCTTTTGAATTGAATTTGAATCAGGAAAATGTATTAATTTAGAATAAAAAAGGATATTGCAGCTTTTAAAAAATGTTGTTGTAATTTCACCCTTTATCTGTTGTTCTGCATTCTTCATATCTTTGTGCAGTCTGCTAGCCTAGAAATCTAGACGCACCCTGCAGCAAATCTAATTTAACACGAGTATCGTCTAGCAACTCTCAATACACTTCTGAGCTGTAAATGCCAAACTCTGGTTAGGTCAATCATAGATATGTATACGTATACATATCTGTGGGGCCAATCACATCGTGTCTAGAGTCGGTGGGCGGGGCTTAACATAAGGACGGCCAAGTTGCGCTTGCATGCTTCTTGTAAACAAAGAAGCTGGCGAACGTTGGTCTTTTGAATCAGCTTTGACCGTGACTCTGGAAGACTTGGAGTTAAGCTTTTCTCTGAGAAAAGAACAAAGAACGGCACTGAAGTCATTCTTAAAAAGGGAAGATGTGTTCAGAGTTTTGCCGACCGGATACGCCAAAAGTTTAATCTGTCAACGAGCTCTGCTTCACCTTCGTTGCTCTAGTTGGTTGTAGCGATATCCAATTGTGTGAACCAGGGGCGTTTTTAGGATTTTCATTTTAGGGGGGCTTAGCCTTAGTTTATATTCACAGAGATCCCAAATTTTAGCGGGGTTCAGGGGCATGGTCCCCCAAGAAAATTTGAATTCTATGATCTACATATGTGCATTTTAAGATGTTCTGAAGGCCAAACAATTAGATAACAATAGCTTGAAAACCATTTCACTGGGCAGTAGATTATTTGTCTTTCTCTGTTTTTATCTTGCCCTGACTCTTCCTCTCACAACGCTGAGCTTTGACTGATATAGGCTAGACTAGTTTTTCCATTTTCGTCAGCGAAGAAAGTAAAAATATGGTTTAGGCCTACATATTAACATACATATGTTTTATGAACAATTTTCTTAGACGTGTTAATGTACTGTTTATTAAAGTTTAAGTTTATTAAATTAATTCACTATATAAACTGATTCATTAGCTACTAATATGCCCAATACTGAAAAAAACTGAGATTTTTTTTAATTTACTGAGGGTTACAAATGGAATTATATTAATTTACAATACATACACATTCATTATCAATAAGCCTAATCTGTTGAAAATGGCTTTGTTAATATTTCTTGTTCGTTAATTAGGCCTAGGCTAGCCTACATTATGAATCACATAGCATATTTTCATCTCAGAATAACGAAATTAGACAAATGATTATTCATTTGCCTGAATATTTTTGTCTATTGTTTAACATTTCTAACTTAAAGCAGCAGCTGTCAAACATAAATGTTTATTTCAACTGCTTACATTTCTCCCGTTTTCGTTGTCGAGTTGCGCTCCTAAAATTCGCGCTCATGGCCTCAGCAGTTTCTGTTTGAACATAAAGCCCGCCTACTCTGATTTGATTGTGTAGTAAAGTTCGATATAATAAGGAAGGAAGAGGACAAGGGGTCGGCTGGACGGTTGATGCTTTCTCTTTATTTTCTCAATATTTGTCAGCACACACACATTCAAGTGTGGAATCTCATAACACGATCTCTCGATCACTTCCGGGTCGGCACTTCCGGCTTCCGGTACTCAGTCTCAATACATGGGGGGGGTTCGCATCAACCGTCCGGGTTCTCTCTCTTCTCGATCTCCGGTTCCACTGCTGTTTTATCCCCTCTCCGCGCTCATTACTAGAACAAGAGACAGGTGTTATTAATCTGCTTCCAACCCACTCACGTACCGCTTGTCCCGCGGCTCTCTCTCCCGCTGCAGACCTCGCTGAACCACGCCCCCCTTGCCACATACCCCCACCGCCCGACTCAGGCCGGGGAGCCGTCCGGCCTGCAGCCCCCCCCCCCCCCCCATTTCTGGAGAGGAAGTCGGCCACAGCCATCTGAGCACCCGGCCTGTGGACCACCTGGAACTTAAAAGGCTGAAGAGCTAGATACCAACGGGTGATCCGCGCGTTGGTATCCTTCATGCGGTGGAGCCACTGGAGAGGAGCGTGGTCCGAACAGAGGGTGAACTCCCGCCCCAGAAGGTAGTAGCGGAGGGTGAGAACGGCCCACCTGATGGCAAGGCACTCTTTTTCGATGGTGCTGTACTTAGCCTCTCTCTTCGAGAGCTTACGGCTAATGTACAGCACCGGCCGCTCTCCCCCCTCCACCTCCTGGGCCAGGACTGCGCCCAGCCCCCTGTCCGACGCGTCAGTCTGCAACAGAAAAGGGAGAGAAAAGTCAGGGGAGTGTAAAAGCGGCCCGCCACATAGAGCAGCCTTAACTCGGGTGAAGGCCTGCTGGCACGGCTCCGTCCATTGGACCGTATCTGGTAGCCCCTTTTTAGTAAGGTCAGTCAGAGGGCTGGTGAGGTCCGAATAATTTGGTATAAACCGTCTATAATATCCCGCCAGCCCCAAGAACTGCCTTACCTCCTTTTTGGTCTTGGGTCTCGGACAGGTTGCAATTGCGGCGGTCTTATCAATTTGGGGACGCACCTGCCCATGACCCAAGTGGAAGCCCAGATACCTTACCTCCACCCGCCCAATTGCACACTTCTTCGGATTGGCCGTGAGCCCCGCTCCCCTCAGCGACCTCAAGACCGCCCTGACATGCTGCATATGCCGCTGCCAATCGTGACTGTAAATCACGATGTCGTCCAGGTAGGCAGCAGCATATGCGGCATGGGGACGCAAAATCCTGTCCATGAGGCGCTGAAAGGTAGCGGGTGCCCCGAACAAACCGAAGGGAAGTGTGACGAATTGGTGCAATCCGAACGGCGTGGTGAAGGCTGTTTTTTCTTTGGACAATGGAGACAAGGGGATCTGCCAATAGCCCTTCGTTAAGTCCAACGTCGAATAAAATCGAGCCGTGCCGAGCCGATCAAGCAACTCGTCAACCCGCGGCATTGGATACGCGTCGAATTTCGACACTGCGTTCACCTTGCGGTAGTCCACACAGAACCTGACCGAGCCGTCGGTTTTAGGGACCAAAACGATCGGGCTCGCCCAGTCACTGTTGGACTCCTCTATTACTCCCATATCGAGCATTGCCCCTAATTCTTCCTGAACTACTTTTTTTTTTGTGTTCAGGTAAACGATACGGCCGGCTGCGAACTACCACGCCCGGCTCGGTCTCGATATGGTGCTGAATTAAGTCGGTACGGCCCGGTAGGGGCGAGAACACGTCGGCGAATTCCGCCTGTAGTTTTGAGAGATCAGTGAGTTGGGACGGTGAGAGGTGATCTCCCCCAGGGGCCAGTGCGACCGATTGTGCTTTGATGCTCGCCTCTGGCCCGAGATCATCCTCTCCCCCGATCACCGTCGCCAACAACACTGATTCGACCTCGTTCCATTTCTTCAGGAGATTAAGGTGATATATTTGCCGTGCTCCGTTCCTATCGGACCGTATCACTTCATAATCGAGGTCTCCAACCTGTCGAGCGACCTCAAACGGCCCCTGCCATTTCGACATTAATTTAGAGCTCGATGTCGGGAGTAATACAAGCACTTTCTCTCCCGGTGTGAATTTGCGTAGTCTCGTACCCCTGTTATACGACCGGCTTTGGCGGTCCTGGGCTTGCAACAAATTCTCCCTAGATAGCCGCCCCAAGGTGTGGAGTTTTGTTCGCAAGTCCAGCACATATTGAATTTCGTTTTTGGCCAAAGAAGGCCCCTCCTCCCAAGTTTCTCGTAGTACGTCCAGCACCCCACGGGGCTGTCGTCCGTAGAGAAGCTCGAAGGGGGAAAACCCCGTGGAGGCTTGCGGGACCTCTCGCACAGCGAATAAGAGGGGTTCTAACCACCGATCCCAATTTTTGGCGTCTTCCTGTACGAATTTACGGATCATGGATTTAAGAGTGCGATTAAATCGTTCGACCAAGCCGTCTGTTTGTGGGTGATAGACGCTTGTCCGAATCGATTTGATGCCCAATAACCCGTATAATTCGCTTAACGTGCGTGACATAAACGCCGTGCCTTGATCAGTGAGGATTTCCTTCGGAATCCCCACTCGGGAGATTAAACGGAAGAGTGCGTCCGCAACACTCTTCGCCGAGATGTTGCGGAGAGCCACTGCCTCCGGGTATCGTGTTGCGTAGTCCACGATAACTAGCGCAAAACGATGCCCGCGTGCGGATCGCTCTAATGGCCCGATGAGGTCCATCGCAATTCTCTCGAAGGGGACCTGCATTAATGGAAGGGGGCGCAATGGCGCTTTTGGGGAGGCCAGGGGGTTCACCAACTGACATTCAGGACAAGACGCGCACCACCTGCGCACATTGTCGTGAATGCCTGGCCAAAAAAATCGGGTCATTAAACGATTCAGCGTGGCCGCCTGTCCCAGGTGGCCCGCCATCGGGTTCGAGTGAGCCGCCTGGAAAAGCATTTCCCGGCGGCTCTTTGGTACTAACAACTGGGTTGTATCCACTTTTGTCTGAGCGTCTTGGGTCACTCGATACAACCTATCCTTAATTATGGCAAAATAAGGATACGTGACGGGCAAGGCAGGTTGAAGGGACTGGCCGTCGATAGTGCGGACCTGTTGAAAAGCATGTTTTAGGGTATCGTCTTGAGACTGCTCCAGAGGGAAGTCATCGCGGTCCGAGAGAATCAGTCTCTCGACCCCGCTCGGTTCCTCTGAAGCAGTTCCCGAGGGTCCCGTATCAGTCTCACCAACCTGCACTCGCACCGCCCCGTTCCTAGCCTTGTTCCCCCAAGCGGCATCCGCACATATCGACCCCAATAACGCCGGAAAGGCGGGCCAATTTGTCCCCAGAATTAGCGGATGCCGGAGGTGGGGACTAACCGCCACCTCAACACTATGATTTTCTCCCCTAAACTGTATCGTGACTGGGACAACCGGATATTCCACCACATCCCCGTGCACACACCGCACCTTAACCATGCGGCTTGTATCCAATGCCCCAGGCTGCATCAGGCTTTGATGGATCGAGGTTTGGTTACAGCCTGAATCCACCAAAGCCTGATATGTACCCCCCTTGATACTCACAGGAACTTGGTACTCTCCTGCTTGATCAGGGGTGGCCCGCTGAACGTCCGGGACCCGGATCATTGTCCCGATGTCCATCATTGGACATCGGTCCACAAAATGGTCCGGGTCGCCGCACCGCCAGCAGGCCAGCCCAGGCCTGCCCGCCGCCCCTGCGGCGGGGAGTGGGTTGGAATATGAGCGCGGAGGGGGGGTGGAACCGGAACCGTTATCCCCGCCCGACCCCAGCAGCCCCGCCCCCCTGGGCGGGGCCCTCGAACTCCCGTACTGCCCTGGGCCCATTCCACCCCGACCTCTGGGGGGAATGCGAGGGGGCCCTGGAGGGCGGGACCTAGGGAGAGGGACAGGGTGAGAAGGAGAGACAGAGGGGGGAGAGAGAGAGGGAGAGGTTAGTCGGGGTTCGCCGACCCCTGGGCACGCCACCAGATGGTCCTCCGCCAGGTTGATGGCCGTCGTCAGCGACGTGGGCCGGTGGCACTGGACCCACTCGGCGGTCTTCTTGGGTAGCCGAATGATGAACTGCTCCAGTACCACCAGATCGACGATGTGGTCCACGTCGCTTCCACCGGCCAATAGCCATTTGCGGCAGGCGTCCCGGAGCTGGTGGGCCATCGCGAAGGGCCGGCCGGTCTCCCCCCACTCTAGCGAGCGGAAACGCTGACGGTGCTGTTCGGGGGTCCGACCGACCCGCTGGATGATGGCCCTCTTCAGATCTTCGTAATCCAGGAGGTTCGCCACCGGCAGTTGTTGGGCGGCCGCCTGGGCTTCTCCGGTGAGCAGTGGAATAAGGCGCACCGGCCACTGTGCCCGGGGCCACCCGCAGGCCTCCGCCGCTTTTTGTAATAGGTCAATGAAGGCCTCGGGATCGTCCTGTGGCCCCATCTTGTGTAGGGGCACGTGGACCGGTGCGCTGGCGAGCCCGGCGGCTTCGGTGCGAACCTCCCGGTCTATCCAGCTCCGGAACCTCTCGCGGTCCTCTTGCTGGCCGCGGACGATGGCCTCGAATCGACGCTCCTGGTCCGCCCGCAGCTCCAGCATGGACTGATGTTGTTCCTGGTGGAGGGCCGCGAGAGAGGTGATAATGTCCGCAAACGGCGTGGTGGAGGGCGTTGGAGTAGTCATGGCGGCGGCGCGGTCCTACTTCCTTCCCGGGTTTCGGCACCACTGTAGTAAAGTTCGATATAATAAGGAAGGAAGAGGACAAGGGGTCGGCTGGACGGTTGATGCTTTCTCTTTATTTTCTCAATATTTGTCAGCACACACACATTCAAGTGTGGAATCTCATAACACGATCTCTCGATCACTTCCGGGTCGGCACTTCCGGCTTCCGGTACTCAGTCTCAATACATGGGGGGGGTTCGCATCAACCGTCCGGGTTCTCTCTCTTCTCGATCTCCGGTTCCACTGCTGTTTTATCCCCTCTCCGCGCTCATTACTAGAACAAGAGACAGGTGTTATTAATCTGCTTCCAACCCACTCACGTACCGCTTGTCCCGCGGCTCTCTCTCCCGCTGCAGACCTCGCTGAACCACGCCCCCCTTGCCACAGATTGGTTTTCTGAAATATTTTGACATTGAGGAGCGGTAACAGACCAATGAGGCTCAGATTTACACACACACACACACACACACACACACACACACACACACACACACACACACACACACACACACACACACACACTTCTGCTTCTGACGTGCGCTCTGCTCGGCGCTGCTGCGGCAGCGAATTGAAGAACTCAACACACAGACAGACTAAAAGACGGGACGAAGCCTAAGCCTGCCACCAGTTTCATATATTTTAAAGGTTAATCACATATTTTTTAGGGGGGCTGAGGCATAAGGGCCTAGCGACGCCTATGGTGTGAACGCCGTGCACAGGGAACATGAAAGACAACCGTTTATCCCGCCCCTCGGATTGAGCCCTTTCAATGTTGAGTTTTCAGACCAAACATCTTGATGTGGGTCTGGCTTGTCAGGCTAGCAGTCTGCATTGTGACTGATTGATTTTTATTTGGGGGCAAAAATGCACTTTATATACTCACCATTCATTTAAAGGTGCACTATGCAACTTTCCGTCCACCTGGAGGGCGCCTATTCAAAACAAAGGTGTAGTTTGATGATGCCAAGTATGAGCGCAGCATCTTGGGACATGTGGTCTTCACCTCACAGCCGGTGGAAAATAGGACTCGGGCAGAAATCACGTTCATGGTTGCGGTTATGAACGTTACTGTAGTATGAAGCAGAGCAGGGCTGAGTGTTGTGGAGCTGAGCATGGCTGCTGGAGAGATTGTTATACAAATACCTGTCTCACCAGGACTTTTATTATGACGGGACGGGACACAGACACCGGGCGCGCGCACTTCCGCGTTTCCGGTCATGATTATAAGGTAAAGCAGCTCTGTTTATCATATTAGATACATTTAAGTGTGTTTAAAATGATGTCATGACATTACTCTGTGCGTTTGCTCGGTGCTGCTGTGACATGTTCACACTGCTAAGAGAAAAGCGCTTCTGCTGAATAAAACCGAGGGTAACACAGATATGACGCAATTGACAGGCGACTCCCTCAAACGCAATGCTGACACGTCCCGGGTCCGTGGTTAAAATAGCAATTTTCTCACAATATACAAATAGTTGGAAACATTTGGGATATTGTAAGAACTCAACTGAACAAAATATATAACACTGGCCTAGTGGTTTTTGGATATTTTACAATACTACATAGTGCATATTTAAATGGGAGTTCTGCAATGTAAAAAAATATATATTGTTGGTTTAACTTAAAAAAGTAAGTAACCTGGTTTAAAATGTTCTGTTTATTGAAATAAAAAAAACTGAGTAGATACAATGAAGGAAATTGGTTTAATGAATAGGAATACATTTTTTTGATAAATCATGAAAATAGCACAGTTTGGCCTTGTCTTCACAAATAAAACACACAATATGTAATAATATTTGAATAAAGGGTGTCGATTCTCAAAAATGTTCATTATATTAACTCAGGTATTTTTATTTTAATGAACTCAAAATTTGAATTTGGACAAATTGACTGACGAGGGATCAATTTGTTACTTTTTTTGTTATTACAACCACATAAACTCAAATCCAATCAAATCTTTTGTGCATTTCAAGTTCAAATGCGACAAAAGTGCTAAGGTCTTGGACCGCTCTGATGAACACTCGATGTTTTAAAAATGAGTTTTGGGTCAAAATGACAGAAGGAGAGGATGAGGTTTCGAGTCCACCATGAGAAATATTCAGTGAAGTAAAATGTGTGACAAGAAAACCAGCCCCAGTCCCCTCTACTCAGAAAAAAATGACCAATATAACATGACAGTAAAACAAAATCACACAAAATAAAGGTGAAATTATTGTTTAAATAATGTATGTTCATGAAGACGGATGCATCAGAGTCCTGTACGGTTCCTGACAAGCGGCTCCTCAAAGGTGGCTGATAGCGAGCATTTCTCACCATTTTTCACATCCATTTTTATTTCTTCCTCCCTCTCTGTCTCCTTGCCCCGCAAGCCTCCCACAGCTTGTTAAATCACAACATGTCACGCTGCTTGATTGCAACAGTCAAGATCTAACATATGCCACCTGTGGGTGTGCTTTAAAGCCTGTAAATTATATTAAACCTATAAAAAAAGATCAGCTATCACAGGCCTGTGTGATGGACTGGAATAATTACGGCGGGTCTCACTTTGACTGTAAAGCTCACGCAAGACAAAGAGGTAGAAAGGACGAATGATCGAATAAAATCCTGTGTGTACCCCGAGGAGACAGCGTGTGTGATTCAGTGCTCCAGCCCCCCATCAAGAGACAGAAGCATCTCGACATGCAACCATAAACAATGGCTATTATATATCACACAAGCCATTATATCATAAAATATGTCTGAATACTAAAATGATGTGTTGGACTTCCTAAACCAAACTCGGTGCTCAGAGGTCATTTTAGGCTAATTATGACTAATTGATTTTAGGGGCATGGTTTATTTAGATGAATCTCACTGGCTATGAGCAGGTAGCATCTCTTGAACAAGCGCTCACTGTGGTAATTGTAGTTACAAAACACAGCGCTCTCTGAGATGTGACTGTTCTAGCGGTGACATGATTTAAGGGTCAGCTCAGCTAATTAACTCTCAAGCCACAGATTTCATTACCCACAGTGCTGCCGGTCTGATCAGTGTCTCACTCTCACACCTATAGGCTGGGCTGCGCTGTGGAGGTGTGCTGGTCAGAAGCTAATGAAAAGATGATACAAGTATCTGACAGGCAACAGAGTGAAATGAACCTGTTCGTGTTAACTTTGGCTCACCTCAGATTTTCAAACATTCGTTCATCCTTAACCACTCCTGTCTTCTGAAGTAAACCTACCTCATATGATTTTTTTGATGATACAGTTATTGTTTTTAGGTGCTACAGTTATTGGATTGGACTGTGAGTTATGTATAAATGCTGCTCACATCTATCTATCTATCTATCTATCTATCTATCTATCTATCTATCTATCTATCTATCTATCTATCTATCTATCTATCTATCTATCTATCTATCTATCTATCTATCTATCTATCTATCTATCTATCTATCTATCTATCTATCTATCTATCTATCTATCTATCTATCTATCTATCTATCTATCTATCTTCACATGCAATGTAATAAGTGAGACTGCATGTCTGTCTAACATTGGATTAGACTGTGAGTATAAAATGCTGATTATTTTTATGCATTCCATCCATACATCCATCTATCCATCCGTCCGTCCGTCCGTCCGTCCGTCCGTCCGTCCGTCCGTCCGTCCGTCCGTCCGTCCGTCCATCCATCCATCCATCCATACATCCATCCATCCATAATGAGAGAGATTGTATGTCTGTCTACAACATGTATGTTGTATGTCTGGCCATCTATCTACACATCTATCTACACTGTAAAAAAATATTTTAAAAATAAGTTACCTGGTTGCCTTAAAATTTTGAGTTCATTGAAATAAAACATTTGAGTTACAATGAATACAATGAACATTTTTGAGAATCGACATTTTTACATTAGTCAAATATTTTATTTTACTAATATATTTCAAATATTAGTAAAATATTTTGTAACCATATTGGGTATTTGTGTGTTTTATTTGCGATGACACAGTGAAACATGCCAAATTGTGCTATTTTCATTATTTATTACATTTTTGTGTGGTTCAGACAATACTTTTTTGAGTGTTTATACTTTTTTTAAGTTAAACCAATATTTTTTTTACAGTGCATGATAAAATGATTGTATTTAGGTACTAAAATTGGATTAGACTGAGTTATGTATCTATGCTAATCATTTTAATGCATTCTATCCGTCCATCCATCCATCACATGTATGTAATATGTGAGATTTTCAATATGTTTGTCTATCTATAAAGAGCTATCTAAAGGATTACCAGAGCTTGGCAGCTTAAAAGAAAAAAAGAAAAACATCTTTTCAAACAGACAAAGTCGACACAGCTGACCACAAATTGGCGTTGTTGAAAGAAAGCTTGTATTGTTGTAGGTCCTTTTCAAAGAAAGTGAGGGGAGAAGGCTGTTACAGTCATGGCCTGGTCATACCGAAACACTTGCCATTTAGCTGATGCTTTCATCTGAAGTAACTTGCAGTACACTAATTGCAAGGACAGTCCCCTCGGAGGAACCTGGGGTTAAGTGCCTTGCTCAGAGGCACAACAGTGATACAGCAGGATTGTAATCTCAGTAATGGTTTTATTCCTAAATCACCCTTATTACATACTCTTATGTAACCCTGGTGGTAGCGGGCCAGATCCTTAACCATAAGATCACTCCACTTGTGGTGCTTTTTTAACCTCAAAAGCAGTTTTGCTTTTAAAAAATATAAAAGTTAGTATCCACCAAAAAGACATGAAGATAAACGAGTTATCTATTATTTTACATAATAAAGACACTGGTCTTTAAATGCAAATGAGTCTTATCTCCCAGTAGTAACAAATCTCACAATTAATACATCTAATTTTCCGATAATCCTTCTGTCGCTGCATTAGTATCCTTACTTGTTCTTATGAATTAAAGTACGCCATATCAAATCCGTAAAACAATCAAACAAAAAGGATCTGTCGCTATATCATGTGTACAAGAAGTCTTATTTAGGACAATTGCTGGCATAATTTAGCTCGTTTACATGGTCCTTGAATAAACCAGTTAATCACTTAGGTTTTCTCTTAATAAAGATGGAATTTAATCTAGGGGGATGTTTGTAGCTGATGATTAAAATTTAGGTATGCATCAGCGCTTTAGTCAAACATGTGGTTAACGCCTCCAGACGTCTGTGCTACCTGTTTTCAGATTCAAATTTGTCTCTCCCAGTCGGCCAAAAAACTCCTGAGCACACCAGAAAGTGAAAGAGCATCATCTGTTCCTCACTTAGATCATCTGTTATTCAAATCTACATGTGCGCTCTGTCACCTACAGTACGAGCCAGATCCAGCATTAATGGTCACTGCAGTCTGTTGTGGGATATTCAATATTCAAATGATGCTGAGTTCATGGAGTCCAGCTCATTATGAGTAATGAGAAAAGCGCATTTGCATTGCATGTATACAATATGACACTGTCGCCGAAAGCACTGCATTTTGGGCCTGTCCATAAAGGGCTGGACATAATGAACAGCTGTCAGGTATGTCTGTAATGGTGTAATTGCAGTGACA
This sequence comes from Pseudorasbora parva, assembly GCF_024679245.1. Lineage (NCBI taxonomy): Eukaryota > Metazoa > Chordata > Actinopteri > Cypriniformes > Gobionidae > Pseudorasbora > Pseudorasbora parva. Next base: position 12,385,393 of record NC_090180.1, read on the forward strand.
TCACGTAATTCAATCATGGAAGAGAGAGTTCAAGCATCCAAGCCATATAAGAGAAAAGTTTTGAGAGCATTATTTCATATGAGGTGTTGTAGAAAAATATGAAAATGATAGTGTGTGTGGGGGGGGGGGTATTTGCCACCTGTGAAATTTACTTTCAGTGAGTCACCTTCATGTGGTATTTGCATTTAATATATTACACGTCTCTACGGAGAAAGTGGTCTTATTTAAAAAGTCAACAGTTTCGTTCCCCTAAAGGTTCAAATCTCAAATCATAATGAACTACAGTGGAGGACTTTTAAAAATAGCGTCACCTTATTTATTCCTGAAATTATAATGTTAACATGTTTTCAAATATTTCTAATAATAATAATAATAATAATAATAGTACGCTGTAAAAAAAAATATTTAGAAAAAAAGTTACCTGGTTGCCTTAAAATTTTGAGTTCATTGAAATAAAAATTTTGAGTTAATACAATGACATTTTTTTGAGATTTGACACCCTTTATTAAAATATTATTAAAATATTTTGTAAGCATATTGGGTAATTTTGTGTGTTTTATTTCTGATGATGCAGTGAAACATGCCAAATAGTGCTATTTTCATGATTTATCAAATTTTTTATGTCGTTCAGATACAAAAATATTTTGAGTTTCTATTTATTAAACAAATTTCCTTCATTGTATCAACTCAAATTTTTAATTTCAATAAACTCAAAATTAAGGCAACCAGGTTACTTACTTTTTTAACTTAAACCAATAAAAACCAACCAAATTTTTTTACAGCGTAGGTTTTTTTTAAAATGTACAAAGCCGTTCAATAAGTTATGACAACATATATTTTTTACATTGTTTTGACTCATCAAAATAAGTTTTTAAGTTATACAAGATGCAAGCAACTTATTTTTTTTAAGTCAGTTTAATATAATCTAGTTGAAAAAACATAAGAATCCATGTCGACTGTACTTAAAAATGTCATGCTGTGACTTTTTTTTTTTTTTTTTTTTACAGTGTACAGCTTTTACAACTGTCCAAAATAGACTTTAAAGAAGAATGTAAATTCCACATGTCAGTTACATCTGTGTTGGATGCGAAGTGAAAACTTTATGATAATAATGAAACAATGATGATTTGAGGAGTTTGTTAGTGTTAATCATTTGCAGGGCAGGGCGTATTCCAGTTCATGGCGCACTAAATCCAACCCACAAACTTCTGCCAGACAGAAAGGAATCAAAGTCGCTGCATTCCCACAATGACCCTGGCATAGGAACGAAAAGTAATTGTTTCTGATCACAGTATGCAGTTATTTAAGTTCTGCCTGCTATGCAATTTCAGCATGCTGACAAATTTGTGTGTATTTGAGCATCTCAAAGAGACGAGGTGACACATGTGAAAATGTGCCATTAAGCTGGCAGGTGGCTCAATTATCCTCTTCCCAGCAATTAGGCAGCACACATCGTCATCTTCAAGGGCATCGGCAAATATGTTTTCTCACTTGTTTTCCAGCAGGATGAGTCAGCCGCAGCCAGCATAATTTTCCCCAAATTGTTTCCAAGCCGGAGGATGACATTTTACAAAACTACTAACTTCCGGCGCTAACCCCTAACAACTTGTGGAGTGTGGACCGGCTTTTTGTTTACACCTTGCCAACAGCAAATATCGGACAAAACTGCCTATTTGCACTTGGCAGAAGGAAAACGTTCACACCATCCCCCGCACACCATGCAGATCTAACAAACAGTATTTTAGGAGAATGCCGCACAAGTAAACTAAACCCGTCTGATTTAATGATGTTATTGTGAGACGCATACGCCGACCCGTGCGTGGAGACGCAGAGGGGAAATCTCGGTTTGGAAATTGTGTCTGCGCTCAACTATGATGATCAGTCTCAGAAAATAGAGAGAAGGTCACGTTCAGTCATCATTGGCGCTCACGAGTGGAAAATGCGCATCGCTATAACGGTGCTCTCGCTGCGACCACAACCATCTGAGCTTTTTCCACTGCAAACGACAGCTGATGGACTAGAAGTCATACCTTTGCTATGTAAAGTAACAAAGGGGCTGCTTAGGGTGCCGGCCATCTGCAGATGCAGAATTTTTTAGATCCAATTGAAATTAGTTTTGGCCATAGACCGTAAAAAAAATATGGACGACTCAACATTATCCGTTTCCGCTTGGCAGATTTGAAGCTTTTAGGCGGCCTGCACGGCACGGACATCTTGGGACCGAGTCTGCGCAGTAGCGATTTCGGGACCGGAGTTGCGCAGTAGAGCGCAGGAAGTAGAGCAGGAAGTACAGCTGCGATATCAAAAGCCCGCCCACACTCTCGTAGATGCAGAACAATTAATTATGTTGGTGTGAAATAAACAGTTATGGAAATGTAGAAATTAAAGCTAAAGCTCCAATCTGCTCCCAAAAATTTCGAAAAAAGTCAGTTAGTGCCTCAGTGACAACTTCACTCAGAGAAGCCGTCAGTCTCAGCTGTCAATCATGGCGTCACACCACCCATTTTTATAGCATCAAATAACTAACTAAAACTAAACTTATTTTAAAAACGAACACTTGAAATGAAATCATCGTGATGATTACGAACTGCCTTCAATGACATAAACTAACTTTGGGGAAAAAATATTTGAAGTGTAATTTTATTATTTAGTTTGCCTCGCGTCCATTAGAAAACACAGAGGGGCGGCTATACTGGGACCGGTCACCGGGGGGCGATCGAGGTGCGAAAGCTTCAGTAAATGAGAGGGAGACTGCAGGCTTGGTTTTGGCGTATACATTCCACGACATTACACACATTTGTACTATTTATACGCATTTTTCGTGAGATCCGGCTGGCAAAACACTATAGCTACAGTATTACCATTCAGTGCAAGAGATGCACCTTAACAGGGAAGATTTCCGACACAGCAACAGTTTACTCATCTTAAGATCATAATGAAAGCTCATACATCAAGGTCGTTTCCAAATGTTGTGTGCAGTGAAAAGGTGGCTTTAAGCTAGCTCACACTGCACTGACAGATGTCAGTATGACATTAGAACCTGGCATACTAATTTGCTGTTGTTTCCTTTGAGATTTTCCTATGGGGTTATAATGAGGTTTTTCTATTTAAATCTCCAGGGGAAACATGAGTAGTCATGATGTGAGGGGGCTTTGGCATGGCGGCCATGATGGCCAGAGATTTTGGCGTGGTAGCCATGATGGCCAGAGACTCTGGCGTGGTAGCCATGATGGCCGGGCTCTCTGCTGTGGCGGCCATGGTGGCTGGAAACACTGCCATGGTGGCCATGACTTCTTAAGACTCTGGTGTGGCAGCCATGATGGCTGGAGACCCTGGCGTGGTGGCCATGGAGATTGAAGACTCTAGAGACAGAGTGACACGCGTCATAATCTGAAAGCCACGCCCACTAGGGGGGGAAACAAACCAACCGTCTCCATTGAATTTCTATTGCGGGAAGTGGCTTCTTTGTCATTTCTCACTTGATACAAAAAAACTAACAATGTTTAAAAGCTGATATGTGACAAGGTGTACAGAAAACAAGCTAAAGAACCCAAAACCAAAAACCCAGAAGTTTTTATAAGCTGTTGACCCAAAAACCAAGCGTTTAAAGACACAAAAGTAGATACAGGCAATTAAGACAGAGTGCGACATGTTATATTACACTGATAACTACGCCCACTGGAGGGGAAAGTAATCAGCGACAGGAAATATAATATATAACACTGACATTTGGATATTTGACCACATGTTTACTGCACACGTAGGGATACTGAGTGTCAGGATCCCAAAATTGACCCATTCTTCCAGCTGAAACTTCACGTCTTATTGCCTGTATCCACTTTTATCCTTAAACGCTCGTTTTTTGGGGTTGACTGCTTATAAAAGCTTAGTTTTGTTTTTTAGCTTGTTTGCTGTACACCTTGTCACACATCAGCTTTTAGACATTGTTCTGTTTTTTGAAATAAATCCGAAAAGACAAGGAGGCAGCCTCACGCAATACAAAGTCAATGGATTGCTGGATTGTCCCATCCAACCCGTGTGGGCGTGGCCTAAATATGCTCTGTCTCTAGGGTGGCCATGGTGGCTGGAGACACTGGCATGGCGGTCATGGCGATTGAAGACTCTGGTATGGTGGCCATAATGTGAACAGGCTATGGCTTGGCAGGTACTGTGGAATTGTAGGGGTCCTAGGTAACCATTCGGCCTGATGGTGGAAAAGCGGCTGAGGACTGTGCCAGGTGCCTCATGGCAAAGTAAAGTTGACTTGATGAGGTAAAGCCAATAGTTTAAGTTCATGTTTTTGTCCCACAAAAGACTAATAGTTAAAAGACTATAACTAAAAGTGATACTATGTGTATCGTGATGCTGTATTATTCTGCTTGTTAAAAATGTATTACGCAGTAACTTACAATAATGTTCTGAGTGGGTGCGTGTAACTGATTCAAGCACATCCAGTTCATACAGAGCTTTCTTTTGGACCATCAGTGAGAGCAACGGTGCTGCAGAACACGCGTAGCTTACTCTATCTTTAGGCGTTTTAAGCATTTCTAAATCTAAAAACTCCAAAAAACAACGCAATTGTCAGACATGTATTCACCGCATATTCACAGAGCAAAACAACTGAACAACAGCGCAGGTTGTTCTCTCAATACTGCCTGTTGGTTTTACTGACTGAGAAATCGCTTCATATATTTCAGTGCGAGAGCAGTCCAAACGAATGCGTGTGGAGGCAAAACGTTTTGCAAATAGGTTTGACCAATTAAAGGGGTGATTTAAGAAAGGTGTGGAAGAACACAGCCGCTGCATAAGCTTCCTTCTGATCCTAATATGAATGTGTGGTTGAACTTTATTTTTAATGAAATTCCATGGGAAAGACATATTCACTTCAGTTCACTGCGGAAGCGTTTGTAAAAAAAATCTTCGGTCGATGCTGGTTTGGATCCAACAGGAGGAATGGTGCAACACACCGATGTGAGTAAAACGTGTTTTTATATGTGATAGTATTGCATTGTTATAGATCGCTTTGCTTATGTGTACGTCTCTAACAGCACGCTGGACTCAGACACGTATGGGCCAGGGATCACAAAGCCCAGAAGGCCGATGAATCTCATTATATTCCGTTCTTGTTCTGCTATTCTCACTCTCAAGTTGACATCTGAAGGGCGGCGCGTGCATGTGTGTGCGCGCAGTTCGCGCTTATATCATCCGATCTTGAGAGCTATGTGTAATATAAAAATAACAGTCCAATCACGGGTGGATGAACAAAAAATTATTGTGTTTGTTTTTTTTATAAAGACGTTTACGAGCCCTGTGATCGAGAAAATCATTCCGGTTGCCACTTCTCCCTCAGTCTCTCCTCTCTCATGTGAACTGAACTGACATGGGGGGCTGAAGCTCATAAAATTTGCAAATATTATCCAATCCTAGCCGTGGGCGTTTACTTCCGAGTCTCCAGTGCGTCACGCCCATCAAAACCCAACGTTTTGAAGAGAGCCTCGAAACCAGTGTAGAAAATAATAATAATAATAGATTTTATTTATAATGCACTTTTCATTCCGAAGAATCTCAAAGTGCAACAAAGGGAAAAAAATAACAAAAAAATATATAACAAGTAAAAATATAGAATAATACAAACAATCAACCGACACATAACAGTTAAAAGCTTTTCTGAACAGAAAACAGAGCTGATGGTGGAAGTCTTTGTAAGCTCCACAGTACACTGTGGTCCACTCCACATTTCTCCCAGCGCTAGAGGCTCTGTTGCTACATAATCCCAATTCGGCAGTGTCCTGATGACGTCCAGATGATAATAAAATAGCCTATTATATATTAGTTAGGATGTTTTTGAATGTAAAAAGAGTCAGACAACCGTATATAAAAAAGCCAGTTCATGACACCTTTAATAATTTAGAACAAAATGTAATAGTCAATAACATATTTGCACAGTTTAGTTAAACACTTTAACTTCTTTAACTTAATGCTGTTAAACTGATTATGAAGCAAAGCAAAGCCAACAACAGTAGACCCCCCCAATATAAAGGCTAAATCCAGAATTGCCCCCTAAACCCTCAATCACTGTTCCTTACGTTAGTCCACTAATACAGTTGACTTGAAGGAGTGAATGAAAACGAGTGAGCGAATTCAGAAAGCTGCTGAACTTGCTGAACATCCACTATGGTTTCAGACACCACTGCAAATGGCTGTCACCTCAAATAATGCCATATTTGATGGTATAGGGGGTGATTTCGGAGTCAGCCAAAGACTAAAGAGCAATAGGAACTCCTGTGAACAATCAATGAACCAATGACAAACACACCAGAGCATCACAACAAGACAAACAATGATAACATAACACAACACATGAACCAGGGGAATCCCATGAACCAAACTACAAAAGAAAAGACGTGAAACATGAAAAAAATAACAACCATGACAGTTATTTCGAAATAATCTGAATGCCATTCCCAGAAGTGTGGGTGGTGTTGGGATGTTCACCAACACCACTGCAAAGGTATTTCGAACTTCTTTTTACCCCAAAGTGAAGAATGAAAAATAACTTTTCCATCAGTATATCTGAGCTTAAACGTTTGCGGGAAAACTGAAGTATATTTTGGGCTTTAGTCGCTGTCTGTCGGTGCAGTGTGAATTAGCCTTTAGGCACACAAGCTGCTGTCACAGCACATTTGGACCCTTGCAGAAATAAACAAAAAGCGCTCTCTCTCTCTCTCTCTCTCTCTCTCTCTCTCTCTCTCTCTCTCTCTCTCTCTCTCTCTCTCTCTCTCTCTCTCTCTCTCTCTCTCTCTCTCTCTCTCTCTCTCTCTCTCTCTCTCTCTCTCTCTCTCTCTCTCTCTCTCTCTCTCTCTCTCTCTCATAGAGAAATAGTGGCACTAAAATGAAGCATAAAAAAGTCAATCGAGTAGAAGCCCTTAAGAGCATGCCAGAGGTAAAATGATCACAGTCCCAATTGCACTGTAATTGACTTTTTTAACCTGGCCTTCTTCGGCAGCTCATCCTGGCTTTGACCTCCGCCGTAATGCCAATAATCACCCAGCAGACATGATGTGTAGAGAGCCACATGCATCAGACGTGACCATCTGCACTGTCCAGCAGAGCATCCAGATCCTCATCAGTGTTAGAAGAAGGACACTCCTCTAAATGGCCGGATCTTTGAGTACAGCACAGTTGGACAGATGGAGAGAAAATAGTGATTGTTTCAGGTATATTACAGTATGAGACCATACGCACCACCACAGTCTGTTTACTGACCATCTGATGCTTGTTATACACAAAACTGGCAGACACTATGTGAAAACTGGCAGTTTCCAGTCATGGTGCATCAGAAATATTGTTTTTACAAAGCACCAGCTTTGAGGAAGGTTGGTGGCATCGAATCATGGTTTTGTTTAAAAATAATAATAATAATAATAATAATAAAATAAATAAATAAATAAATAAATCTGATTTAAGAGACACCATAATGCATGGCCTACCAGCTGCTTATTTTACAAACTACATCACATTTTTTGAAAAGATTAAAAAAAATCTTTTTAAAAAAAGTCTCATACATTTCCATTTCCATTTAATCATTTAGCAGAGCCCTTATCCAAAGCGACTTAAAAAAAAGGGTAGAGCAATAGAAGTAACGAAACAAACAAGTCTCAGTTAATCGAGCACAGTACACAAACAATGTTGTTGTTTTTTTGACAAACAAACAGAAAATGTTATTGGATAGTTAAGTGCTATTCTTTATCGGTCAGGTGCAGTTGGAAAATATGTGTCTTAAGACGTTTTTTGAAAATGGCTACAGACTCGGCTGCACAAATTGAGATCGGCAGGTCATTCCACCAGGTGGGAACGGTCCAGGAGAGATTTCATGCCTCTTTGGGATGGAACCACGAGGCGTCGCTCACTTGCAGAACGCAAGCTTCTGGAGGGTGTGTAAGCCTGTTAAGGCTGAATTAATTTCGTAATATTATTACAACTTAAAATAAGTTTTTATTTTAAAATAATTCATTTTAATGTAATTTTTAAATTAAATGTAGTCACATGATACTTTATAAATAATTTGAATATGCTGATTTGGTGCTCAAATTTTTTTTTTTAATATATAAACACCTTTAGATGCGGGTAAGACCCTTTTCACATTTCAGGGTTTTTCAGAGCAGAAGTCATCATAGCTGGGTTAAATTTTATAGTGGTGAATGAGAGAATACATTATATCTTTTTTGTGTCCTCATTTGCTCAAATGGCAAAACAGAAACTCCACAATAGTGATTTCACAATTTTCAAAAAGAGGGGACAAACAGAGAGATTGATAATGGCAGTGAAAAAAGAAAAATATATGTTAAAGGTGCCCTAGAATGCATTGAAACAATATTTTACATTGTTCTCTGATATCTACATAGAGTGTATGTGACTTATTTAAGGGTTAAAATTGTCCAGATATGGTTTTACAGGTCCATTTACAACCCCAGAAATTGTCCCTAGGATGTAATGCTCTGTTTTTGCCTTATTTGGAAGAGTCATGAATATTAATGTAGAGTTCGGCTCTGATTGGCTCTCATCCAAACTTATGTTTGATCCTGTTTCTGAAGAAGATAAAAATTTTGAGGAACAACCAATTGTTTTGAGATTGGAAATGGATGCTTTTGAGTGGTAAGTTTAGTCTCTATTTTCAGTAAGACCTGCGAAACGTAACGTCAGTATAACTTCAGCCTACATGTGAACTAGCATATAACGTTAACTTTACACCTTAACTCATATCATCTGCAGTCTTAACTTTGTTTTTAGCATTAAAAAATATATATAATCACTGTAATGTGTCACTGTTTGATTTTATAATGATAGCTTCTTCACTCTAAACAGTGAACTTGGTAATGTTAGCGCACAAATATGTTGTTTGTAAAGTACAGTAACAGTAGCCTACAGTTTTTTGTTTTTGTTTTTTGTTTGTTTGTTTTTTAAACAAATTTACGATGCCTTGTCAAATTACTACCCTTTCAATTTGAGTGGTGGAGATTATGTTAGCTAGAAGGATCGAGTGAGCGATCTGTAAGCAACTAAAATAACATAGTTAGCTCCTGAGTTGTGTGTTGTTGATGAAAATAGCCTATAGGCTAAATTATAATTCTATCCGACCAAAGGGATTGTATTTTGTAGATTTGTATGACACCACTGGCAGGAAATAACTTTGACATTTGTCATACTGATGTATGTTACTGTACTAGCACCTTCCGTTGGATTTAGACAACACAGGGGATATTATCGTTACTGTTGTCTTACTAAGAAACTTCCAGTTTAATCAGAAATTGTTTAGACAGTCAATAAGTGAATACAATCACTACTTACTGCTCGTGGGGATATAGTTTGAATTGCCACTTCTCCAGTATCAGACACTGAGTGATGCCTGATAATGTCCAGGTTAGAAAAACTGTCCATGGTGAAATGGGCCGAGCAAACAAAGAACTTTTAATTAAATTGTTGAGGTATTCTATCCAGTTATAGATAAACATGCCCTTTGACAGTATCGTTCAGTGGGAAGGGTATATGAAAAGTCCCCACATCCCCTGCACAGCCTGGAACATAACATCTATTTCCAGGAGCTGCCATTTTCGCTATTCTCACGTGACACATGCGCTGTCATATACAAATGTTGATGATCATGTACATATTGATGATCCCCAGCGATTGCATCACAGATGGCCTTATGTTGAGAATCGCCTGTTTTTCCATGGTGTTTTTCACAATCAAGATTTACATATGAAGGAGGAAATAATGGTTTTTGAGACTCTGTATGTGACGTCCATGTACTGAACTCTCGTTATTCAACTATGCCATGGTTAATTAAATTTTTCATTCTAGGGCACCTTTCATTTTTTTTCCATCACTCCCATAGATGCTGTATTAGAAACACCCTTACAGCATCTGTAGTCGCTAACTTGTTTTTTGTAATTTGATGCAAAAGTAATATAGCCTAATACAAAGTATTAGTGTTATAAATGTACAAACATAAAAAAATTAAATTACAAAAAAACTGCAGGATTTACGATCTCTGTGAATATACAGTATTTATATTCACAGTCTGTGAAATGGGTCTATTGAATTTTTGCTGCATGTGTTCTTTTTTTAGTTGTGTGATATAATCTGCTTTTGCACAGATATAAATTCTGATCACAAAATTAAAATACTTTCTACTAAATTTGTTGATGTTTCAGATCAAGGAATGACACTTGTATGCATTTATTTAAAAAGTTTATTTCAGACATACACTATAATTTTATGATTTTTTTCTGATAAACTCACCCCTAAATAGCAAATAAGCGAAATAAACTGGTGGATATATAAATGGGAGAGATATCAGTGGTCTGGTGATATGCTACTACCGGTGGTGTCTTGTTAAAGATATGTGATCATGGGACTTTAATCTGTTTAATTTTCACAGATTTAACAAGTACAGGTGATAGAAAAAAGCCTGCTAAAGAGGAAAGACTCTTCCGTCAAACACATTACAGTGCTTCAGCAAGTCATGTCATATTCACAATAAACTTGTATAATGAAAACCTAACAAGCTGTTTTCAATCAAATGAAATTTCATCAGCCAGTGACAGAGGTTCTCAACTGATATTAGCCCTGTCAGGTCATTTGTCCTCAAGTCTACCTTCCAGGAAGACGGAGAGATTTAAGGATTTAATTGAATTCCCTGCACACATCCATAGGTGCGCCACCGTAGCCCAAAGGGGAGCGTTCGCTCGGGGCCCATCCTGAGCTCTCCACTGCATGGCTTGTGAGGATCACAAGAGCAGAGACATGGAGAGAGGTGGACGCACAATTCGGATAACCTGCCACATGTAGGCTTATGATTTTACACATTTATCTGGATCGAACTGACGCTCATAAGACTTGTATATGGTAACACATGTTTAAAGGCTTAGCAGGAATTTTATTTCACTTGAACTTCAGTCTGTCTGTCACCATGTCAAATGCTTGATGAAGAGACAAATCACTCTCGAGATCTGCGCGCGCTCAACAGCACAACAGCACCCTCTGCTGTTCAGTCGCGCCTCACACAAGCTCACACCGATTTAATTGACCATTTTCCACCTGTTTCACCGTGAATGCTAGAACAATTCAAAAGCAAACTGTCTAGAGCAAAAACACAAAACAATAACATGTTATGAAATAATGATTTCTCTCGATACATTCAACATTTAAATATTTACCCAAATAAAACAAATCTCTTAACCTAGCCCAAATTAATTACAATTGCCCAGACACCAGCTATTCCTCAAATTACCCTGCGTTTAGCCTCCCTGTGTTCGCTCCACATCCGAGATTCTCATTTCTGCCTTTCTTTTTTTTACTTAATTAACAGCAGGTTTATCTCTCACCTAAAAAACATCCTCAGTACTCCAGTTTAATTAAAAAGGGGGCTTGCATTCACGCGCCACATTATTCAGGAGTGTGTCTCTGCATGCAAACAAGCCAGTGCATCTCAGCCATTATGATAATTGGGAATATATAATGGAGAATCCACAGCTAAAGCCAGGTAAAGACAGATGTGCACCTCTGCAGCAGACGGGATCAGAGCATTAACAGGGAGTCCAACATGATTACCCACAAGAGAATTTTATAAACCCTTATCCATTTATTTGTCTTTTATAATGTGTAGGCTGTTTCAACTCTATTGAAAAAAAGTATTTCTATAGGCCTAGACAAAAAAACAAAACAAAAAACAAAAAATTGCGCTGGCTAAACTACCTTTTATTTTAATCATTTAACTGAAAAGAAAATAGCATAATAAAGTCTAACGGGATGCTAATAAAGAGCTAGCACTGAGTTGATTTTGATGTTTAAACTTCTTGAAATGTTGCTAATACCAACACTTTCTGTTAATGTAAAAGGGGTGTAATGCTTTGTGGAAATAAGAAAAACAGTAGATAGGCTATCACAAAATGAACTGTCAATACTCATGTTGATGTTGGTGCTGTTGTCTTACTTGAAGTTCCTTCCCATCAAGACTTCCTAGAGGATGACATCACTAAAGACAAGAATTCTGTTAAAGTTCTAGTACAAAAGACTATGCGGCCTTCACATGCTCGCGGAATTAATGTAAATACGAGTTTCAGGTAAAAATTGCACATTAACACCCTCCCATTTCAAAATTTGAATGCGATTAGCTCGTAATCACTAGCCTAGAAATCTAGACGCACCCTAGCGGCAGCAAATTTAATCTGCCCGCAAGAGTCGTCTAGGAACTCTCAATACCCTTCTAAGCTGTATTCTTCACAATCTGGACGGGCCAATCACATCGTGTATAGAGTCGGAGGGCGGGGCCATAATGACGACGGCTGTTTGCGTGCTTCTAGTAAACACAGAAACTGGCGAACGGCTTTTAGTGGAAGTTAAGCTTTTCTCTGAGAAAAGAACGGCACTGAAGTCATTCTTAAAAAGGGAAGATGTGTTCAGAGTTTAGCCGACCGGATACGGTGAATGTTTAATCTTTTAACAAGCTCTGCTTCACCTCCGTTGCTCTGGTTGGTTGGTGGTAGCGCTATCCTATAGCGTGCAGAGGGAGTTTGAAAGACAACCGTTTATCCCGCCCCTCGGATTGAGATTGTCTATGGTGAGTTTCCAGACCAAACATCTTGATGTGGGTCTGGCTTGTCGGGCTATGTAATCACTAATTCCGAAGTGGGAATTATCAAATTTCTGATAGCACGTGAAGACGGCATACCAGGATGGAAAGTGAAATTGATGGAGAGAAAAAAAATGCAAGAAAACAATGAAGAAGCACCTGGAGTATTTGGCAGTTTTTCGTTTTAAAAGTTGCATAGCACCTGAGGACATTGTAAGTAAACACCTATGGTAAACACACACACAAAAAGGGTGTCAAAATTGTTCCTTTAGATGTACAACAGCTTGTCACTGGGCCAGTACCCTTAAGGACATTTTTGTACCTTTTTTTTTTTTTTACCACGAAAAGGTTCTTTAAGGTACATATAGGGGTAAAAAAAAAAAGTACAAAGATGTCCTTTTAAAGGTACTGCCCCAGTGACAAGTAGTTGTACAACTAAATTTGACACCCTGTTTATGTGTGCAGGTAAATACATTTACAATACAATACAATACAATTAGTGATTTTTTTGTATTATTATAATGATATTATATATTATCCTATTCCTTTAAAAATAGGCTATATATACATATACATACACTCACCTAAAGGATTATTAGGAACACCTGTTCAATTTCAATTACACCTGTGCATTAATGCAATTATCTAATCAACCAATCACATGGCAGTTGCTTCAATGCATTTAGGGGTGTGGTCCTGGTCAAGACAATCTCCTAAACTCAAAATTGAATGTCAGAATAGGAAAGAAAGGTGATTTAAGCAATTTATGGTGTGGCATGGTTGTTGATGGGCCGGTCTGAGTATTTCATAATCTGCTCAGTTACTGGGATTTTCACGCACAACCATTTCTAGGGTTTACAAAGAATGGTGTGAAAAGGAAAAACATCCAGTATGCGGCAGTCGTGTGGGTGAAAATGCCTTGTTGATGCTAGAGGTCAGAGGAGAATGGAACGACTTATTCAAGCTGATAGAAGAGCAACTTTGACTGAAATAACCACTCGTTACAACCGAGGTATGCAGCAAAGCATTTGTGAAGCCACAACACGCACAACCTTGAGGCGGATGGGCTACAACAGCAGAAGACCCCACCAGATACCACTTATCTCCACTACAAATAGGAAAAAGAGGCTACAATTTGCACAAGCTCACCAAAATTAGACAGTTGAAGACTGGAAAAATGTTGCCGGGTCTGATGAGTCGGGATTTCTGTTGAGACATTCAGATGGTAGAGTCAGAATTTGCATTTTGCATAAACAGAATGAGAACATGGAGTCATCATGCCTTGTTACCACTGTGCAGGTTGCTGGTGGTGGTGTAATGGTGTGGGGGATGTTTTCTTGGCACACTTTAGGCCCCTATAGTGCCAATTGGGCATCGTTTAAATGCCACGGCCCACCTGAGCATTGGTTCTGACCATGTCCATCCCTTTATGACCACCATGTACCCATCCTCTGATGGCTACTTCCAGCAGAGTAATGCACCATGTCACAAAGCTCAAATCATTTCAAATAGTTTTTTTTAATAATAATAAATAATTTGTTCAATTTATATAGTGCTTTTCAAGGTACTCAAAGCGCTTTACATTAAAGGGGGAATCTCCTCAAACCACCACCAATGTGCAGCATCCACCTGGATGATGCGACGGCAGCCATATTGCTCCAGAATGCTCACCATACACTAGCTGATTGGTGGAGAGGAGACCGAATGAAGAAGCCAATCAGGAGAGGGAGATGATTAGAGGCCAATGGGCAAATTTGGCCAGGATGCCAGCGTTACACCCCTACTCTTTTTCCGAAGGACATCCTGGGACCTCCACAGAGAGTCAGGACCTCGGTTTAACGTCTCATCCAAAGGATTGTGCTCTTTTGTCAGTATAGTGTCCTCATCACTATACTGGGGTGTTAGGACCCACACAGACCACAGGGTGAGCAGCACCCCCTGCTGGCCTCACTAACACCTCTACCAGCAGATACCTGGTTTTTCCAGTTGGTCTCCCATCCAGGTACTGACCAGGCTCAGCCCTGCTTAAAATGATATGGTGATATGAACATGACAATGAGTTCACTGTACTAAAATGGCCCCCACAGTCACCAAATCTCAACCCAATAGAGCACCTTAGGGATGTGGTGGAACGGGAGCTTCGTGCCCTGGATGTGCATCCCACAAATCTCCATTAACTGCAAGATGCTATCCTATCAATGTGGGCCAACATTTCTAAAGAATGCTTTCAGCACCTTGTTGAATCAATGCCATGGATAATTAAGGCAATTCTGAAGGCAAAAGGGGGTCAAACTCAGTAGCCTACTAGTATGGTGTTCCCAATAATCCTTTGTGAGTATATTCACAAAGGATTATTAGGAACACCATACTTAAATCATGCTTTATGATGAGAAATTAACCATCATCCTACATATTACCTATTATCTTTATTAGGGATAGTAAAGATGATTACCTAAAGGGTCAATGCTGAGATGTACATAAAAACTCATCACTATTAGCCTAGAATTCTAGACGCACCCTAGCAGCAGCAAATTTAATCTGCCCGCAAGTGTCGTCTAGGAACCCTTCTGAGCTGTATTCCTCTCAATCTGGACGGGCCAATCACATCGATCACATCGTGTATAGAGTCGGCAGGCGGGGCCATAATGACGACGGCCGAGTTGCGTTTGCGTGCTTCTAGTAAACACAGAAACTGGCGAACGCCGGCGGTCTTTCGAATCAGCTTTGACTGCGAATCTGGAAGACTTGGAGTTAAGCTTTCTCTGAGAAAAGAACAAAGAACGGCACTGAAGTCATTCTTAAGAAGGGAAGATGTGTTCTGAGTTTTGCTGACCGGATACGGCGAATGTTTAATCTATCAACGAGCTCTGTTTCACCTTCGTTGCTCTGGTTGGTGTAGCGCTATCCTATCGCGTGCAGAGGGAGTTTGAAAGACAACCGTTTATCCCGCCCCTCAGATTGAGCCCTGTCTATGGTGAGTTTCCAGACCAAACATCTTGATGTGGGTCTGGCTTGTCAGGCTACATCACTATCCCTTTAAGTTTCTTTTATAATGAAAGTTGCATGATCCTTCAGACTGAGGCTAATCGCAAGATTTGGGAGGCACAAATGGCTGTCGAGGGCCTTCTTGCGGCAGAGTTCATACTGCATTGACCTGGATAGAGTTGCACACGGTGGGCCGCGGCGGTTCGTTTCAGTTGTGCTTCTACATTGATTCAGCCAATCTTCAGCAATCGGATAGAATTCCAGATCGCCGCTTTTAGCGGGATCAGGAAAAGCAAGGAACGAAAGTCATAGATGTAGCGTTAATTTGCCCAACTAAAATGTCATTTGGCCAATAAATTTTAAGTTCAACCTAACCTTTGTACGTTTTAATGGGATGTAATTAAAATGTTCAACAGGTAGCAGGCGCACAGGGTCGCCTATCGTGGCCTCGTGGCCTAGTAAAGGTAGGAAAGTGTGCATCCCCTCTGGATCAAAGCCCTGTTTTATACAAGTAAATGCCACTGAGAGGATGACATTTAACAAGCAGTGTTGTTTTGTAAGAACATGTCAGGGAAAAGGTCAGGCAAGGTGAATTTATAGTTCAGAGTGGATCATTGTAAAGGGCGAGGAGGTGATTTTCATTAAGCCTTGTTAATTATGTTTAAAAAAAGAAATTTCATGTCAATTGCTCCTGGACCCACCTAGGCAGAAGCTGTCTGCACAAAGTGTATAAGATAAACAGAAGATGACAGCCAGCTATACAACGTGTGTATGTGGGAGTACGAAACAGAGCTAAAAACAGATTTGCTTCATATCTTTTTCATAATTAAAGTTGATGTTCAAAAAACCGATCTCTTATTAAATAGGGTGCTTATTAACCTGTACCAAAAATATCCACAGTTAAAAGATGAGTCTTAATTTGTTTGAAGTACAAAAGCTGTTTTTAAGGTCAGTGAGTGTGCCTATTTCAATTTACAAGTTTAATTTAAAGAGCATCTTCACACCAACTGCTCAACAAAGATTTACTTTGTTTTAATTGTATTAAAGAAACACACCGAGTTGTATTATTCACATTAAGAGGAAAACTTTACACTTGGTGTTTGTTCTTGTAGTGTGTGGCAGATAAGATCATTGATTTTGCCTTAAATAAACTGAAGCAGTAACTACGGCTTGTTTTTGCCCCCTAGAGCTTTAACTGTGTCATTGCTTCAAGGACCTGCTATCACCAGTACCACTCCTGCTTTGGGGTCCAATTGAATTATTATAAATTTAAAAATAAATATAATAAGAAGCATTATGACTAATGAATTAGAAATGATTAGGCTTTGTATGTCGCTAATCAAATAGATACATTTGCGGCACTGATCATGTGACCCTTTGTACAGATGGTAAGTTTTTCTTCCATTTAAGCTTTTTGTATCTGAAATCATACTGGAGAGCATGATCATCAGGTTTGATAGTAGCTGTGACTTCTTGACTTGACTTCTGCTCAGCGCCGCTTCAAGTCGAACACCTGCTACAAACTTCTAAAACTCATGCCGCTCGAGTGCTACTGTTGCTAAATTCATGAACATTTCCTAAATAAAAAAAGTTGATTTAACACAATTTTTTTTAAAAGTTAGTTTAACCCTTTCACGTATAGAGGTCACTAAAGTTGACAGCTATTGAGTGGTGCAGCTATGTAGGCTATGTATATCACTTTGTAGGCCAACCGAAAGTTCACACTGGTTCTCTCTCTCCTGAAAAAACATACAGGATTTTCCGATAGGCTTCTGGATAAAAAAAAAAAGCTCTGTGATCAACAAAAGTTTATGACACTTGTACGTTTTCTCCATAAAGATAATTATCACAGATTAACATAATTTTTCTGAATTTTGAAACCTAAACGGACTACACCTCGACTTCAACGTCACCATCACTAAGCTTTTTTTTTCTAAACTCTTTTTTTAATTGTATCTAAAATCATTTCCCAGAACATTTGACTAATAGACTAATTCATAAAAAACACTTATAAGCATGGGCTGTAAAAGCAGACCTTTTCGGCATGATGACATTTTATCTCCTTGACAATCTCTGTAGTCTCATTTAGCCATTTGTTAGCAACAACCTTTATCAAGACACGCAACAACTTACAAAAAATCACTAGTGGGGTAATACTGATGTATTTTATGTCATATAATAAAACCTGAATGTGTCTCGAGCTTGTGTTCACTACAGACCTTATTTCAGCCATTCAACCAAAATCCCATTCAAAATACATTGACTTCAGGACAATGGAAGCCGGAAAGCTCAAATGCTAACTCGCTTCTAAGTTTTGGCCTATAAAGTGATGTCATGAGTGCACCACTCTATTAAAAAGACATTTTCTTATACACTGCATCATCCTATACACTGACTTTTTCTTCTTCAAACCAAGATGGCTGACACCCAGTCAGAAATGCCAAATTGCTCACACCCGAATATCCATTCCTATCTTAGAAGACTCTTGCTCGTTAAATTTTTTTTGTAACATCTAATCACTGTTCAGTTTTCCAAGTATTTATTTTAAATTGGGAGGAAATTCTGATTAATCACCTGTCCACTAAATTGGACATCATGCTTTACTATCTATTTTTCAGATACAATTCTATTATTGTGACCGTTGTTCTTGAAAATACTTTATCTTTAATACAGGGGTTTTCAAACTGTTGTCTGGGGATTTCCAGGGGGCCACAAAAGTGTGCTGGGATGTGCTTCAGTGTAAAAGATTAGAGAAAAGCAGTGTAATTTTTATTTTTAAATAAAGAAATAAAAGTACTATTAAACTAACTAAATAAATTTGATTTAAAATGAATATAAATAATTTTTTATTTAATTAAATAATAAAAACATTTGAATGAAATTTGATTTAAATAAATAATAAATTAAAACACTCAATTAAAATAAATACAATTTGATTGAAATAAAAATAACTTCAAATACTTTTTAGCTGTATTAAATGTAATAGACTGTACTTTACAGTTGTCAAAAAAGTAATGATTACATAATACATGTTACATTTTAATGCATTACTTTACTCGTTGTAACCTCAAAAAAGTAATCTGATTACATAATGCATGTTACTTGTAATGCATTACTTTACTTGTAGCATCAAAAAAGTAATCTGATTACATAATGCATGTTACTTGAAATGTTTTACCACAGATACTGCTCATTTTAGATGAGATTTAAAAACACCTGATTACATTTTTTTCCAGTCTGAAAACATGAATAGATCAATGTAGATTTCAGTCTGTTTTCTCACAGAGGAGAGCTAAATTTGTCCATTTTGATCATAATCTGCATTATCAGCTAATGAGGGTAAATCGACGTACTCTGTAGAATGGAGGGAGCACTCGTTTTCTACATAGTCAAGATAGCTATGCAAAGTTCAACTTGTATGAAGTACTTCTCCATCTGCTGGTTGAATGGCAACAAACTCAGTTGTGTTTGCAATAATAGAAGCTGTATTATGTTTTATGGTTTTCACATGATTTATATAATTTTATTTATTGCTTTGTAGTATCTCTTCAATTGAAATGTCATGCAATTGGTGAACATTTTCACCAGTTCAACTCCATAAGGAGAAATGTCCTGTATTTTAGACCTGGGACTGATATACAGTTTTAAACAGTTTAACTGGGAATATTATACAACAGCATACTTTGATTTATAAGCTCTTAGAATCTAGAAAAAGAGTTGTTGAGTGCGGCTCCACTCAGTGGAGAGAGTGTGTGTTACACAGCAGCTGTCCTGTCAGATGAGTGAGGGCACAAATTGGTCATAAATCTCATTTAGTCCAACAAGATCAAACTCCCTTTTGAGTTCATCAAGTGATAAAATGTCTTTCACTTCAAATGTAGACATCCTAAAAAATGAAAAAGATAGCTGTGAGATTTGAATAAAGGGCAGTGGAGTATTTAGTTAACAATATATCACACAAAAATGTATGCATTGTATATGCTTACATTCTCTTCTCTGGATGTGGAATCTCACAAAGGACACTCATCATCTTTTCCTTACAGCGTTTTCCCGAAGAATCAACATCCACTTTTACAGTCTTCTGAAGGTGGACGTATTCCTACAAGAGTCATTTCAGAATGTATATTTTTTTAATCACAATAATGCATTGACAAATGACAACCAAATCCAATAAAAAACTCTAGTTAGCCAGGAATCACATGAGAAAGTAATAAAAAACTGTGTTGGCTGTGGTATTAATGCATATCATAAGTGATTGGATCAAATGTCTGGGAAATTGAAAATAAATGTTTATACTATATCATTTTGTAGACCTACTTTAATATTTTCCTTCGTTCCTTGCAGCAGAATCAATATCGGTTTGCCTGTAAAGAGTCTCCCAGTGAGACACAGTTCTGAAGCCCATTTTTCAATCAGTTTTATGTATTTTGCTTTGGATCTCATGTGATCTAAATGTAGTAAAGCGGTCCAGGTTTCTTCTGTGGTTCCTGCTCTGACCTCTGCTGAATGGCAGCTTGATGTTTTGATCAAGTCAGAGAAGTTTTCCTGAAGCCATAGCATTAAGCCATGGATCATGGGCTCTGGTGGAAGTGATCGTGCTGTGTCCAGTAACTGCTGTCTCAGGTCATGACACTGTTTCCTCGATAAGTGACTGGAAGTGATGCTGATATCTGGAGGAGTGCGGGGGTAGTCAGGAGAGATGTGGAAATCAAGGCCTAGCGGGGTCTTCCCGTTCTTCCTCTCTATCAGTGTATGTATGCGGCACACGATTCCTCTCTCAGCTGCATTGAAATATAACATGGTATTTCAAAAGGAATGCAATTATGGAGTTAAGAGTTGTTGTATAGAATGTGTATGCTCAGATAGAACATACAATAATGATCCAAAAATAAAAAGAGATTAACAAAATTAAACATATTTACAAATAAATTGAACAAGACTCACACGTAAATGCTAGGATTTTAACAAAAATGAATTAATGTGATTCATAAATAAAAAATATTTATAATTTGTGGATTGTACAATGATTGGTCAGAGCATTGTAGCTGTTATCTGATTGGCTTGATTAGAGGGGCAGAGTACACCTAATAAGTAATTTAGATTATTTTTACATTTGTATCTTATTTTTATTCTTTGTGAATTGAATTAATTTTTGTTAAACTCCTAACATATATTTGTGGCTCTCATTCTATTTATTGGTAAATGTGTTTGTTTTGTGTTAATGTCTTTACATTTATAATGTGGATCATGATCTATGCATCTAGAAATATGAAACCGTTTTAACTTTATATACAACCAATTCAAAATAAATGGTATTATTTTCCATCAAAAGATATAGTTAAGAGTAAGATTAAGATACTTTATTGTCATTGTACCAGTAGGCCTAAAAGTAAAAGTACAATGAAATTTAGAATGGCAGCTCTCATAACAGAAAAATAAACATTTACTCATTTAGACATACACATTAAAACACATAAAGAGACCGTATTGCATAGTACAAAAACTGGTATGATGCATGTATTGTGTATAAAAACTGATATGTTCTGATTCATATATATGATATGAACTGATTCATATGGGGAAAATACATGCATGGATGCATGTATGCATATTGGATGTCCTTCAACATTTAACAACACAAACAGCTCTCAATCCTCGACAGCAGTTACAATAGTTTTTGTTCCTACTGTTTAACCTCCTGGGACCCAGTAATAGACTTTTGTCCACTGTAGTGGACATTATATTTTAGTGAGTTTCTGTGACATCACACACGTCACAGTTTTGAGTTAGGATGTCCTTTATAGAGCACATTCAGGGCTTTGCACAGATACCAAATGTTTGGAGGTTTCACCAGGACAACAACAACTTCTTGGACTTTAAAAATGGCTGAAATTTATATTTTGCACTCTTATGGAAATATGATAATATTTTGTAATTTTAATTTAAATCTCATACATTTTCTAATTGTTTGTTATAAATCATCTCAGGAAAAGTTCTGGGGTTTCTAATCAAAATATGAATTTCTGTTACAAAACAGGGCATTGATTTCATAAATGTCCACTGTAGAGGACACCAGGGCCTAAATCATGTTTATCAGGCATTT
This sequence comes from Pseudorasbora parva, assembly GCF_024679245.1. Classification (NCBI taxonomy): domain Eukaryota; kingdom Metazoa; phylum Chordata; class Actinopteri; order Cypriniformes; family Gobionidae; genus Pseudorasbora; species Pseudorasbora parva. The sequence continues at coordinate 12,407,115 of NC_090180.1, forward strand.
TAGAGACACAAACAGTAAATAGGGAAATAAATTAGATATCAATATTCCTATAAAATATTACATATTATTATGAAAATGTTGGTAATTATTACTCCCCTTGTTACACTTCTTTTTTTGCACCAAGAACACAATAATATGCAAATTAGAGGCAGTGTATAGATGCATTGCATTGAATAGGAAAATCCAAGTATGGCCATTTTACCCACATATTGCACAAAGTAAGATGGTATATCAAAGCATTCAGTTATATCTTTTATAACATAGCTCAGAATCATCTTTTAAAAAAAGTTTGTTTTGAAAAAATCCTGAAACTTAAAAATGTATTCGTAAATTAAAAAATAAATCCCATTGTTTTTGCCTACACATGCGCAATTTCATTAAACAACTGAGTCCTGGTGTCAACTACAGAGGACATAACATATGAATAAAATATAATTCAATAGAATTCAATAATTTTCAAAAAAAAAATGTGTCCATTTGTTTCTAATGTAGTCTAAACTATCTAATGACATTAAAAATACAACAAACAAAAAATCTGGGTCCCATTAGAATGTGAATCTTCAAACTGGAGGCTTTCTAACAGTTAAACATAATGTCAAGTTACAGCTTTACTGCGGAAACATAAACATCCATTAACTGTACTAACTCAGGGCGGAAACGCTTACCTTGTGTTCAATAAAAAATAAAAATAAATAACCAATAATTAATTTAAGATTAATAAAAATGAATCCAGCAGAACTCACTTGACTCTTCTAACAGCTCGAATTCGCCCTGCTCGCAGTATATGGCGGACAAAACTGACATTTCATCAAACGCTTCCTTTGACATGTTTGCAGTTCATGTAGTAAATGTAAAATTATAAATGAGCGTGTGTGTACTGTGTAGATTGCTAACCGGTTTGTTATTGTACTACATGGCCATTCCGTGTAGAAACACCAGAACAGAACACCAGTTCCGAATGACAACGTGTAATACTTTTCAATGCGATTAAAACAATTTAACAGTTAATTAATACTTGTTGATGGATCGTTTTATTGAATAGCTGCGTTGCACAAAATTGCAATCCATAGAATGCTTAAATACAATTGATAGTGTAATTTTTTTATTTATTTTTTGACATTAGCCTACAAACCAAAAACCGGTAGGCCTATGTTCTTGTTTGACAGTACCATACGGGTGCACTGCACGCTTACCCCTCTGGTCCTATTTAGTCATAAACATTTTGTGGTTCAGCGGAATGGGATGATACTTGGTGACTTTCGTTGCATTGGCTATGTGAGCACACAAAAAAATCATGGAGATGTTTGGGTTATATCACGTTAGGTCACACTTGTCTCCTTTGCGGTCAAAAATGACAGACATAGTAAATGAATGGGAAATACGCAAAAACACAAAAACTCGGAATATTTTGCTGATACAAACCACAAATCAGCCATGAACCAACAAAAAGTGCATTGCAATGTAGTTGTGACACTAAAATATCAAGAGTGCAAAATAGACAATACCAACCTAAATCAAAATCTAAACCTTGACAAAAAGTTGTCTTTGAGAATGTCTATCCAAATCCACAACTTAATAAAAATAAGTATTTACGTCTAAAACCCCTAAAGAATGTAACCACTTTATATAGTTATATAGGAACCTGAATTTTATGATTCATGGAAATGCATTTCTTACATACAGTTCCTTTAACTTGGAATACTGTTTTAATTGAAAATAATAATAAATAAATAATAATCTGACCAGGAAGAGGACCAGAGGGTTAACTAATGCACATGATGAGGTAATGTGTGCCTCATGAAGAACTAAATCATTTATTAATGATTACTGCATCAGCAACTAATGAACATTCTATAAGATTAATGGAGTCGTGCCTCAACAAGTAAAGTCATAACATGATTACATCGTAAATCATTAGCTAATGATTAAAGCACTGGAACTGGAAGTTGAAATGCATGGCTTCGCCCTGTTGTGCTAATTACATTATTAATTAATGTGTTATTAGGAAATTAATACATGATGACACATTGAACTAATAACAATGTATTGATTACTTAATCTATTAATCATATAGAATGCTCATTAGTTGCTGATGCAGTAATTAATAAATGGTTTAGTTCTTCATGAGTTATACATTAACTCAGGAATATCTGTGCATTAGTTAAGAATGAATTAATGCATATTAGTGAACCAGTGTTGTAAAGTGTTACCAGAATGTCATTTCAGTTCTGTACAGTGAAATATTTAATCTTCATATTTTGTTTTGAAAAGCAAGTCAGTAGCAAATTTTAAAAAAAGAGCGAATGAGCATTTTAATGAACACAATAAGATTCCTTTAACAACTGACTTTATGGCAGAAATAAATATAATTGACATAAGGAAGAAAAAAAGTAGTAATTGAAGAAAAACTAAAAAGTTTGTATCAGAATATTTACATGGTTGCTGGATTTAGTCACTCTGGGTGGTTAACATTAAAGATATTTTACAATAAAACAGGAAGTATACTGACATGCCAACATTTGTTCTTAAAACTCATACAGAACATTTCATTTTTGTATGCCGGATTGCTTTCTTAAGACTACAAAAAAAAAAAAAATGTATCCGCTATTTCTTCTTTAATTACAGTAACAAGGTAGCCTACAATGTATGAATCCATATGTCAGCAACAACACAACCGACAACAGCGACAATCTTTACTTATCATAGGAGGAAGTCATGAGCATATGCACATAACAAATACATGAGGCCAATCTGATTCCATTTGCAAAAAAAGAAAATGTTAGTTATAAAGTTCCAGTATATCCTGTAGATCACACAAGACTCAATGTGGAGAATATTCATGTGGAGGTCCAACGCCACCAGGCCACTTTCATACGATCCCAGACCGCTCCTAAGGAATCGAAGGCAGGACGCACATCAAGGATAGTATGCTTGGACACCTGGCCTCCATCGTAGTAGTCTATCACATATCTGACCTCTTTCCCACACCGGTCAATAATCCAGTCATGCCTGTCAAACGGTAGCTCATTCCTAACACAGAGGACCACAGAGAAACACAGAGGACCAAAAGAACCTTATTATATTATATAAGCATTAGCATTGACACTTACATTTGCCTGAAGATGCTAACAGAAGTTTTTTTTTTTGAGAAAAGGCATTCAAGCAAAAATATCAAATAAATGTTATTAATTTAGATGCCACAGCCCCCCAAATATAATCATCCTTCTGCAAAGGACCCCCCCAAGTGAAAAATGTATAAATATTTTCTATTACATCGCTGCATTTTTTTCTATTCACTGTAGTACTGTACTACTATAAGTTAGGTGTATTTTTAATTTCATCAAATTATTTGAATAAGATGTATTAATTGATTATTTATCAAATTTAATGTATTAAATGTTTTTATTTTAATCAATTTATTTACTTAGTTTAACAATTTTTAAATTATTTTGACTCTTCTATTTGTATTAGTTATTTAGTTAAATCTAATTTAATTTATTCATATTTTTCATCATTTATTTGAATGATGCATTTATATTAATTTAAAGCTAATTTATTAATTTATTTAAAAATGTTTTGCACTGCTTTTCTCTAAACTTTTTCACTGACCCCCAGCACTGTTTTGTGGCCCCCTGGGAATCCCTGGACACCAGTGTGAAAACCCCTGTATTAAGGAATACCATCACTTACCCCATCCAGTGGCGAAATCTGGCTCTGGGTGAAAAGTCTTTTGCTTTGCCACCAAACCTTAGAAGAGAAGGTCCACATGGGCATTCTCTGTGTAGAACAACAGCAGAACATCAGGAATCATCTACTCAGTGGCCATTTCTCAAAATAAGTATGCAAACTTCTGACTTGCGTCCTTGGTAGTTTAGACTTGCCATATTCGACTCAGGAGAAAGAAATCCAGAGGATGGGGGTCATTAACCTCAATTATAAATCGTCATCAGTAGCTGCCCAAGTACTGTTCCAGTTCAAAGTTTTCATCTAGCCAAGTACAGTTAAAAAACCCGAATGTGTCCTTGATCTGCCCACTTCAGACCCTCACATCATTTAAAAGTACTACTATTAATGTGTCACAAAATCTAGTTTTAAGTCCTTTTCAGGCAAGAATGTAGTTGTTTAGAGCTCAAATATGTGGTATATTTATAAAGAAAGCACTTATTTGAGAATTTGATCTGGCGTTTTAGGAGTTTTGTATATTTAACTTAATTTTTTGGGGATATTTAACCATATTTTTAGGATATTTAACTTTACAGAGTTGTAGCCTACTTTCAATAACTGTGTTTGACTGAATTGTTTGCTTTATTTATTGTATAGCTTCTTATACCTTTTACTTATACTTTTATATCATTAATTACACATAACTGATCACACAACTGACATTTAACAAAAAGACACTAGGTCATGTTTTATGTAAGATTTCATTTTATTAGGCAAGGCAAGGCAAGTTTATTTGTAAAGCACATTTCATACCCAATGGCAATTCAAAGTGCTTTACATAGAAATTAATTAAAATAGTGGAAACATATGCATGAGAAAAAAGAATACCATGTGTACAAATTAAAAATTAAAAACGAAGATAGTTAAAACAGTTGTAAAGATAATTTAAAAAATAAATCAAATTAAATCAGATCCAGAATAGTGGGCTGAAATAAAAATAAATCATCAGTTTACAGCCTACATACATGTACCATCTTAATTAGAACCTCTCCTTCATTTCTCTCTCTTAAACACGTTCATAACATCAATTTTAATCATTATTCCCTGATTTTTTATTACAATCAGGAATAATCATATACATGCCCACTTGTCTGCAACACATGTTGTTGTTTTTTATGTAAATGAAAAAAGGCAGGTTTTTTTATATTTCCTTTTCTTATAAATATACATGCAGTGAAGATAATATGCATTGCCAGCACTAAATGTGTTTGGCTCTAATATGTTTATTTTTTTAGTGAAAATGAAAAGAGGCAGAGTGGTGTTTTATCATACATTTAGTTTTATTATAGCCCAATATATATATATATATATATATATATATATATATATATTATATATATATATATATATATATATATATATATATATATATATATATATAAATATATATATCACACACACACACACACTTAGTGTTACTATCAAGAACGATGCTGTTCCATTAGCAGAGTACCGGACTTGTGTCCTCCTGTCGTCAGAAGTTTGTTCTCTGGAGTCGAAATTGACAAGTCTGAATTACATGGACTCAAGTCAGATGTTGACATATTTGGAATTGAGAAATGTATATTTTAGGCTACAATTAAATGAAATGTGTCATAAAACACAACTCTGCCTCTTTTTTTCATAAAAAAAAGAAGAAAATAAATAAATAACATTTTAGGCTTCAGTGAAACGAAATGTGTCATTAAACACCAGTCTGCCTCTTAATCTTAAACATATTAATAATCACACAAATGTGGTTCAACGTATACCTTGATTGATCTTGCATGTATATTGAATGTATATTTATAACTAAACGAAATATTAAAAACTTTTACATTTAAAAAAAAAACATGTGTTGCAGACAAGTGTGCATGTATATTATTCCTGATAATTGTAATAAAATGAAATATGACATAAAACACGACCCAGTGTCTTTTTGATAAATGTAAGTTTATGTATGATTAATGATTTAAAAGTATAAGTAAAATGTATATGAAGCCATACAATAAATAAAGCAAAAAATTCAGTCAAACAAAGTAAGTGCTAGTAGGCTATAATTCTGTGAAGTTAAATATCCTAAAAATACGAAGTTTTGAAACTTAACTTTCCCCTCAGCCAAAACGATCTGGCATGGAACAAATGATAAATTCATGAGACCAAAAATGGCTGTTAGATCTACACAAGACGAATGAGATCTCAGAGACATCAGATCCTGCAGCAGACGTCAGAAGGACTAGCTGAGGTAAGGCTGCTCTCGGTGGGTTAACAAGCTCTGAGCGGCCGCTGATCGACTGGATCTCAAAACGCCAGATCAAACTGTCTCTTTATAAATGAACCGTAGATTTAATCTTAAAAAAATTACATTCTTGCATAAAAAGGTCTTAAAACTACATTTTGTGACACATTAACAGTAATATTTTTAAATTATGAGAGGTTTCTCATCTGCTACTGACGCTTGCTGGTCGGTGCGAGATGCATTTTGGGATACCGGTCTGTCTAAAGTCCACTCAAGTTTCCTCTCGATGCATCCTCGATAAAAGGGCGGATCAAGAACACACTCAGGGATTTGAACTGTAATCGGCTAGATGTGAACTTTGAATCGGAACAGAACTTGGGCAGCGACTGATGACGATTCACAAGTCCACGAGAACACAAGTAAGACAAGAACTCATATTGAGAAACGACCAGTGACATCTGAGGATACACAGCTGCCTTTAACATGCGACTTACTTGGAATGGAGCTTTTCCCATCTCAGGATTTCCTGCCAGGCTTGCTCATTATTCTGGTTGTGAATACTGATGATGCTTGTCATATCTTTCTGTTTGATATCATCATTGTTCCAGCGCCATCTGGTGAAAGTTTTAGTCATAAACAATGAAGTTGATGATGCTAATTAGTAGGGGTGACCCTGAATTGTCGAAGATTTAATGCATCGATATGCCGAGCCGGATTCGACCACCGATTTCACAGTCGAATCTTTGCGGGTGTGCGTCCCCCTTTAGGCACAATCGGTGCATGTAAACGCATTCAAAGTGTTCTTTTCCTTTCTAGGCAGGTTTTTTATTTGGGTTTATTTATCAAAATGTTCTTTTATATATTGTGTGATGTTCTGTATTTCAATTGCGGCTTTAAAACTGTATGAGAAAACGTTTTACGAATGTTTATCCACCACATTCCCTTTTATTCAAACCTAAATAAGAAAGCCATTGTCAGTTCGTCTGTCAGTTGGCAGACAGTTTTGGTCGCTTTATTAAAAGTTGTTGCCGTGTGCTGTGTTTACAGGAAAATAAAAATAGTCCTCCTGCGGACTAGTGTCGTGACTCGTGCACCTTCCAACCCATCCACACACACATAGAGGATTCAACTATCAGTCGACCATAGAAAGATTCGACAATCCTGATTCGAATGTGTAAATCCTTAGTCGGGGGCACCCCTACTAATTAGATGTACATTGTCTTTTCTCCATCAGGAACTCACCCTTTTCTCAGCATGGCATTCCAGAACATCTGCTCTGAGGGATAAACCCAGTTTTGCTCAGATCCAGAACGAGGGATTGTAGATTCCTCTCTTGCAACAGACAGGGGAAATGGTTGACCAGGTGTAGGTTGCTGGTCAGGTGGTGGCATCTATAGAGAAGAGTAAATAAATTAGGCTGAATGGTGGAAAAGGGATACTCAGTGCATCTAAACATCCAGGTAACCAATTTCAAAGGGGCAAAGTACCATGTTTGCTGGATTAATGTCAGATATTGTGGGTTTAGCCCTGTCGGCAGCTCTCATAGGGCACTCTACAAATTCATAAGCCCTGTCCTGATGTGCTGGCAGATCTGGCGCTTTCTTCTGCTGATCGCTAACAGGTGCAGACACCTGGTGCATTGGACATTCTGGCGGAGGGGCACCTGTTGGAGTTGTTAAGAACGAAAACTGAAGAGGATTTTTTAAGATGAAGATTTTTCTGTATATAAGTGCTGCAACAACTGATCAATAAAATCGAATCTAAAATAATCTACAGCGCATTTGATTAATGATAAATCGTGTCGCCGTGTTGTGCAAGAAATAAGGGTTGAAATATAAAATTACATTCTAAACCACAAAACAAATATGTGTTTACCATTTTAAAGCTAAATTAAAAATAATAACTTTCGAGTGTGTTGTCATAGAAATGCATTATTCACTGGGGTGAAGTGTTGTGACTGGTGGATGACAAAGAAGAGCCTAGATACATTCACTATATTGTTTTAATTGCCTTCAAATTGCACATTGAAATTACAATGATTATTTTTTAAATAATTCATCATTTTTCTCACGATAAGTTGAGTATATAATCGACAGATTAATCAATTAAGAAAAGTATTGATAGTTGCTGCAGCCCTACTGTACATGAATAATAATTTAAAAAAATGAAATCCTTATTTTTCTAAATAACTGCTTATCATAATTTCTGAAGTCCTGGAAGAACCCATCTCATCATAATTTCTGAAGTACCGGAAGAACCCCCATCTCACTTTTATTAACATCTTGATGCATCGGACAGCCTTGTGGTGGCACCATGATGCCCTCTGCCTTCACGGTGCCTGTAGGGCTGGACATAGTGTCTCCCATCAGCTTCCAAGACAAAAAAGACAAAACAACACAATACGTTTTGAGTGGCTTTACTATTAGTATATTATTGCTGTTACATATACAACAAAATATGCATGAATAAAATCCTATTACGAGCATAAAATGCTTGAAGTCTAACAACATCTTGCATTGATAAATGTTGGAGTCACAGACTTTAAATGGCAGAACTTGTCTTCATTTTTGTATTGGTTTTTTTATGATTGATGCAAATTCATCATACAAGAAACTGCATCATACAACACTATTATACCCACATATCAAGTACAGTGGTAAGCATATACATTAGAAGTAAAGAAAACACGAAAACACACACACACACACACACACACACACACACACACACACACACACACACACACACACACACACACACACACACACACACACACACACACACCTCAATTGATTTCTGCAGCATTTACTACAAAGTTATGCTTAGTTGTGCAACAAATGTTATACAAGGCTCCTTAATTATAGAACAGTGTAACTTACACAAACTCACGATAAAAGCATGTCTGTCCAGATTGCGTTATTAACTGCCCATATTGTTCAAATTGCACTGTGTTAAAACTACATGCTCTAATGAAAGATAAACCGCTATATAACAGTAAACTTACCTCCCACCTCTACTTTCAATGTCAGTCTCTAGAAACATGCCTCATATCCCAAGATGCTCTGTGTCATTGCATCACGCCGTGTGGCACGCATGGGCATCAAGATGCACACTGCCCCCTAGAGTATTGGAGTTTGTATTTTATTTTATTTTATTTTACTTAAAGTCCTCCATGACATTATCTAATGACATTATCTGCACATTACATTATCTAATTGAATTTAATTAAAACAATACATTTTTAATCCGTTTCCTGGGGACAGCATTTCAAAACAGCATTTTTAAATTATTTATTTCTCCAGTGGTAAGCTATGAATCTTGTTTTTTGTGTGTGTATCCCATCACTAAAATATTAATTAGACTTTCTGGAGGTTAAATCATTAGGCCTGTGGTCTATGGAAGTAGTTTTTGTGTGTGTGTTTGTTCTTTTTACTAGAGTGTTGAAAGGGAGTAACTAGTTAAACAATCCCAGTGCATAAATGTGAACAATAATGATTCACTTACTTAAAATATTTGCTCAAGTACACAGTTCACACACACACAAAAAACATACACACACAAATAAAACACTAGTGAGCAACACTGCATGCTTCTATGTGAATTATCCTGTTTTTTAAATAACCAAAATATCAAAATTGGCGTGAGTTTATACACTATAAAGTGTAAAACTGAGCAGTTTATTCAGATTAAAACATTGTCAAATCACAGAAACAGACATGTCTAGTCTCTTACATGAGCATTTTGACATCACATTATTTGTAGATTTTCATTCCAGTTGGAATAGCTCATAAACCTTTTCAAGAATCATATCATTGTTGATGTTTAACCGCATAGGCCTACATAACGGCCATGTAAATATATTGAAGCTTACATTATTTTTGTCATTATTTCAAATCCAACAAACAAACAAACCACATACTACAAGCAAAAAGCTTATACATGGCTGCATCAAGTTATAGATTTTCAGAAACACATATATTATATAACATTCTGCCACCTGATATGTTTTCCATTTCAGACATATAATACTCTCGATACATAGAATTATCCATATATGCAATTATATGCAGACATGCATGGTTTCTTTAGTACAATATCCTGCACTGCTGAGCTGCAGAAACAGGAACTTTCACCTATACATTTAACCCAATAATCCTCTGCATTTATAATGGCCATTATATTTCTCTACACCCAACTCTATCCATATTGTAGTCAAAAAGTTGTTTATCGTGGTCTACAGGCACACACTGTGTATCTTTGTGGAAGTTCAGATGTGCTGTTGCTTTGTTGATTGTATTCATAAAGGCAAGTTGGTTGATCTTAATAGCAGCTTTATAATAAATAGTGCAACCACAACTATTGTCCTGAATAGACATGTGATCAGTCTCATACCTCTTAATCACCTTTTAAAAGTGAAAAAGTGTTTGTGATTTAATTCCTCCAGGTGAGACCATATTTGAAGATGACATCATGCCATCCATTATTAATACAATGACTGGCTTTCTAAGCTCTTGATTGGTCAGTTTAAAACTCAAACACTGATGTCATGGCATTACAGTAGCAGGAGCAATACAAACGTATGCACTCCAGCATCACTGGACATGATACGAGATGGGCGGATTGTGTGCTGATGTGTTCAGTTTCTGTTGGTATCTCCATGTCAGTCTGTCTTTTTAGTTTCCATCTCAGTTCCTGCTTTTCTCGACCAGGCAGAGTGAAGGACTTTGAGACATCCACGGATGATTCTGCGCATCCACATGACGTTCATAACGTCCAAAGACACACTAGAAATAACCCATGCACTGCGTCCTCCCAGAGGTAACTTGTAGAAGTCGTCTGTGCCAAAGACCGAGTACATATGGCTGTAGTAGCCTGGAATGACTGCAATCCTCACCAAGAAAAATGTAAATGCCATGGCGACACCATTAACCAAACTTGGTTTGGAAAGTTTATGGTAGCCCAACATGTGGAAAAACCAACTGGGAGACATTAAAACAATTCAATTAGAAAATTAGCTTAGCTTAGGTAAATTAGCATTGTATGGTAATGGTTTTACATCTATTTTTACATATAACTCACCGCTGGTTGACAAAGGGGGTGGAGAATTCTGAGAGCAGACGGAAATTAGCAAAGTAAGGCAATATCCCCTGACTCTGCAAAATATATAAAAGCACAAAATGACATTGGAAATCTTGAGGAAGTTAGAGACACCAGAACAAACCCAACTGGAAACATAACTTACAAGCACATAGTAGTATGCATAGAGAGCAGCAAAATGATGCATGACAAAGTATTTCTCTCCAATTGACTCCCATGAAGTGAACATGAGCAGGAGATCTGAAGAAGAACAGAGAATGTTCTTTGTGAGTGTAAGAAGTTAAAAGCAGAAAAATATTAACCATATATATTCAATACATTAATGTAATCTTAATTAATATTTCCAAAACTGTTTTTATTTTATAAATAATTAATTTTTGAATTAAAGATTAAGTGAAACATTGGTTCGATTATTTTTCCTCAGAAATAATAAAAGCACTAAATATGGATTTTGTTTGACTTTATTATATTGTGACTCTATCTATCTATCTATCTATCTATCTATCTATCTATCTATCTATCTATCTATCTATCTATCTATCTATCTATCTATCTATCTATCTATCTATCTATCTATCTATCTATCCTTTTAATCTAAAAAATAAAATAAAATTGTGTGTTACAGAAAACATCAGTTTTGTTTAATATTTACATTAAAATATTAAAGCAATGAAGCAGTTTTGTAAAGCTATTTTCTTCTAAAAAATAATAATAAAATTTATGGCAAACCAGGAATTCAAATTCATGAATTAAAATTACAACGCTTATCATAGAATATATGCATTTAAGTCATTAAGTTTATAAGCTGCATTTTTTATTTATTCTTGGATAAATTAATAGATATCCACCTTATTTTTTCAACTGGGAAGTAAGGTGTTTTCTATAAATGTGCAAGACTTCCAATTTATTGGCTGCTATAGGGAAATAACGAGAAGAATATATAAAAGTGTGGTAAACTTTAAAATTGTTTTTGCATCAAAGCTGCATGTTTAATTAAGAGAATACATTAAAATAATGTGGTCACCACTTTTACCTGAAAAATAAAGTGGATAGCATCACATCATCAACCCTTCACTCACCTGAGATGAGGTAACCTGAGGTAACGGCCACATTTAGTTTCACCAGTGTGGCATCTCCCCTGTAATCACAAATTATAGAGGTTGGTGTATTTAACACTTTTAGTGTTCGTGAGAGTTCAAATTCCAGTTCAGGTTCAGACTGTGTTGTTTTGACAAAAAAAAAAACAAACAAACAAAAACACACACACACACTTGCGTAAGAAGTTGTGCTACCACATTTGTAAATGATTGCATCTACACTATAAAAACTAATACATTCAATAAGTTATAACAACATATGTTTTTACATTGTTTTAACTCATCAAAATAAGTTAAGAAATTTTAAACATTTTTTTAATAAGTTACAAGATGAGACAAATGTTGGCAAATCTTATAATTCCTTTGATTTAAGGTTAAAATCTGACATCTTTGATCGTTAGTCTGACATGTCCACCGGCAGCCGATTAATGACCACTGAGATCAAATTTTACCTCAGGCGAAACTCTGGCAGTGTCAGAAGATTTGCCACACAATCCTGCAGTGTGACTTCTCCGACGACGACAGTCAAATATCTCGGTTTTTCATGACAAACTATGACCAAAACGAGAGCTAGAGATTTTTTTTGTAGCCACCATTTCAGTCCCGCGTGTAATGCAGCTCACTGTCACCGAACGCGTCATTCATTGATGATATAAATCTCCGGACAAGTTTTCTTGTGCACGTCCGTTTTAGCTCGCCTCGACTATCGTACAGTCTGACATTAATGCCATTAATGAGATCTTACAGTGTGACATGACTTACAGCGGCGATCATGTTCGTACAGTCTGACAAGGGACATCGCAAAGGATTTTGAAAAATCGCACAGTGTGCAGGACCCTTAAGTTGAAATAACTTAAACATCCAAGTCAATTGTACTTAAAAATTTCAGGCTGTGACTTTTTTTTTTTTTTACAGTGTATAAATCCTCACCAGACTGGGTCTTTCTGGATGGGTTCATCAAAGATATATATGTAGAGACAGAAAAGTCCAACAACCAAGGCGTGCACTGTTGAGACGGCCCTTTGAGAAAAAGAGAGATCTTCCGACTTTAGTCAAATTTGTTACATAAAATGATATACTTTTAGAAGATAAAATCTGACACCTGGAGTTCCACTCTGTCCTTTGTGTAGGGCTGAGCCTGAGGAAGCCTTTGCAGAGGTGCTGAGACACCCAGGGGCTACCTCTGTGGAACAGCCACTGGAAGCCCATGAAGCTCCCTGTTACAACCACCAACACCTGCAGGCTGAGAGGCTCCATGCCTGCTGAGCCCTAGAGAGAGAGACAAGAGAGAGAGACAGCGGCGAACGTCCAGAAATAATTCTTCCATTGACCCATTGACGACACCCCCCCCCCCCCCCCCCAACACATAGTAATTACCCGCCTCTTTAACTAAACAAAATGTTTCTACTCCAGACTGGTTGCGAGCATAAAAGCCCCAGTCATCACCTGAGCTGCCGCAGTACCTCTCTACTGCCAAATCCCCCGATATAAATAAGCATTTGCATATGTGCTGACACAGCCATCCAGAGGTCAGCCGACTCCAACACGTCTCAGATTGCTCCATCCGTGATTTATAGAGCCACTCGTGGCTTTTGTGCAGTCTGAAATACATCCAAGTCGCAGAGATCCCAGCGTCCTGTATAGGAAACAGCTGATTGTGTGTGTTGGCTTTGTGCTGTACACACAGACTTCTATCCTGGCTGAGGGAAGCGTGCACATGTTACTCCAGCTATACATGTCTGCAGTATGGCCAGTGATCGAAATTAAACCACAGGAAATCAATGCGCGTGATCAATGTGGCATTGTCCTGGTCCACTGGGACGACCACTCCCCTGCTTTGTCCTCGTACCCTTGAAAAAGGCATCAGGCTTCAGTGCTTTGGGTAACTGATAGTAGGAGGACGTCAAGCCGGTGTGACCTTGTCAGATTTGAATTCTACTGATTCTCTCACATGTAAACTTCTGCATTTAGCAGAAGCTTTTATCCAAAACAACTTACAAAAAAACAAGGCGCCAACAATATTCATAAACAATGCCAGGTTTATATGACAAATAATGAAGCAAACTAAAGAGGAGGAGAAGTACACATAATAATGTGAGTGTTAGTGCACTGAAAACACAAAAACAGACAAATAATCAGGAAAAATGCAGTAGGGCATGCTGTCTTTATCATTTTCTGTGCCGGATTCTTTGGTCCAGTCATTCATTCACTCTCTTTTGCAATTCATTTTCTCTTACAACAGCTCTCTTGCAGTCCTGCTTTTTGGTGTGACTATGAAAAGACTCCATGCGTCCTTAAAAAAACGATGAAATAAATTCAACACAATGCATGATCAGACTTACCCTTTCCGTTATGAAAGACCCATTTTGAACTGGCCATGGAGAGTGTGCATGAACACAGCTGGACACAGGGATAAACGCAAGAGATCGGTGGAGCTCAGGTGTTCACCTTAGGCATGCACAGGGGAGATTGGTGGAGAGATTGTGAATGCAAATCCAACAGCCTTCCCTCTCTGGCCATTCTCTTTATCTACCCACTAAGTGCTTTCTCTTGTATGCAGTTGCCCAGTGTAATTGTATATCTTTGTAAATGAACTTCACTAGAGGAACCACTAGATGGAGTAAGGCATCCAACTTTTTCCTCCCCATAATAGCAAATGAGCTTCAGGGAAGGCAAATGTGTTAGATCAGGAGAGGGTGGTTGGTCCTGTCCGAACAAGGACACTAATGGTGAATGAATGAATGTTGTATATTTAGCAAGGGCAGCCCTGTCGTCCTCAATTTCCTGAATCCTCACCCTGAACCAGATCTATTATCAGACTTAACCAAACAAAATAAACCCTAACCCATTTAAAATCACTCCAACCGTAACACTCCAGAGTCTATTTAGAGCCACAATGGAGCTAGTTTAGGTCAGAGCGGTTTGTCTTGCCATACAGCTCCAGGTAAGAAAGTCCCATCCCCCTCTAAAGCTCTCTTGTTTGTTGTTGTTGTTGAGTCCTTCTGCATGCCGTGCCTCAGGGAGGGAGCAACAAGGCATTCCTGTTTGATGAACCGTTTACCCCAGAAGAGTTCTGCTCATGGAAAATGTTGTGCCTAAATGTGTATTCTATGGTTTTCAAACTTTATAATGCCAAGGACCCCCGAATAGGATGAACCTTTTTGAGGGACCCCCTTCCTAAAATCAATCTATTTTTATGTACGAAAAAATATTTAAACTGTTAGATAAATATGAAGTGTGACATTATAAATGCAACATATTGTTTTCCATCTTAAATTGGTTATTAATGTTTGATGTGTAAACCTGAAGAACATTTTCAATTAAAAAATGATTTGTATACAACTTTCACAATAAATGCATGCAAGCAGTGTACATACTATGTTAAGAAAACAATACAAAAAAAGATAAAGGGGACTATAGTGAGAAAAACTATTCATACACGAAGCATATACCATTCTGGATTGTATACGGCTAAAAAGGAGAGAAACATTTAGAAATGAACCAATTAGAATATTCGGTAGACTTTATCCATTTTTGCTTTGTCTTTATTCTCTGAAATTTTCCGGAGACCGCTTAGAACCTTCTGGAGGACCCCAGTTTGAAAACACCTGTTCTAATAGAATAGCCTTTACATGTTTCATTTTATCAGCTCTGGGTTACAGAACAGCAGAAACTAGCAAACTCTACTGTAGATGCTGACTGAAATGAATACTCAAATACTGGAGACACAGGAAAAGGGGAATTCTGTTGCTGACTAAACATCCCTTTTCACTTCTTGCTGAGTGAAATATTCATGGGTTGTTGTGGGTAACCTGTTGATTTACTGTAAGACTGAAAACAAGGTATTATAATGGAAAAGAAACTTAGACTTTAGGTAGAGTTTTAACATTACATGGCAGTACCTTGCATCTTTCTGATTTATTATATTAATATTAGCCAATATTAATGTTAATGTTTTACTCAGGGTTATCCACAGTGGTGGGTCTAGTGTTTTTCCTGTCTTAAACAAAGTCTGGGAACAATCACTTACAATGGCAAACACACCTTGCTTTCCAACAGTTTCTTTGTTTTATCACTATAGTGACGGGCTAAACACAAGCCTTCTATATCATTAGAATACAAGTTTTGGCTTGTCCTTAATTAATTGCATGTCTAGAGGCATGATGGGACTTTCCATTTCGATTAAATCAGGGGGCTGAAAACCATTTTGTATGTCTAAAATGACATGGCATATCTTTAGAAATGACATCAGATGATGATAAAGGTAATTGCATTATAATTTGCATAAAATAACGGTATATATATATATATATATATATATATATATATATATATATATATATATATATATATATATATACCGTTTTTTATGCAAATGTATTATTTTAGTTACATATAATTTATTTGTATGTTTTTTTATATTTTGTTTTAATAATTGTTTAAATTTATATTTGAACAATATTTGAAACTCGTACTAGGGTGAGGGCTTAAATTTTGAATATTAATAGTCTGCTCTGCTGACTTCTTTTTAAAACCTTCTTTTTAGCGTCCAGGGCCTGCACAAAACTAGGATAAGGGACTAAACCGGGATATCTTGGTGATCTTGTCATCTGTATGCTAAATTTAGTACACCGCTGTCGTGTAAACGTACCCTGAAGGCATAGGCTACTCACACCAAGAACGATAACAATACTGAAAGATAACTGTATATTAGCAGATCAATTATGCCAGGACCACCAAGATATCCCGGCTTAATCCCTTATCCTAGTTTTGTCCAATAGGCCCCAGGGCAGTGGTCCCCATCCCAAACATTAAAAAAAAAAATAGTTTAACCACCAATGGTTTCTACTACGATGACCATTGCTCAAGATGCTTTTGAGAAACGCAGTGTCAAGCACGCAAACTAAATCCATAAGCTACACTTACCGTAGCCATTTCACTGGCGCCACAAACTAACGTCTGAATTTCAGCCAATCAGGAAGGCATACTGTGTTACGTCGCGCAACCTGATTAATATTCACAACTCATGCCTTCGCCATAGTAGATTTGGTAAATTCGCTCGCGTTCAACCTTCTGCTCTTCTTTAATTACTTTGCTGAACAGAGAGAGTTTCGTGCATCCGCTCAGCTGGGGAAAATCGGCAGTCATTTTTTTGTGACTAGCCTAAACTCACGTATTTGTTGCTTTTTTTAAAGTTGTGCAAAGAATCTTTTCCGGACAAGAGGAATCAAGAAACCGTGAGATTGACAATTTATTTGGTGCAAATCGACGTGAAACAATTAGACAATGACTCAGTTCAACAAGGGCCCTGCATATGGTTTATCAGCTGAAGTGAGAAGTAAGGTAAGGTTTGAATGATTTTACAGTGCACTTTAACGTCAGCTTGTCGATTTTTGCTTCTTTGACTGAATGGTGTTTCTTTAACTGAATGTGTAACTGTCTAAAATCGAAACTGCCTAAGTTAAGTTACATAGACAGCTTTTCAGGCATCATAAACATGTTCACAATCAAATCTCGTATATAACTTTAATATATTTAATGTGCAGGATGGTCAAAGGCGCTGTGTCCGTAGGTTTTAGGAGAAAGCCATTGTTTCCTTTTCATATTTGATTAACGTTAGTTAGTTCTGATAATTTTTTTTTTTTTTTTTTTTTTATAAAACACAAATCCTTTTTCACGTCTGTACGTAGAAATTGAAAAGAAAAGTA
This sequence comes from Pseudorasbora parva, assembly GCF_024679245.1. Lineage (NCBI taxonomy): Eukaryota > Metazoa > Chordata > Actinopteri > Cypriniformes > Gobionidae > Pseudorasbora > Pseudorasbora parva. The sequence continues at coordinate 12,424,958 of NC_090180.1, forward strand.
TTTCATGTTGCACTTTTCAATGAATTAAACTTTTTACGCACGCGACGTTTTGATTTAATCGCCATGTTGAGATGCTGTTTGTCATTTGCACCTTATCAGTACAAAGGATGTTTACCGTGTTTTATTCTGGTTGGTAAAGCTTGTCTCTGTAGCCTGATGTGTTGTGGGTCATGGGGTCTTTGTTGAGTTCTGGGTGGAGCTCCAGTTTGAGAGAAGAAAACGAGGCTACTGCAGCTGTAGCATGCTCTCTGTGCTGATTAACTCAAAAACACATATAAAACCAATGTAATGATGGCATTATCCGTCTAAATACGCGACAATGTGTGTATAATAAAGGTTCAGTGTCATTAGCTGTCATTCTTCTGGGTTGAGTGGTATGGAAACTAATGCGCGTGCAGCATCTTTTTTAGTCGTTTTGGAGGACTTGTTATTGGCTTATTAAGCCTGGCTTATTTTTGTAGTTTATATCTAGACTTCCCTTTGGGAGATGATTAGTTGTTAAATAGCTTTTTTGAGTGATATAACTTTTTTTTTTTTCCTTTTTCTTTTTTCCTGGGTTGGGGGTTCAGGAAAAGGTTAAGCTTCACATTATGGCACTGATTTTCTTTTTCGACTTGTTTTTAAACGATTTCTTAATGTTTTTCTCTGTGTTTATATAACTGCACATAAACTGCAAAAACAAGGTTATTTATTTTATTTAGTAAAAGATCTGAAAACAATTTAGACCCTATAGTTCAGTAGCTAAACCCTTGGCCCTTTGCATTCGTTAGTGTTCTTCTTCTGTTCTGGAAGTCTTGTAAAAGTATTGTATTGTAAAAGGTTGTAAAATTCAGAGGTGGAAAGTAACGAATTACATTTACTCGCGTTACTGTAATTGAGTAGTTTTTCTGTGTACTTCTACTTTTTAAGTAGTTTTAAAAAATATGTAATTTTACTTTTACTTAAGTACATTTTGATTGAAGTATTGTACTTCGCTACATTTTAAACCACATCCATTACTGAGTAAAAATAATTCATTAATGCAAAGAGGGGAGGAAAAAAAACGCGATCCGGAAATGACTATATTTAATAGAGGGCGCGGGGCGCGGGAGAACAAGCGCGCAAATATCAGATGGAGACGGACGAGACAGACGTCGTTGCAGACCCAGGTGAAAGCAAAACGCCTTCGTTAACCCCTGGCTAGTATGTAAATACTTTGGATATAGAAAAAAATAGCGTGGTGTTGTCCCGAAGGATATCAAATTTGCACAAAATGTGGATGAAGAAACACATAGAACATGTTCGGGAACACATCCCTCTGTGCAGATAAAGGTATGTTTATAACTTAAGGCCGATTGATTTCTGTGACGCAAAGGGAATTCCGGAATCCAGTCATGGTGGAGTACGCAAACTGGTGGATGAACGAAAAACTCGAAAGTAGAGCTGTAGCCTAGCCTGACAAGCCAGACCCACATCAAGATGTTTGGTCTGGAAACTCACCATAGACAGGGCTCAATCCGAGGGGCGGGATAAACGGTTGTCTTTCAAACTCCCTCTGCACACGATAGGATAGCGCTACACCAACCGGAGCAACGAAGGTGAAACAGAGCTCGCTGACTGATTAAACATTCGGCGTATCCGGTCGGCTAAACTACGAACACATCTTCCCGCTCTTTGTTCTTTTCTCAGAGAAAAGCTTAACTCCAAGTCTTCCAGAGTCGCGGTCAGAGCTGATTCGAAAGACCGCCGCAGTTCGCCAGTTTCTGTGTTAACTAGAAGCACGCAAACGCAACTCGGCTGTCGTCATTATGGCCCCGCCCGCCGACTCTATACACGATGTGATTGGGCCGTCCAGATTTTGAGGAACACAGCTCAGAATGGTATTGAGAGTGCCTAGACGACACTTGCGGGCAAATTAAATTTGCTGCCGCTAGGGTGCGTCTAGATTTCTAGGCTAGCTGTAGCCTAGAAACAAATCAAATCGCGACATGGTCTGGGAATATTAAAGCACAAAACATTGCTATATGAATAAATGATCTGCTTGTTCTGTCTCTGTGAATGCTCTGCTCCGTCTACTACATACAGGACTCTATTATTCCTAAACATTTTAACGAATCAATGATAAAAATAAGTTGTTAATCTAATTCATTATAATTTATTGAATTTAGTTTATTAGACATGTTTTATTGAAATTTTAATAAACAAAATAAACAAATGGTAAAGTTTGTTATAATAAAGCATTTGTTCAACCAAAAAAATAAAATAAAATAAGACCAATCATCTTCATTCATTTAACATCATTTTAACTAGTTATAATAACCATCATTTAATAATAGGTACAATAATTGTTTAATTGATGTTTTCTGAGATAGTTGTCATATCGTGAAAATCTCATTCTAATCACAACCCTACAGGGGAGAGTTTTAAAAAAGTAACTATTTACTTTTACTCTGAGTACATTTTAAATGTTACTTTTTACTCTTACTTGAGTAAATTTTTAGACCAGTAATTTTACTTGTACTTAAGTAAAATTTCATTGAAGTAACTGTACTTTTACTTGAGTAAAATATTTTGTTACTCTTTCCACCTCTGGTAAAATTTGGCACACTGATAGAGGAGAGTCTGAACATTAACACATTAACACTAACACACCACATTAACTCAATCCCTCTAGCGCCGTTTGAAACAAGCTAGAAACTAAAGGTTTCCTGGCTCATGACTTAATTTTGCATCAAATTTATATATAAAAACGATCATGAAATTTTCCACAATTTAGATATTTCCGAAAAGCTACTCGGTCCTGGAGGGCCACTGTCCTGCAGATTTTAGTTTCAACCCTGATCAAACTCATCTACCTGTGATTTTTCTAGTGGTCCTGTGCTTGCTCAGGTGTGTTTGATCAGAGTTGGAGCTAAGCTCTGCAGGACAGTGGCCCTCTAGGACAGAGTTTGAGGAACCCTGGCCTAATGCGTCAACAAATTTGTATGGCATTGTGCCAAGCTGATTCTGAGGCTCTGACACTTCAGCGCTTTACCATATTGACTTGTCTGCTCACAATGACCACACATCATCAATTTGACACATTATCAACAAGCCATGCCTACATAACTTACTGTGCTTTTTTTTGTGCTTGGGCCCCAATAATTGCTTCTTGCAGCTATTTTAAAAAATGTATATTATTATTATTATTACATCCCATATGATATTTTTTTTTCTTGCATGCAAAATACCATATACCCTTAAATAGGGTAATATTTGAAGGAACTGCCATTTGTAGTAGTGTCCAAAACCATAGTGGATATTATTGAAGGCTCTCATTCAATCCCATAATGCACCATAACAACGAGTGCACACCCTTTCTATGCTCAACGCCTAGAGAATATCCATAATGTACTGTGACTGTTGTCCCAAATTAATTCCCGCATCTCGCCAGAAGATGGTGCACGACGTTGAATCATCTATCCATTTTCCAAACCGATGGACCAATGTGGCTGCAGCGTAATATCATACAGGTATAAATTCCTTTTTACTTGATTATTCAAAGGTTTTATACCTGCTAGTTTCCATGACAGAGTTCGAAATAAATATTTTAATTTTACTACTGGAGCTGCAAGTTTGCTAAGTGTTCAATGATTATTAAACGCAAACACAAACTATGCAAAAGCTGCGATTTTGAACACTGCCCTAGTCCTCCGCTAATGAGAGTCCATCTGGTACACCTTTGCTCAAGGGATCAATTCCACATTCACACACCTAGTCTTGAACCTACAGCCTTTTTTGTTAGCAGCTAAGGCCACAGCTTTCCCTATCCAATTTTGTTTCCCCCTCGTCTCGAGAAATATCTGCGCACACACGAAACCGCTGAAACCAACTCAAAATTATGTAGTAACAGTAGTATACAGTGTGTGGCACTGTAATTCTGCCACAGAAATACACTAAAACCTGAGAAAAAGAGCAATGGTAGGTTGTGAGACAAAATCTCACAATAAAATAACAATAAATACATTTGCTACTTGCCAGATTGTGTTTTATTAATGCTTACACCTACCCCAACCCTAACCTACCCTTACAATAATGCAAATATAGTTACTATTGATGTGGCCTTGCCCAGTGCCTGTCATTGTATTGCCTTCTAGCCTTTACTGTGCGGGATGTGGTGTAAGGACATTACCATCTCACAAAATGTATGGATTGGATGTAGTACACACGAAAATGCAAGCCAGTTTCAGAATTATCCACTCTGGGACCCATTTGCAAAAAATACCGGTTTCAGGCTCCTAAAACGGCGGATCCATGTGGACGAAAATGCTGATACAATACAAAAAAAAAAAAAAAAAAAAAAAAAAAAAATATATATATATATATATATATATATATATATATATATATAATATTTATATATAATATATATATATATTTACACGTACAGCATACTCTGTGTTGATGAGGCCTAAGACCTTTTACCATTAAGCTACAGTCATCTTCATTGTTTTAAATGCTTATCTCATCTGACAATTACACAGAAACACACCTCTAGTGTCTGTGGTTGGTCATTTTAGTGCTTTTCAATAGAATTCCTATCACACCATGTTCTCATTAAGCATATATGTGTGAGTTTTTGTGTTTAGTCGGAATGAGTGGGAGGGTAAGCAAACAATGTAAACCACAGCGGGGTGATGCTTGTATCCTGTGTCGTTGCAGAGGTGTGAAGCCACTTGCCCCAACCTGATTTTCATTAGCACTTTACTGGGATGCCATGCAAATCTAAAGAGTTTTTGTTATCTAAAGTTAAATTTTGCGCAATTCAACATGACAGCGATCAACTTGAGCTAAATATATTGAGTATTAATCATTTCTACTAATGGCTAAGTGTATAATATTGTAACTTTATCCTAAGTAATGTTATGCTATATTAGGCAGCTACATGTGCTAGTGATACATGCTTCATGAAAACATAAACCGAAAAAATTTATAATCAAAATGAAAGATGACCTGTCCAGAAGAAATACAGCCAGCAATGAGTCATTTTTCAGCCCCTTTAGGTCCCTAAGTGCTCGACATTGTTGGAATATTTACTTGCGTTTGATTTCTTTATTTATCCAAAGACTTCTTGTGCATTGCCTTTACATGTAGGCCTACTGTATTCCTTTTTTTTGTTGCATTTTTTTGCATTGACTGCAAAACCCGGCACCGTGCATTTTGAATGCTTTTGCTCGGGTGCGTGCCAGTGTTGCCAACTATTTTCCAAGGAAAGTAGCTAAAGCCTGCCCAAAAAGTTGCTAGATGACGTCATGCGTCATTTAGCATATCAATGACGTCATCACGCCGCCCTTGCGTTCAGCCTGCCTAACGTGTTTTCTCTCCTAACCTGTGCTCATTTACTGTATTTTACAATAATGAGGTTCAGGCAACTGTCCAATAAATGTTTTCATTTCCTTTTTGTCATCCAATATGACTATGATATAGTGAATTACAAAATTGTTATATGTGTAAAATCTGAATTGAGAAACCGGATGAACTAAAGCTCTGTGATAGTGAGTAATATAAGTGATAAGCGCAAGAGAAGAATGGAACTCAACTCCTCCTAACTAATTTCTTTAAATATAGAACAAAAGAAGCAGATAAAATTAAGTGAGAAATCCATGGCAACCCTGTGTGCTCATGTGTAGCTCGCTCATTCACGTCTGTCAACTGCTGTCTGTGTACGTTCACCGGCATGCGTTCAGCTCCTCTCAGCCATTCACTGAACAGGGCAGACGCAGGGAGAGGTGTGTGTGACGGCAGGGGAGTGGGGGGTACTGGCGACATTTGTAAACTTAAGTAGCTGACATTTGTCCAAAAAGTCGTTAGATTTGTCGGTAGTCGCTTTTTTGAAAAAAAGTCGCTAGAGGGGTCTGAAAAGCCGCTAAATATAGCGACAAAGTCACTAAGTTGGCAACACTGGTGCGCGCATGTGTGGGCAGAACCTGTAGCGGAAGCAGTGGTAGCCATGGTAGCGAGAGAGAGTGACAGTCGCCCAAGCCAATCATTTTTTTTAATTCATTGCACACCAACTGAAATATTTCAGTTGTTTTATTGTTTTAATGCTGATGACTTTGGCATACAGCTCATGAAAACCCAAAATTCTCAAAAAATCTAAAAAAAATTAGCATATCATGCAAAAGTTCTCTAAACGAGCTATTAACCTAATCGTCTGAATAAACTAATTAACTCTAAACACCTGCAAATGATTCCTGAGGCTTTTAGAAACTCCCAGCCTGGTTCATTACTCAAAACCGCAATCATGGGTAAGACTGCCAACCTGACTGCTGTCCAGAAGGCCATCACTGACACCCTCAAGCGAGAGGGTAAGACATAGAAATAAATTTCTGAACGAATGGGCTGTTCCCAGAGTGCTGTATCAAAGCACCTCAGTGGGAAGTCTGTGGGAAGGAAAAAGTGTGGCAAAAAACGTTGCACAACTAGAAGAGGTGACCGGATCCTGAGGAAGATTGTGGAGAAGGACCGATTCCAGACCTTGGGGGACCTGCGGAAGCAGTGGACTGAGTCTGGAGTAGAAACATCCAGAGCCACCGTGCACAGGCGTGTGCAGGAAATGGGCTACAGGTGCCGTATTCCCCAGGTCAAGCCACTTTGGGCTACAGAGAAGCAGCACTGGACTGTTGCTCAGTGGTCCAAAGTACTTTTTTCGGATGAAAGCAAATTTTGCATGTCATTCGGAAATCAAGGTGCCAGAGTCTGGAGGAAGATTAAGGGAGAAGGTCCAGTGTCAAGTACCCACAGTCAGTGATGGTCTGGGGTTCCAGTGATGGGCTGGTGTTGGTCCACTGTGTTTTATCAAGGGCAGGGTCAATGCAGCTAGCTATCAGGAGATTTTGGATCACTTCATGCTTCCATCTGCTGAAAAGCTTTATGGAGATGAAGATTTGGTTTTTCAGCATGACCTGGCACCTGCTCACAGTGCCAAAACCACTGGTAAATGGTTTACTGACCATGGTATTACTGTGCTCAATTGGCCTGCCAACTCTCCTGACCTGAACCCCATAGAGAATCTGTGGGATATTGTGAAGAGAAAGTTGAGAGACGCAAGACCCAACACTCTGGATGAGTTTAAGGCCGCTATCGAAGCATCCTGGGCCTCCATAACACCTCAGCAGTGCCACAGGCTGATCGCCTCCATGCCACGCCGCATTGAAGCTGTCATTTCTGCAAAAGGATTCCTGACCAAGTATTGAGTGCATAACTGAACATAATTATTTGAAGGTTGACATTTTTTGTATCAAAAACACTTTTATTTTATTGGTCGGATGAAATATGCTAATTTTTTGAGATAGGAATTTGGGGTTTTCATGAGCTGTATGCCAAAATCATCAGTATTAAAACGATAAAAGACCTGAAATATTTTAGTTGGTGTGCAATGAATCTAAAATGTATGAAAGTTAAATTTTTATCATTACATTATGGAAAATAATGAACTTTATCACAATATACAAATTCTTTGAGAAGGACCTGTATATACATACATTTGTTATGGTAACATGGTGTGTAGGTACATAAAAAGCAGTTTTACCTTTTCCCATCTTGCGTTGCCTCCAGATTAAGAATGGGCTAATGTTAAGGCAGGCGTCAAAAAATGTTTGGCAATATAGTGTATATAGCAAAATTAGAATAGGCCTAGTTTATTTTTATTTTTGAATAGTAATTACAGAATAAATATTCGACTATTCATGCACGTCTCTAATTCAAACCATGTTTCCGTGATTCAGATTTTTACAGATGCGCCCCATTCTGGCCGCTCAAATCGGATTTTAAATGGTCTTTTGTGTCGCTCCTAACAAGAAACTATAGTAATTTATGTAACAATGGTAACTCATATTCAATACTTGTTGAACGGAAAGAGCACAGCGCATATTTATCTAAATGCTACACATTGTTCGCTAACAGTAGCCTATACCCCTGGTCACATTTTTCAAAATTCTTTTCACCACGAAACGAAAAAGAACTTTGGGCACCGTGAGTATATCAGGGCCTTTATGCTCACCAAGCCAGAAATTATTCAAGAGGTGAAATTATATCAAATTCAGTCAAATAATTCATTCCTGTGATGGCAAAGCTGAATTTTTTGGATCATCACTTTAGAAATCATTCTAATATGCTGTTTTCCTGGTCAAGAAAAAAATCAGTGTTGTGCTGCTTAATTCCCCCCCCCCCTCCAGAATAGACCGTTCAAAAGAACAGCATTTATTTGAAATAGAAATGTTTTGTAAAATTATAATTTTATTTTGCCATCTCATTTAATTAATTGAATGGATCTTTGCTTTTTAAAAGTAAGTATTTTTACTGACCCTAAACTTTTGACTGGTACTGTAGGACATTGCCCTGTGCCAAATGGTCAGTTGTAGCATTTACGGTCATTATACAAAATATGTGGCTTGTAAGCCTATATAAATCCACAGTTGACAGACTGTTCTTTTTAGAGTTCTTGTGCGCCAGGTTTTTTTTAATATGTAGTGGACTAGTGGTCATATAGACCAATTGTTATGCAAACATATCTTGTAGTCTGTATATACATCACAGACCTTACTGCCACATTATTTGTCTGCGAGACATTTCCAGAGCAACAGTGAATAATTGATCAGCAGAAACAGCTGTGCCGTTCACCAAGGTCTCTCACAGCATTAGATCTTTGTTAGTGATCTCTTCCCTCCAGCAAATCTAAAACTGTGATGTAGGCAGGATCCTTTCCCTCTGTGTAGCTCTGGCTGAAATCCTCAAGTACTTCCTGCAAGTGTTTCTTTTTTTATTATGCTCAGTTTTTGCCCATGAGGCCAGCAGAACTCCCAACATGTTCTCACAGGGCCAAATACAGATGTTCTCCCTGTTTTCTCTGTCTTCAGGAAGTTCACTCTCTGCTCTGGGTCGAGGGGATCTGGAGACATGTATCAATGCTTTCCTCTGCTACATGTTTTTTTCCCTTCCTTTTCCTTAAATGCTCTAGTTCACACTAGGAACACAAGCTCTATTGTGTGAAAAATGGCAAATAGACAGCTGGATTTGAAGACTACTGATGTCCTAGATGCAGAGCAGTATAAAGCACCCTGAGATGATAAAGGAGTCTGAGATGGGATATGAGAAGGATGCATTCATCAGCCTTAAGCTGTGTGCTATTTGAACCTGCACTTTTGTGCCCCTTATTATTGCTGGCTCTTTATATCATTGAGACTTTTTTTTTCTAACACACACTAACTGCGTTTGACGTAAACTTATGGCTATCATAGCAGAAATGAAAGCTGTTATTCTCCATATGTTTTTCCGTCGTTATTTTATTTAGCTTATTTTATCTTTTATTTTATCTCCAAGTGAATTTAGGTTTCACAAATATCCATTTTGAGATTTTATGATTATTACAGTTAACAGGGATACTAAAGGATCAGTGTTTTAAAACTGTACATGAATGTTAGATGAAGCAAAAAAAATCTTAATGTAAAAATAGGGGAAATGAGCATGAATGATTATTCAATATTCACTAAAATGAATAAGGTATCCATTTCTCCTTATATTTTACATAACTTGATTTGCCATTTTTACACCATCATAAATTGTTTTTAATGCAACAATCAGAAGTTATAATAAATTAAATTTAATATCAAGTAATTCACAGGTCATTTGGAAATCATATTACTGTAGAATGATTAAAAAAAGTGTTTGCCGCTAGGAAAAGCATGTAAATGTACCGGATGTCTGTCAGCTCTTTCAAGGGTAGGTGCTGTGAATTGAGATTTGGAGGAAACCAGGTTTTTTAGCTTTATCCTGCAGTATGTGTTGTTTTGTTTTAGTGTTGAAGGATGTCCACTTTAAGCGTAACAAACACCTCAGGGATTGGAAGTGATGAAGTGATGATTATCTATTTTTCCTTGTGTTTAAGGAGACTTTACAATAGCACTTTAATAATGGGGTATATGATCTCAATTCAAGTTCTGTTTTTCATCCGTCATTTTTCAACTGCCATTGGTTCACACCAACCAGGAGACATTAAGGTGTGACTGTGATGCCTGCTGTACTACTCACGACGACACATGGATTTGCTGTAGTTTTTGTCACAGACCCATTTCCTGTTGTCCTAATGCTGACACGCAGCTGAGGTGAAAGAGATCACGACAGGATATAGAATACAACAGTTGTGTTCCCAAAGTGAAAATCCTTTTCGTTTTCTTTTTGGACAATGATTTTGAGTGAGAATGTATAAGTCTTATAGGACAGACCTGCCATGAGCTTTGAGGTTTTGTTGTGCCTTAAAATTGGGTTTAATTGCTGAAATCCCAGTAAAGAAATCTAATTGTTTGATATGCCTGTGGAGAAAAGTGAATGAGAGAATACTTCAATCAAGGGGGAGTAGTCACTGTTTTGCTCTTTGTCCTCTCATAATGGAGAACTTCTAAAAGGAACAGACAAAGTTGTATGCCTTTTGAAAGTGTCTTTTTAATATGAATGTTAAGGCCTTAAATTGTTCCACAAAGGAAAAGGAAAGTCTCAATTGCTATACATTTCTTAGAGGGGGTCAAAAGAATTGTCCATAAAATCAGACATGTTTTAACTCGTTTCACCTCATTGTAACCTCAGATATTTCATTCAGGTGAACTTAGGAACCAAACTGCTCTGTTTGGTTGATGGAATATGTTTTACAACTCATTTACAATTGATTTTCAAGACCAGAACTGAGAAGTCAATTAAAGTACCTTTAAGTGACAATGAAAGGAAGGACTACCTCTCAAACATGAAATGACTTGATTTAATTATGATACAAAACTTGTCCGTTATTTTTTTGTTTATTGTGTCATTCGGATTGATAAATCAGAACATGGTGTTTACGTGAACGCTAAATAAAGTGATCGTGTTGATGTGTGCATTTGACAAGCTTCAAATTGAATTTAATCGTTTGACCCTAGTACACTGCATGAGTATATAGTTTCAGCACTGTTGTCGCATACTAACCATCCTTTTGTTTCAAAAAGCAGACTTCCTATTTATATATTTCGGGACGGCGAACACATGAAGCTTTGTGCTATGCTGCTTATATTTATCAAGCAGTAAAAATGCCCATTTCCATGCCCAAAACAAGCCGTCTGCAGATAAGTGTCTGCTTGGATTGTAATCGTAATACAAAGCACCTACTGACAGTTAGCAAGCTATTCTATTTTAAAACCTATAGGCAAGATAATTCCTTTCAATATTTTCTGTTTGTTGAATGGCATTAATGGGGCTTGATAGGTGTCTGAAGCTGCCCCTGAAGTCAGAGTTCGCAAATGGGGTAACGCTCTGTAATTTCCTGTCCATCTTACTGCACTTGGCTCCAGTCCAGCACAAACTACACAGAGAAGACGAGATGGATTTCCAAAGCTAACCTTAAAACATGATGGCACCTGCAAGCTTAAAAACCCTTTGTTTTGGACGTTTATGAATTGAAACTGTGCAAAAGTTTCCATGTGAGTTTCATGCACGTGTTCTTCTCGGTTCCAGTTATTTAGATTCACCAGGGAAACTGTCTGTTGCTACCTCACCTTGCCTTATTGGCTCCCCATCAGTTGGAATTAACGTCATTTTGTATGGCAGGCCTTGGTTTACATATGGAGAAACTATTTAAGGAAGCAAGAGTCACTCTCTCTTTCTCTCTTCGGTCCCTGCAGATCGCTCAGAAGTACGACCTTCAGAAGGAGGAGGAGCTGAGGTGCTGGATTGAGGATGTAACGGGTATGCCAATCGGAGAAAACTTCCAGATGGGATTGAAGGATGGTGTCATACTGTGCGAGTGAGTCTACGAGCATGATTGGAACCATCATGCGCATTTCAGTTTGATTAGGAACATTGGAGCACAGATGGCTGAATGTTTGTTTGGCTCTTAATAATGATTTTTAGCCCACCTGTAACCGTTTGTCTTGTTTGTGTCCCTACAACACACCAAGGGATTATAATATTCAGGCTTGCGACCCAAAAACTTGTGCCAACTCAAACCATGTGTTGTATTATAACAATCTAGTCTGGCATCTACACCTTATTTTGTTTGCTGTTGCCCTAAAGGAAAAAGTCCCTTATTTTAATGAAGAAACGTTCTGTCAGATGTTATCTTGGTATATACCATTTAAACATTTGTTTAATGTTCATTTGTTTAAACATTGATGCAAAGCTGAATTTTCAGCATCATATGAATATAACAGTCACATGATCGTTCAGAAATCTTTTGAAAATGGCGATTTGAACAAAAGACCACTGTTTGTGATCAGTATGTATTTTTGTATTAAGAGTTTTATAAACGAACACCTTACTTGTCAATGTAATGTGTCCTTGCTGAAAAGTATTTCTTTCTTACACTTTTGAGAAAAAAAAGTGTGTAAGTTGAGTGTCCCAGAGAAGAATGTAATGTGTGTTTTTCTCATAGGCTTATTAATAAACTTCAGCCAGGATCCATTAAGAAAATCAACCACTCCAAACTTAACTGGCACAAGGTGAGGAAAAACGGTTTATGTATAGAATTGTTTTAAAGGGATAGCTCACTTTAAAATGAAAATTCTGTCATCCTTTACTCACTCTCAAGTTGTTTCAAACCTGTATGAATTTCTTTCTTCAGCTGAACATAAGGGAAGATTTTTTGAAGAGTGTCAGTAACCAAACAGTTATCTGGAGCCATTGACTTTCATAGTAGGAAAAAAAACAATGGAAGTCAATGGCTCCAGTTAACTGTTTGATTACTGACACTCTTCAAAATATCTTCCCTTGGGTTAGAAAGAAATTCATACAGGTTTGAAACAACTTGAGGGTGAGTAAAGGAGGACAGAATTTTCATTTTAAAGTGAACTATCCCTTTAATGTTGTTAAATTGATTTTCGGTATTATTAATGTAAAAATACCACAGCAAAGTCACTTTTTTCTTATTCTTTTCACTGAAGCTTGAGAACCTGGGCAACTTCATCAAAGCCATTCTTGCTTATGGCCTGAAGCCTAACGACATCTTTGAGGCTAATGATCTGTTCGAGAATGGAAACATGACTCAAGTTCAGACCACACTTCTTGCTCTGGCCAGCATGGTGAGTTTTTTGCAAAACATCTTGATGGAGATGATAAAAGAAGGTTTTATTCTCTGACAAAAGATTGGATTTACATTTGGTTAAATAACACCTCTTTCATTTTTCCTTCAAAGGCAAAAACCAAAGGTATGGACACAAAAGTCGACATTGGCGTAAAGTATGCTGACAAGCAGTACCGCAAATTTGATGATGAGAAGATGAAGGCTGGTCAATGTGTGATTGGACTGCAGGTGTGACTTCAGTTGGATCATATCTGTTGTGGCTTTGGGAAACCGTTTGAAAACTACCTCCTTCTGTAAGTTTCCCTCAATCATGCATTGCATATTCATATACATCCTTTATTTACTCAATGGCTAGATGGGGACAAATAAATGCGCAAGTCAGGCTGGAATGACTGCTTATGGCACCAGGAGACATCTGTATGACCCGAAGACTCAAGCAGACAAGCCTTTTGACCAAACCACAATCAGCCTGCAGATGGGAACTAATAAAGGAGCAAGCCAGGTGAGTGTGAATCCCTAAAGGAATGCTTCACCCAAAACTGGATAATTCTGTCATCTTTGAAACAGAAATTAGGATATTTGCAAAAAAACCTGAGAGGTTTCTGTGCCTCCATCGACAACCCAGATAACCAAAGCCTCATTTGTTATGCTTGTCTCACACACATATGTTTATGCTTTTATTTACCCAATGTTATGTGCTCAATGAATGTGTGTAGATCACTGTTTAGATCTTTTTAACATTTTTAACGATTTTTAATAAAGGGATAGAAAATGAAAACTGTAAATGATGACAGAAATGTTATTTTTGGTTGAACTATCCCTCTTTCAAGTGTGGTCGGTGGTCACATACCTTTGCACACCAGAATTCTGCGGGTATAATGCAGTCATATCAATAGGAATCCACACAGTCCGTAATTTCACATGAGGATCTTGTGAGGTCAAGCATTTCCCAATGTGTATTTTAAGTTTATTTGAACATTAACACACAAATTTACCAATATAAAGCTGCTTGGTTTGGTTTCATTGCATTGCTGCACTATTGACAATGGATCTACTTTGCCCACAAATTTTTGCTGATGTTTCGCTAATGTTATCAGGCTTTAAAATCATGGTTGTTCAATCCTGCTGCTGTAGAGCCAATGTCCTGCAGAGTTCAGCTTCCGACATACTTGGTTGCGTCTCAATCAGCTCCCTAACATCCAAGGTCGGGAATCTGTATATTGTGTAGATGAATTTGCAGCGGATCTTCGTTTGTGTGTGTGATGATGGGATTCCTCACGTTGCTTTGACTCCTTTATACATTTTATAAGCCAAAAATACCATCATATGTAGGCTACGCACATACAACAAATGCATTTAGTCCAGAAAACGTCATTATTTTGGATGTTCGATAAATTCCGTCTTGAAATATATGTACTAAAAGCACGCCAGTCAGGTTGTGAATGTATCCTTATGCCTTTAGGTTCGGTTGCAAGTGAACAAAGTGATCCAAACTACAAGTGTAAACACATCCTGAGAGACACCCCTAGTTTCTAGTGTTCAGGTGTGTTTTATTGGGGCTGGAACTAAGTTTTATTGGGCCTGCAGCACTGTGTCCCTCCAGAAGCAGGCTTGCCTTAAAGTCGGCATGAAATGGAAGTTAAAATAAGCTTTTCTTCCCCAAGTGAAACTTCATAGATTCTTGAACAAGACAAAAATGTAGGGTGGGAATTGATTTTGTCTATCTGGAATTGATTGTTTGGATGGTTGTGGTTTGCCATTGGTCGATCTCATGTGGGTAACACAGGTTATCCTGCTCTCGTGCTGAAAAACAGTGTCATTAGAGAAATGAAGAGATGAGATGTCCCTGCAAGAGGGAGGGTTATTTTGATTAAAGATTATGTGGACACTTTAATTAAATTGAATAATGTGCATAGATAAATCCTTTATAATAAATGCTGCAATGTTTTTAGTTTATTCACCCTTTCTTCTCTCTCAGGCTGGCATGTCAGCCCCCGGCACAAGGAGGGATATTTTTGACCAGAAAGTGGCTGTCCAGCCTCTGGACAACTCTACCATCTCACTGCAAATGGGCACCAACAAGGTGGCCTCTCAGAAGGGCATGAGCGTGTACGGGCTGGGCAGGCAGGTGTACGATCCCAAATACTGCTCCTCCCCCACTGAACCCACCATCCACAGCAATGGGAGCCAGGGCACCGGCACCAACGGCTCTGAGATCAGCGACAGTGACTACCAGGCTGAATACCAAGGGGAATATCAGGATGAGTACCAGGCAGACTACCACAATGAATACAGACCCCAATATGACCATGGAATTGACTATTAAACTGCAAGTGTATAGCACAGATTAATATTTTTTGGATCTTTGCATCAACAGAGCGAGTTGTTTTTTTGTTTCGTTTTCCTCGCTGCCCTTTTTTACATGACAAGAAACCGATGTTAAGAGGAGCGTTTGTATATCATCATTCCTCTATTGATTATACAGTATTTTATTAGGTAGATAGACAATAGACTATAGGTTTGTTTTAAAAGTATGGTCCTGTTAAAAGTTGAGATGGGTTAGAGGAGAATTTAAAGTATTCATCAAATGTCCTTCATGACATATTAACCACATTCTGTATTCCTAGTTTTTAAACTCATTTTGAGCATCAGACTTTGTGTATGATTTGGTGTAGCATTGGATTTTCTTGCCTTTATTGTATGTCGATTTCAAGTTCCCAAATGAACTGCAGTACAAAAAAAAAAGCCATTTAGAAAGATTAAACACTTCCCAGGCCAATTTAAGCATTGTTGCTTTAAGATTTTTTTTTTGTACTATATTTTTTTACTTCCTGCCTTTTTAATTCATTTGACCAAACAAGACAGTGCTAAATTGTGCCATAGGCTCTTGTATATGTTTAGACCTACTCGTATCTCCTTTTACCCTTTCCATTTTTTTCAAACATCTTGTATTTATTGCCATTAATACTCGATAGAGACCCCTGTCCTGTAGAATGGCTCCTGTTTTGTTTTTGTTATTTTTGTTTTTTTAAATAATAAAGTTTTTAATTTTCCAGTCCAGCCTGTTGTCATTCTGGTTAAATGGGAAAACTTTTTAGGTTTCTCAATAGGTTTTGTTGTTCTATGTCATGGATGGATGGATCACGGATGGATGGATCATAGATGATGGATCATAGACAGATTTAGAGATAGATATATGGATGATCATAGATATAGAAGATATCGATAGATTTAGAGATGGAAATTATGTAGATATACAGGTCCTTCTAAAAAAATTAGCATTGTGATAAAGTTAATTATTTTCCATAATGTAATGATAAAAATTATCTTTCGTATATTTTAGATTCATTGCACACCAACTGAAATATTTCAGGTCTTTTATTGTTTTAATACTGATGATTTTGGCATACAGCTCATGAAAACCCAAAATTCCTATCTCAAAAAATTAGCATATCATGCAAAGGTTCTTTAAACGTGCTATTAACCTAATCATCTGAATCAACTAATTAACTCTAAACACCTGCAAAAGATTCCTGAGGCTTTTAAAAACTCCCAGCCTGGTTCATAAACCTCAATCATGGGTAAGACTGCCGACCCGACCCTGTCCAGAAGGCCATTACTGACACCCTCAAGCGAGAGGGTAAGACACAGAAATAAATTTCTGAACGAATAGGCTGTTCCCAGAGTGCTGTATCAAAGCACCTCAGTGGGAAGTCTGTGGGAAGGAAAAAGTGCTGCACAACGAGAAGAGGTGACCGGACCCTGAGGAAGATTGTGGAGAAGGACCGATTCCAGACTTTGGGGGACCTGCGGAAGCAGTGGACTGAGTCTGGAGTAGAAACATCCAGAGCCACCGTGCACAGACGTGTGCAGGAAATAGGCTACAGGTGCCGCATTCCCCAGGTCAAGCCACTTTGGGGCTACAGAGAAGCAGCACTGGACTGTTGCTCAGTGGTCCAAAGTACTTTTTCGGATGAAAGCAGATTTTGCATGTCATTCGGTAATCAGAGTCTGGAGGAAGACTGGGGAGAAGGAAATGCCAAAATGCCTGAAGTCCAGTGTCAAGTACCCACAGTCAGTGATGGTCTGGGGTTCCATGTCAGCTGCTGGTGTTGGTCCACTGTGTTTTATCAAGGGCAGGGTCAATGCAGCTAGCTATCATGAGATTTTGGAGCACTTCATGCTTCCATCTGCTGAAAAGCTTTATGGAGATGTAGATTTCGTTTTTCAGCACGACCTGGCACCTGCTCACAGTGCCAAAACCACTGGTAAATGGTTTACTGACCATGGTATTACTGTGCTCAATTGGCCTGCCAACTCTCCTGACCTGAACCCCATAGAGAATCTGTGGGATATTGTGAAGAGAAAGTTGAAATCGCCTCCATGCCACGCCGCATTGATGCAGTCATTTCTGCAAAAGGATTCCTGACCAAGTATTGAGTGCATAACTGAACATAATTATTTGAAGGTTGACATTTGTATTAAAAACACTTCTTTTATTGGTCGGATGAAATATTTTTTTTAAATATATGAAAGTTACATTTTTATCATTACATTATGGAAAATAATGAACTTAATCACAATATGCTAATTTCTGGAGAAGGGCCGATGGATGGATGGATGGATGGATGGATGAATGGATCATAGATGGATGGATCATAGATGGATGGATCATAGATAGATTTAGAGATATATGGATGGATGATAGATAGATAGATAGATAGATAGATAGATCGATAGATAGATAGATAGATAGATAGATAGATAGATAGATAGTGTAATCTGATATGGGTAATCTGATAAACTTCACTGTGGAATATTAATATCTTTGCTGAAGCATTCTGGAAATCATAAGTCCTTGTTGTTAGACACGTGGGCATGAGCGAGTCTGAATGCTGCCTTGTGGGTAACCGAGAGCTGTAGAGTGAGAACACATCCAGTGCAGTCTGTCTGATCTCAGAGCAGTAGTGAAGCTTGGAGGACAAGGACTGGCCGGTATAAAGGGTTCATGAGAAAAGCACCAGACCCCCACCTCTTCCCTCAAACACCCTGACGGGGAATAATCCCTGCTTTGTGTGCCTGTGGAATTTGGCTCTGATAATGCAGCACTCAATTAGACAGTCTGACACAACAGCACAGGTTTCCCCTAGCAACGTTCCCTTTGTATCAAATGTGACTTTGTATAAGGAGCTGAAAAGCTTTTACCTTGTGTTGGGAAGAGCTTGAGTATTACAGTAAGTTGGTAGTTTTCAAAGTGTGTTCTGATGGGAATTCTTACAGAAATATGCTTCTGTTGTGCTCACTGTCCTTAAAGGGATAGGTCATTTACTCACCCTCATGCCGTTCCACACCCCTATGACTTTTATTCTGTTGAATATAAAGAAGTTATTTTGAGAATATGTTGAGAATTTCCTTTGAATATTGAGAAATTGTGTTTCTCAACAATCAAAATATATGTTTTTGTGGGTTTCACAAGAAAGATGGTTTTGGAACAACATGGGGTGAGTAAATGATAGAATTTGTACCAATGGGTGAACCCCATTTAACAGTGACCCCAATTTAAGTGAAATTATAACGTTCAAGCCGTGCTGAGATTTAAAATAAACATTAAGAAAGAAATTTAGAAATGTAAGACAATCTGTAGGCATCTGCTGAAGACATCAACAGAACCTGATAGATCTTTTTTGTGTGTGTATTGTATGGAAAAGCATTTAGCAGAAGACAATCATTTCTTTAACTTTCATTAGGGGATTTATATATATATATTCTTTTATAATGTTATAAAGGAAAACCTTAGTATGAGCTCATGTGTGCCTGAATATGTTAGTCTCAAAGAAAACACTATCATTTTTCACCACAGACCTTAAGATCTGTCTGTGAAAACACTGAAGTAACTTTAAACTTGAAATATTTTAATGCCTGTGGCATTAGCTGTTCCTCTTCAGTTACAAAAGCTGAACTGTACATTTGCCAACCGTTCTGCAATCTCCAGCCCTTTCAGGCTTTACGCACAGTATGTGAATACTTTACATAACAGCAGGCATGGCTACAATTAAATGAGTTTTGTTGATGAATACTTTCCACTCAAGGTTTAAAGAGAGTTCCTCTCAGTGTTCAGCTGGACACAGCAGCTGCCCAGTGACTGAGGCTGGAAAATGTTTGTCACTCCTCCTCCTCTGTCTCCTGTGTAGCGTGTTAGTTTATACTATAGAACAATATGACTGCAAGGGTAGGATTTCTGTGAGTGCAGGACCTCTTGCACTGTTTCTTTAAAGTATGTTTGCTTAAAACTATAACATTTCATTTATGATCTTTGGCTCTTCTGTTCAGATGTTAACTGTGGGAATAGTACATTGGATACGATGCCAAGAGCTTGTCACTTAGATATAACATCTCTGTGTGGTCTGTTTTTTAGTCTGCTAGTGTCACTAAATGGAAGAGCATAAATGGTTGTTTTTACACAGGTTTCCTAAACACTTTTCTCCCATTGGTTAGACAACAAGATAGCTCCACCCTTAACCCAACACCATTGGTTGCATGGGAACTGGACAAAATGGTCAAATAAACAATGTTGTTTTGAAAGTGTTGCTTTACACTTTCAGTGGAAATGCACCAGCAAATTGTGAGTTTTACACTATGAATACCGTTCAAACCATATGGGGTCATTAATATTTTTAAAAATATTTTTTGAAATAAGTCTCTTATGCTCATCAAGGTTGCATTTATGATAAAAACAGTAATATTGTGAAATATTAGAATTTAAAATTATTTAACATTACTTTAATTAATATCTGAATATATTTTAAAATGTAGTTTAGTGATGGCAAAGCTGAATGTTCAGCATTGTCTTCTTCAGTGATCCTTCAGAAATCATTATAAAATGATAATTGCTGCTCAAGAACATTTATATTATTAGTATTATTATCAATGTTGAAGCCGTGGTGCTACTTAATATTTCTGTGGAAACTAAAATACAATTGTCTGGAAGAAAAAGGAAAAAGTATTGCTTTTTAAAATAGAAATCTTTTGTAAAATAAATGTCTTTACTGTAATTTTTGGTTAGTTTAATGCATCCTTCCTAAATAAAAGTATTGTCTTACAGAAAACTCTTAGTGTATATGTTAGCATACTCCTACGATGACCTGTCTTTAAAATGTAAAAACTTTCTCTATGGAGAAACAGACCAAAAATACTGATGACTCATCCTGCACTACACAACATTCTGTCCAATCAGATGCTCTTCAAAGTGAGAATGTTCCTCCCCCAATACCGCCTAAACGACTAGAAATTAGCTAATCATGGTTCATGCAATTAAAGCTTGATGTATAAAAATGTCTTTCACAAAAATACTGTTTTAATCATTGTATCAGCACAGAAAAGAAACTGTGCTTCTGAAGTGACGAGAAAAGAAACAGCCCCTTTTTTTGTTTATTTTTGTTGAGGAAATTTGTGTCAGCATTTTACAAGATATGCAGTCAATTTGCAATGCCTCATTATTTATAAAAAAAAAAAAAAAAAAAAAAAGGTATTTGACTGGTCATGCGATCTCGATATATCAGCCACCGGATTCAAATAAGGTACAATAAAAGGTTTAACCTTGTGTGGGTGTGTTTGTCAAAAGTATTAGTAATGTCTTTGAGTAATGTGCACTTTTTGGGGGGATACTGTTTATGATTTAGACAGAACCACATTTTAATTGCGTGACTTGAGAGACTAGATGCTTAAATCTCTTCAGGATTTCCTTTATTTGCTTTGTGGCGATGGGGGATCTGCAGAGACACCTGCTGACTAGTCGCAGAAATACACTCTCCTGAGTATCCTGCCCTGGGACTCATTACAGGTAAATCCTCCGAGCTCTGCACTCGACACCGTGACGTGAATATTCCAAAATTAACCTTCATCATCTCTCTTTGACAACGCACTTACTATTAAAATAACGTTATCAGTTAGTAACTTAGTAGTAATATACATGTCATCTGGATGCGCATGTAGCCTACATAACAACCAGAAGGTGGCACTCACATAGCAATGTAAAAAGAGGTTCAATGACGAAGGCCTGACAAAAGGAGACGAGATAGCCCTTTTCTGCTCGTATGATGATTTCCAGTTGACCAGGAAGAGTAGAAGCCACTAATAACATTGAGCTTATCAGTAAAGCCAACACAAAACTGCTGATAACAGTGAGAATAATCAATCATGAACATTCTAGCCGAAATTGGATTTCATCAGTTCAGAATGAGAAAACACAGCGAACATCTGCTCTGCACAATACAAGCTCTGTTCAGTGAGTGCTCAAAGATTGCTTTCAATGACAACGGTGTAAATCTATTTCAAGTGCAGAAGATGTCTATACAAACGTTGAAAGTTATACTGCAAACTTTGAATTTCACTTAAAAGAGAGTTATTATAGCAGAATGTCCAATTTGTGTTCGTAGTTTCTCACACAAAAAGAAGACTACAATGACTTTTTTTCTTCTTTTTTTGGAGCTTGACTAGTCACCAGTTTAATTGCATGTAAGCAGCAAAGTTCTGCTATAGTTTGTTTGTTAATGCTTGAAGGTTTAATATGTTTACATTAGTTTTTTATTTCAAAGTGTTTTTATTGTTTTAAATGTACATAACACAAACACACCAACATACATTCTCTAATGTCATACAAGGCATCACTATCCACAAACCTCATACTCTACAGACATGATCTCACATATCCACTTTTGTCGCAGATTTGCATCCAAAGTTATCCAAACCATATTGAGAATGCACACAAAACACAACAAACAAAACAAAAAAATAAAAAAATAAAAAAAGGGGGGAGGAGGGGGAGATGAGAACCTAACTTTTATTTTTTAATCTAAAGAATTAGCATCAAATGCATTTTCATAATAATCCAAGAAAGGTTGCCATGCATTCTGAAACCTTTCTGCTGAGTTTTGGATTGTAGTACTTAACTTTTCAAGCTGAAGGAAAGACATAATTTTGCACACCCAGCGTGAGTGTTTTGGAGGTGAGGGAGATTTCCAATTTGTAAGAATTAGTCGGCGTGCTAACAGTGTAGAGAATGCTATTAATTGAGACTGGCCTCTTGAGACCCCAACTTTTGTGTCTACCACCCCAAATACTGCAATGATAGGATCCGGATCAATATTCTTTTTACAAATGTAGGTGAATGTATTAAATATCTCAGACCAGAATGTTCCTATGCTTGGGCATGACCAGAACATGTGAGCCAAAGAGGCAGGGGCTTGGTGACATCGTGTACAAATAGGATCAACATAAGGATAAATTTTGGCCAATTTGGTCCTAGAGAGGTGCAGAGGCATGTTTACATTAGTTAATGTATTTATTAACTAACATGAATTAACCAATAGCCTACATTTGTTACTTTTTTTTGGTCAATCTTTAGTTTTTAGTTTAAACAAAAATACAACAGTTCATTGTTTGTTCATGTCACATGTATTAAAGGGATAGTTCCCCTAAAATGAACATTTTCTCATGATTTTCTCACCCTCAAGCCATCCTAGGTGTATATGACATATCTTATTTAAAAATTGTGGCTAATTCAAACATTATAATGGTAGCCCAAAATTTAAAGCCCAAAAAAGTGCATCCATCCGTTATAAAAGTAATCCACACGGCTCCAGTGGTAAAGGACTTTTGAAGTGAAGCGATGGGCTTGTGTAAGAAAAACATCAATATATTTAAATCTTTATGAAGTAAAATATCTAGCTTCCGGCAGACCGTCTTCCATATTTAATTTACAAAGAAAGTGTAATGCCTCTCGCAGTTCAAAACATTTACTTCATACGTAGCTGGAAGGTGGTCTGGCGGTAGCTAGATATTTTACTTTATAAAATTTGAAATATGGAAATTTTTCTTACACAAACACATTGCCTTAATAAAGGACAAAGTCCTTTATTAACCCTCTGGAGCTGTGTAGATCACTTTCATAATGGATGCACATTTTTGGCCTGCCATTCACTGCCATTATGACGCTTGGATTAGCCAGGTTATTTTTACTTCGATTGTATTCGTGAGTAAATCATGGGCTAATTTTTATTACTGGGTGAACTATCCCTTTAACTATTGTAAACAACTTTTGATTTTAATAATTTATTAGTAAATGTTGAACTTCCACTAACAAAGACTAACTGTGCAGTTTATTCATTTCATGTTAACTCATGTAGTTAACTAAGACTTAACTACACTAACTAATGTAGTGAACTAAGGAAACCTTATTGCAAAGTGTTACCATTTAGATTTTTTCCACAGAACACAAAAGTTTATTTTTATCGAAACATGCTTTATCATCTGAATTGGTCATGAATTTTATCAATTCAAATGAAAGGGGAAGTGGTACATTGTACTTAAGCTTCAGCATTTGTAACTTTAGCTTTATTAATCAGGGCGATAGCTCTGCAAACCACACGCTGCGTGATGTCTGTGGAGTCAAACCTATAGGGTCACAAGTAAGTGGCTGTGAAAAGTCAAGTGTTCAGACTCTACACATGCATTACTTAATGCAAACCGCATGACATGCTCTTTACGGTAACAATGTGCATTGTTAGTCAACGAGTGTATTTATTTCAGCACCGAGGTTCATCTGAATGTTGATGATGATGGAAACCAGAGTTCCACGGTCAACAGGAATGCTGAGGAATGTGGAGGTTGTACTGGACAGTGCTCACCAGTGACTCCCAACTCGTGAGAGCTGTTGCATAACCATACTGAGAATAATTAGCAGGTTCAGAGATGATACAGAAAAATGCAATGTATGAAAAGGCAATGTTTTCTCTGCCCTTGGCTGTTTTTCATGTTCCTTTCCTATTTAAAGAACAGTCCCTCGAGTGAAGCAATCACAGCGTTAGTAAAATGGGAATGATTCCCAGTCAACAGGGGTGTGATCGATGCACATGAGAGCATGAGAATCTCAGAAAGGGACTTTCTTAGACTGCTATATTTTGGATATCTGTTTTTATCAATCTAGCCAGGACAGACCCCTGGTTCCACAGACATGGCTTAAGCCAAGTCCAAGAATAAAATACATGTTTGAGCTGTTTTAAGAACCTGATCTCATAAATGCCTATAAATAGTGCGAGTGTGAAATCTTGTGGAATGTATAAGCCAAAATGGGCCATAAACCATAAAGTGCGTATCATATGCACGTGAAAAACTGCGTAGCATATGCACGCCAAAACTCATTTTGGTGTATACATTCCATGAGATTGCACACTCGTACTATTGATACGCATTACCATGTGGTTGTGTTGGTTTTAACTGAAAGCAACTTGCACCGACGCATCTTAAAATATGTTACGAAGCTACTAAAGCCTAATCCTGGCTTAATCTAAGCCTTGTCTGTGAAACCAGGCCAGATAATCCTACAGGCCTCTTTCAAAAAGTTGTATGTTAAATATAAATGAACACAAACCAGTGTATTTTACTTTTCATTTCCAGTTTGTTGGAGGCTTACTGGAACAACACATTACAGGGGTGAACAAAATCTGCTAGAAAAATGTGAGATCATTAATCTTTAAGGGTGTGGCGCTGAATGATTGCTGATAGTGCCAGTGAATATTTGTAGAGAATGATAAAAAAACAGTTCACTCGCAGCAAGGATTGACTAAGAATCCTAAGTGCTCCTTTTCAGAGAGTTCTATCCATCAATCCAAAAAATCTATCTATCTATCTATCTATCTATCTATCTATCTATCTATCTATCTATCTATCTATCTATCTATCTATCTATCTATCTATCTATCTATCTATCTATCTATCTATCTATGATCCATCCATATATCTCTCTAAATCTGTCTCTAAATCTATCTATCCATCCATCCATCCATCCATCCATCCATCCATCCATCCATCCATCCATCCATCCATCCATCCATCCATCCATCCATCCATCCATCCATCCATCCATCTATCTATCTATCTATCTATCTATCTATCTATCTATCTATCTATCTATCTATCTATCTATCTATCTATCTATCTATATATATATATCTATCTATGATCCATCCATATATCTCTCTAAATCTGTCTCTAAATCTATCCATCCATCCATCCATCCACCCATCCATCCACCCACCCATCCATCCATCCATCCATCCATCCATCCATCCATCCATCCATCCATCCATCATCCATATATCTCTCTAATCTATCTATCTGTCTCTAGATACAGATTTAGCAATATTTTTCTATTTTTCTCCATTTAGCAATGGACAGCTAAATGACGTAAAAACACTGTCACCAGCTGGCTGTAACCCTATCCAGAGGAAAGAGAAGACTGTGGAGAACAGACCGGTACTGTTGACAGGAATAATCAGTAATATCCTGGAGCCAGAAGAGGACAGACAACCGTTCAGCGTCTCTGAATTTGAACTAATGCTCTGGCCACATGTTCCCTGTTTCCTGTTATCTTTAGTGGAGACCTGCTACAGTCACTGCGATGACGACTCAACCTGTAACAAAGGTCTGAAGCAGTGATGGAGACCATTTAGCCTGATCAGATCATTACACTTGTGTGAGAGGTGAGCATGTTTATATTGGATAGGAGGCCGACTTTTTGGAGTCTGCGAGACATATGAGATTTCTGGAGTAATTTCCTCCCACCACAGTAAAATTCCTCTGTTTAGTAGAGTTCAGCAGGCCTGTCTCCTGGGGTGGGATTGGGAGGGGGAGAGTCAGGGGGTGTCTGAGAATGTTCTATTGAGCTGTCATGTGAACGGTCTGTTGAGACAATCTCACAGCGTGAAAAGGAACAATAGAAATCAAGCTCTAGTTATTTTTTTTGTCAGTTTAGGAGTAGACTTTGTGGCTCAGCCTCCTGATTCAGTCAAAAGGACACAGCGGAAGGACGAGCAGTGGAGGGTTGAGGAAGCTTTCTAAATATAGCTTTTAGTCAGGCTTTCATTTGACCCGTCATCACCACAGACTTGATTACTCTGATTGTGACAAGTTGCCAAGAAAGGTGTGAGTCAAGAGATGTATTAAAGAAAATCAATGCTGATGACACATCAAATGACAATGACCAGTTTTGACAATTTTCCCAGAATAAGAATGAAAATATATGGGTTTGAACTTTATATAAACTTAATATATAAACTTTATATTGAACTTAAATATACCATTTGAACTTTGCAAACCCACACTTACCATACGTGCATGTTTCATAGTCACAGGGAAAAATCGTAACAAGCTTAATCTTTTTTCTATTTTTACTCAAGAACGTTCTCTTTCTGCACAATGAAAGACTTGTTTGTTAAACCTAAAGTTTGGGAAAAGTTTGTTGTCACGCCAAAGGGTTCACCTTTAATCTCCTCACAGCACAATATTTTCCCTCCAGACGGCTTCAAGTTTTGTCACATGACTTCAAGTAAACTCCGGGCTTGACGTAACATTGGCCTTTTTGAGGGGGAGTTTTCCTCCTCAGTCTGTTTTAACAGTAAAAAGATGAACTTTTTGAAAAAAAAATCGAAGAAAATGCGAGTGGTACTTGAGTCTGGAAAACTTTTCCTTGTGCTGCTATGTAGTTGGGGTGTTCTGAGTGTTTGGGCATTGCTAGGGTGTTCTGGTGGTTGCTCTATAGGGTGTTATGGGAGGTTGCTGTCTCTGGAAGTCAAAAACAGCCTGTGGATGTAACTTGAGCCTTTGGTTCAGTATAAATCTGTTGGATCAAGCAGTGTGGTATGGTGAAAACATTCACATCTATACCATGACGTTGATTCAAACTACAGAGACACTGTTGTACAGAAGCACGTCACACTCCTAAGAGTTCCATATAAGGCCTGTGACCAAAAATGGAATTCAGACAGCCCATGAAGGCTGGTATTCCTACTCCTTCCAAATAATTGAGACCAGACTTTGAGGTGGGTAAAGTCATGGAAATTGTACACCCCACATCTGCCACACTTGTACATTATTGTGTATCCAGGAACGGAAGAAAAAAAAAAACCTTTTTGAAAGAATTTGATGTCTTGCTTATTGTAGGGGAGAGCGGTGCACAACACATTTTGACTTTCTCAGTTTGTGTAAATCCACTTGGGGTTTAGATTATTTATTTCCCCCCACATTTCCCACATGTCTAGTACAGTTGTGGTTTTGATTCATTAACACAGTGTACACTTTTTTCTTGATACCCTGAAAGAATGAAAGTGAAACTTTACAACATGCCCCCTATGCGGGATACATTGTAACATGACCAAATGACTAAAATGATTTCTGATATAATAAAAAATATACAAGACCAACTACAACATTTTGTCAGTACATTACAATGATCAACTTCTTCATATAAAATAATGGCATTTTTTAAATAATTAAAAGTATAATAATTTGACAACAAACACACGGCAAAACACAGCTATAGTACAGCATAGTTCAAAACGTAACCATTTCTGAACTTTGTCTCAGTCTTTATTCACCTTTCTCAATAGAATTCATATGGTATAGAATATAATAGCATAGTTCTAATAGGGGCTCATTGTAACGTAGTGTTATAACGCACCCCACCTGCTCAACTGGGATTTAAACCCAGCTTGTGTCTTCTACTGGTTAGATCAGCATTAAAGAACGATCTCAACTGTTAAATAACAGATATAAGATTAAAATAATATCCGATTTGTCTAATTTGAAATAAACACAAAAACAGACATGCAAAATTAACGTTGGTAAGAAATTAACTTTTGCTATGGTTAAACAAATGTTTTGTCTGGCTATCACCAGTCCAAGTAGCCGGACAAGCCAGACCCACATCAAGATGTTTGGTTTGGAAACTCACCATAGACAGGGCTCAATCCGAGGGGCGGGATAAACGGTTGTCTTTCAAACTCCCTCTGCACGCGATAGGATAGCGCTACAACCAACCAGAGCAACGAAGGTGAAGCAGAGCTAATTGACAGATTAAACTTTCGCCGTATCCGGTCGGCAAAACTCCGAACACATCTTCCCTTTTTAAGAATGACTTCAGTGCCGTTCTTTGTTCTTTTCTCAGAGAAAAGCTTAACTCCAAGTCTTCCAGAGTCGCGGTCAAAGCTGATTCGAAAGACCGCCGTTCGCCAGTTTCTGTGTTTACTAGTAGCACACAAGCACAACTCGGCCGCCATTATGTTAAGCCCCACCCAACGACTCTATACACAATGTGATTGGCCTGACCAGAGTTTGGTTTTTACAGCTCAGACGTGTATTGAGAGTTGCTAGACAACACGCACAGCAGATTCCATTTGCTGCCACTGGGTGCGTCTAGATTTCTAGGCTACAGACCAAGCTCAATTTAAAAATGAACATTGGTTTGGGGAGTCGGCTCTGTATTTTCTACTACACAAGCGGCGCGATCAACGGGCATTATTCAAATGACTATTGTACGCAATTGGATAGTCCTTCAACCAATCAAACCACAAGTGGCGTGATCAATGGGCAACGAACCATCGCTTCTCTATCCGCCAATAGCACGCCAGATGGAAAAGCCAGTCTGTGATTGGTTCTCGCAAAAGTGTTACAGAAGCAGTAGAGATGAATGTACAGGTTTCCAGACTGAGTTGCCGGGCGAAATCAAATCGCTGGCAGATCAGGCTGGGTTTACCCAGTCTAACAAATGTTGAGCTTTTCTTAAATTTTGGCTCACTTTTTCTATATATAGTGTTGATATCGCAACTGGTAAATAAATACACTAAGTTTGTCATGCTGGCATGTGTGGAAAGTGTTAAACCATGTGTGTTACAACTAACCCAGTGTTAGGTTGTGCCCCGCTCACCCATTCAACCTAAAGAGATTAAACACGTTCAGTATTAAGTAAATAATAGAATCAAACCATTAAACTCATCAATTGGTCATAAAAATAAATATTCTCATTAGTATGAAATATCATAAGAATTTAAAGTAATTATGATGATTATAAGGACATTACAATCTCTCAATCTCTGTTTCAAGAAGAAATATTTTGGACATAAAGAGAGTCCAAAATAAGTCTGCTAGCAGCTGTAAAAACAAAGAAACCAATATAAGCATAAACATAAAAAAATGCAGTACTTTTTTTTGGCAAACATTCTTTCATATAGTTTCAAAATGTTTGTTGTTAGTTTTATAGTCCCTGATTCACACAGTGCTCTCTGTCATCACAGCTGACACAGTCTCCTAATATTTTCTTTAATAATGCTGCTACTTGAGATAAATTTGATTATTGCTTCCAGTTCCTTCTTCTTAATGCGGTCAGACACACTGTAAAGCACCCTATTAAAAAGGAACTGTTATTTCCATTATGCAAACAGTGTAACAGGCATCCGCCGTAGTTGCCTCATTCTGGCAACACTGTTCCTGTTATCTATTCCTTTGAAAGCAGAGTTTATAATAATCTAGATTAAAATTATTCACTAGCAAGGTTGATATCTGTTACCAAACAACAACCACATCAGAGTCATGATGGACCCCTTATTAACAATAATTATGTTCTGAAAAAGTTTAGATTCAAGAAAATTACATTAAAAACAGTATACATATAAGACCCTTTGCAATACCACACACTTCCGGTTTACCAGGGGGGGAAAAGAGACTTTTATTAGATTTCTTGATGCAACAATTAAGTAATCGAGGAAAACACACAGAATCATTAAAAGACGAAATATTGCCATGTCATCTCGGTGACAAAGTTAAAGTTATGAAACTGAAAGCTTGCTGAACTTGATGATGTCAACTAGCAATTTATGGGAAAATGATAACTTCAGTTTGTGTATTGCTACGAGGGCTGTAGCTGGGGTATCCGGGGCCCCAGTGCAGCAGTGGGTCCCCTTGAAATCAGGTTTCACGTTATCACTTTTTCCCCTGTTAGCGACGGCCCTGATTGTTCCATTTCATAACTTTCCAGTTCTCATGAGAAATATTAAGCCCACTGTTTGACATTTTCAGCCCCAAATCACATTTACAATAATTTATCATATCAAATGATGGCACTGCTTCATGAAAGTTAATTCCTTACGACGACCAATGGGTCAACTAGGCTGCCTCAATCTCATGCTACATGTCACGCAACAGGAATGACTGGACTTCTACTAAAGTTTTAATTAAACAGTCACAGGATGCAAATTCCAATATTACCCAAACAGTCTGGTATTTTAGATGTTTACCACTTTATAAATAAACAAAGTGACATTGCAAATGCACTTGCTATACTCTAAACACTTACATTCTGGTCACCAGAATGATTCTGATAAGGGAAATCAACTGAGTTTCCTTATCATTTAGAACTTGTATGCAGCCACCTAATGATCAGAGCTTAAAGGAGTACTTCAGCGCTGGGAAGATGAATCTGTATTTAAACTGGGTCATTAATGTAGTAGAAATGTGAAATTATTTTTTAATTTGTTGCTTTTTAGACTGAGAAAAGACAGAAAATGTATTTTTGTCTCATGGGGATGAAAGACAACAATTCCCAGAATGCTTCGCTGCCCTGTGAGGCCATTCCCAAAGCCACCGCTACTGATTCACCAACCCCTTTCTCACCACCGCGTTCTTCTTCATCTTCATAAAATCAGTTCAGTTAGAGAACAGACACTACAATTAAAAATTGAACATGGCTGTTCAATATATTGAGATTTAGCCACTGAGTGTCACAAACACAGCAGGAGTAAGATTACACTCATCGTGAATAAGTTGAGTTAAGAGCTCTCATGATGAGAGCTGAGGTAAACGTGTCCGCACTCCGCAGTCGCGGCAGTAGTTCTCAGCGCGTGTTCAGTTTGGTGCGTTTTTAGTCTGGCGCGTTTGCCGTTCATGCCTTTAGAAGCTTAACTTTTAATAGGAATTAATTTGAGAAGTTAAAACCCTCACTTTGGCCCTCACTCCGGCGGCCGCACCGTTTACATGAATGCCTGCAGCTGCGAGCTGGGCTGTGAGTGCGATCTCACTCCCCATTTACGAGTTGAAAACATGCCAAAATGGCTCCCTTTGCTGGCTGTAGTCTTTAGCCTCTGGCCAAATTTTTTACTGAAAATTGACGATATTTGTGTCACCGGAGTAATAAACCCTTTAAAGTCACCATGAAATCAGAATTTACAATTTTATGGGGTTCCATTTGTGCCAAAAATAAGTCTGCCAACATTGTCGCTATATGATAAATTAAAATTAGCTGATAACATCACTATTTTCTGCAGAACGACTGTACAGCCAAATCAAATTTGTTGCAATATTGTCATGTTTAACACTGTGAAGCTGCTTTGAAACAGTCGTCATTGTAAAATCGCTATATAAATAAAGTTGATTGATTGATTGATTAAATAATAACAGAACAAAATGATTTAAAACAAAAGCCAGAGCAAATACTTTACATTGTATCTGCAATTTTATATAGAATCAATACAGAGACAAACTACCTGTGAAATTAGTAACACTTCGGCGGATTTTCCGTATCACATGCAAAGATTCTCAACTGAAGGAAAAAAACGCTGCCCTGCCAAAACGCTCTTAAGTGCCCACAGCAAGGTGTTTTCAGCAGAGCACCCAATGTTTTCAGCTGGCTAAGGCGTTGGTGGACACATGGCCTAAGGATGACAGTAAAGATGACAGTAAGGATGACATAGCAAGATGACATTAAATTCGACATAGCAAGACGACAATAAAGACTAAATTAAAGGGATAGTTCACCCAAAAATTAAAATTTTAGGTTTACATAGATACCTTATTAGTGCCTGCGTGGATGGCGCGGATCAGTTGAATGAGGCATCTATGTATACATATCTATGACCATGCCAGATTTTAACGTTCTCCGACGGAAGTAATGGGTTGGGAATACTAGATGAGATTCACTTGTTATGAGGTAAAAAAAATTACCTAAATACTGTTCGGTTTCTCGCAGAAACCGATCTTTTCGTGTTTTAAGACATCAATGTATCATCACAAGTCACAGGGTTTAATATGGATTCATATGCATGTGTGTTTTACTCTCATGGGGGCTCTCATAGAAATACACCCCATTGACATGGTTTTACGAGCAATTGTTGGATTTAAAAATCTTCATTTGTGTTCTACTAAAGAAAAAAACACCTACATCTTGGATGCCCTAGGGGTAAGCAGATAAACATCAAATTTTCCTTTTTGGGTGAACGATCCCTTTAAAGACGACAGTAAGGATGACATAGCAAGATGACAAACAGAGAGCATACACAAAAACATATACTAATTTATCTGAACAAGTAGGCAATGACTGTTGACAAGAACAAATGCATAGTACAAAGCACAAATCAGTCGACTTATTTTTACCCTATAATTCTTGAGTATTGCATTTTATTATAAATGATTTATCCGTAATTTGGTAAAATTCATGTGCCCTTGTAATCTTTTATCAAAATAACTTGCCCTCTGTCTTCAAGGGTCAACTCTTCTCTGATGACGCGATTATTTAGCCTAGAAATCTAGACGCACCCTAGCGGCAGCACAATCACATCGTGTATAGATTCGGTGGGCGGGGCTTAACATAATGACGGCAGAGTTGTGCTTGCGTGCTTCTAGTAAACACAGAAACTGGCCAACGGCAGTCTTTCGAAAAAGCTTTGACCGCGACTCTGGAAGAATTGGAGTTGAGCTTTTCTTTGAGAGAAGAACAAAGAACGGCACTGAAGTCATTCTTAAAAAGGGAAGATGTGTTCGGAGTTTTGCTGACCGGATACGGTCTGTCAATTAGCTCTGCTTCACGTTGCTCTGGTTGGTTGTAGCGTTATCCTATCGCGTGCAGAGGGAGTTTGAAAGACCACCGTTTATCCCGCCCCTCGGATTGAGCCCTGTCAATGGTGAGTTTCCAGGCCAAACATCTTGATGTGGGTCTGGCTTGTCAGGCTAGTGATTACTGGCATGAGGGTGGGACAACCTGCCACTCACATGAGATCGACCAATAGCAAACCACAACCATCCAATCCATTCCTAATGGATAAAATCAAGTCCCGTCCCGCATTGTTTGTAGGACTGTTTTACATGGCTATACGTTATAATAGGGAATAAATCACAACTTCCATTTCTTGCCGACTTTAATCAGTCATATGCATTATCACAGTATTATGAAGTAAGAAATGCCATTTTGATCTACTTCTAAACTCTTTTGGCTTGAATAGAACACTTTATTTGGCACATGTGAGCATGTATGACAGCAGAGGCTATCACAATAGCAGCCATTTCTCATTTTTAGTCTTATTAAGAAGCAAGAGGTTCATAAAGCGATCCAAAAATGATCTCATCATCTGCCATCCATTTCCTCTGAAGAATAAATTAACTGTTTGATCATCTTCCTTCATTACCCTTGAGTGTTAAAAGGGTTGCAAAATGTTTTATATCTGACAAATTTTCTATGACTTTTCCATCAAATCAGGCCCAGTTTTGCAGTTTTGATCTCCTTATCTATGCTTGAAAAGAAAAAAGAAAATGCTGGATCATTTAAGCAAGTAGAGCCAAGATGGTTTTCCCAGCAGCCGGGCGGACCGCCTAAGTCTCTTATGAGAGAAAAAAGGGGTCGCCTGCAAATGTTTTGCAATAGGTCTTATAAATTAATTTGACAGGGTTGACACAAAATTAAATATTTATTATAGTTGACTTGAAGTTTTGTTCTCATAGACATACAAAGTTTCCAATTAATTTGTTCACTCATGATGCACTGAAATCAGAGAGGCACATGAACAACCCAATACAGAACGGTGGTTACACATTTCCTCAGTTGTTAGAATGTTCTTTGCAACAGAGTTACTTAAGTGTAACTTCCCCACAAGATGGCACACAGGAGTGGAACATCTGACTGAAAGAAAAGCCCTTTTGAGAAGACCTTCTTATGGAAATAGCGCAGATACTATAAATTCATACAATAAAAAGTATTTTCACTTCACATAGATCACATTTTTAAAAATCACATTTATTAATTTAATTAATATTTTTTTATATTACAACTGAAAATAGATAGCAAATAAACATGTTGATTGTTAAAATAAAATGAAAAAGCCCCTGTTAGCTAAACTAAATTGAATTAAGTAGGGCTATTCACCTGCACAGCACAGTCTGTGTAGTGTGTACAACAAAAATGTGTAATGATTAAATAACCAATTGAGATGGCAAAAACTACAAGCAAACGTCTCAGAAATTCTAGTACGTGCTTGGATTTTGGATCATCAGCATTAAACCGGTACCCGGATAACCATATATGGTTATGAGGTGCGCGTTCCGATGGATGCCCAG
This sequence comes from Pseudorasbora parva, assembly GCF_024679245.1. Taxonomy (NCBI): domain Eukaryota; kingdom Metazoa; phylum Chordata; class Actinopteri; order Cypriniformes; family Gobionidae; genus Pseudorasbora; species Pseudorasbora parva. Next base: position 12,459,228 of record NC_090180.1, read on the forward strand.
CCAGTGACAAAACCCCAAAGTTAAGAAAGGGGCGGAGCGCCGTTCGTGACTCATGACGAGTCTCCACTGAGGCTGGCAGGGTAGCACCAGAACTCCCTCTCACACGCGCTATAAAACCAGGTCATTAGTGGAAGATTTGATTGAACAACGCTCCTCAGAGGGATCATTTGGATTAAGCATTTTACGCATAAAGTATCACTAACGATGAAAAGCAATACTGTAATATTTTCGGCGCTTTTTCTTACCTGGCTTACACTCGTAAACGGATCCCCAGGTAAGAAATCTGTGTTTTATGGATGTTTATTTTAAAAACTGTTTTAAACGGTTTACCGTACTTATAGTAGCATAGTATTGTACAGTACAGTACACTATATCTGTGAACTTCAGATATGTCGTTTTGTTGTATCTCAAGGCTGGGATGTAATGGAAATCAGCGTAAGCTGCGTACCTTGTTCTCACAGTTGTCCTCTTTCTCATTTAGCACCATTGAAGGTGGGCAAGCTTACCAAAGCAACAAATGTGACGTGGTTATCTTACAATTTCAAAACAATCCTATCATGGGGACCTAAACCTGTCAATTACACATATACAGTTGAATTCTCAAGGCAAGTACCCAAATATCCTCTTTAAACAGCATGCCTTTGCTTTGGTCTTTCTCTGTATTGTTCATATTGCATTATCTTGTGATTTAACATTCAGCAAAAAATATAAATGTGGGCACATGATTGAAACCCTACAGGCATGTGATTCTAACCAACATGTTTTATCTTCTCTTCAGGGTTGGTAAGGACAAACAGAGAAACCCTCACTGCATCGAAACCACAGAGACGGAGTGCGACCTGACCAATGAATTGGAAAACAAGGGGGTTTATACCGCCGAAGTGCTCTCAGAGACCTTGCGTGGGATGGTTTCTGACCATGTAGAGCTTCCATACACCAGATCAAAGACCTTCTGCCCTTATAATGACAGTGAGTGTCCAACCATGCATTCTCAACGAGTTGAAAATTTTACTTCATTCATCAAAACTGATTTTAAAGCGGTTGTATAATAATTTCGATCTGTTCCTATAGCTTTAATCGGAAGACCTGAGTTCAGCTTGACGATGAGTAAGGACAAGAAGATTGTGCTGATCATACGCGACCCCATCACAGCTAAGCACAAAAATGGCAATTATATGACCATCCGTGACATCTTTAAGAAAAATCTCAAGTACCAGATTTCATACAACAAAGCTGGAAGCACGGGAAAAGTAAGTGTCGGCATGTTTACCAACCAAAGATGCTATTCAAGATTTCCTGCCTTGCTTTTATTTAAATGCCCTCTGACTTTGCAGTTCTCACGTTGCTTTGTTTTTCCCCAGAAAATTCGTATTGTGGATGGGAGCAAAGAAGAATTTAAGCTTGATGAGGGTCAGAGTTACTGCTTCAGCGTGGCGGCATATATCCCTTCCCGTAAAGGAGACAAGATGAACGGAGAGTGGAGCCTCCCCAAGTGCTCGCCACAGGAGCACAAGACACTGTTTGACGGTAAGTTTTAAGAAGACTTCGCAATTTTGCCTTTTTGCCATTTTACGGGGATGTTGCATTCATTTGAGAGACTGGGGAAGGCAACAAAGGCGTATCCAAATATTCTGAATGATTCAAGACTTTTGCTTAAAGTCTTAGTTGTCTAGAATTCCAGTGTTATGGAAAACAGAAAGGTTGTTAAGCATGGGTCAGCTAGTAGAGGAGGGAGGATGACACACTCTGCCGTTACTCAGAAACTGACCAGGGAATGACAGCTGTGCTCAAATGACTCCATCCAGTTGTGTGGGAACCTCTATTACTGCACCTGAAGTTTTATAATTCAAAATTTGTATTAATGTGGATGAAGAATTAATAATTCATTAAATGTAATCTTTTTTTTTAAAGTGTTTATCCAAACTCCCAGTAATTCAAGTTTTTCTTTAATCATTTATTTAAAATAATGTGTTTAGTATTAAAATAGTATAAGTTTATTTATTAATCCATGATTACTTTCTGTTTTTTACTTTCTGTTAGGATTACTCATTCTTTTTTTTTTATATATAAAATATATTTATTATTATTATTAGAAAACATTTTATGAAGTCATTAAATTTTTGTTGAAATGGTAATTTGTTTTTTTGTTTTTTTTTAATCAATTGACCTTTATACAAACTAAAACCATTTTTTTTCTTGGACACTAACCTTCTTTGTATAAAGGTTAAATGATAAATAAAAGTATTTTATTCATCATGTAACCTTACAAACTAGCACAGAACTGTTACATGATCTGGACTTGAGCAATAACTTAAATTCGGTGTCAGGAAGAGTCAGGAAACTCTTCTCCATTACATTCTTCATGATGCATGTGCTCAGCTCTTTCCCATACTGTTTCATCAAATGCTGTTTTGAAATTGCACACCAACATGACATAGCTAAGCTTTCCATTTAAATGAATGATAAATACAATTCTTCCTCTTTTCTTTTCCATAGAGTATGGGCTGCCTGTGATTGGAGGAGCAGCACTCATTATACTGGCTTTTGTAATTGCTGTAATCGTTCTGATTGTGGTTTGCTGTAAACGAGCACAAAGACCAACAACTCTACCCAAGGAAACCGTAGTCTAGAGGAATCCAACATTTCTGCCGATCAAGCCCAGAACGGAACATACAGCTGGACTGTAAACGTTTTTGCGCTGGGAGGGAACGGTGTGTGTGTTTAGCACACCTGCAGTGCTGCACTGGACTGGTTTCTATGAAACACTAACACTACATGATATGTTATACATATCAGAATTTTGCTTTTATTTTTTATGAAGGATTAGTGAATGATTTGAACAGTGTATTATTTTTATTGAATGGCCTTTATTTATAATTTTCTTCAGAAATACATGGGTATCAGCTGCTGCTGTGTGTTTTATATTTATAAATGTTTTGTATCTAGAAGGAAAATATTTAACGTGCATAAAGTATTTTTTTAAATGTAAATGATACTTCTTGAAACTTCTAATAAATTATACTTCATTTTATACACTTTATTTTTTTTAAAGCGAAACTAAACTTTAGTGCCTTCATTGACTTATGTAAAAGGATTTGAAAATCCAAAATGAGGAAGAATGGAGAAGATTGTGCTCTTTTGAAGCAGTGATTCCAAAATAAGTTTGAACAAAAATCCCCCAATAGCTAATAAAAAAAGATTAAAGTTAAGAATGTGCAACACATTTTTTTTGTTTAAACAAAAATCCCAAATGCCAAGGAACTTTTGCAAAGCGTTGCATTCTCGTCTCAGTAGCTCACCCTTGTGGTGAACTAATAAGCATGCAAAAGTCATCCTTTTTCTACTAGTGTTTTATAACTGCTTTGAAATTTCACAAGGAATTAATACATTTTCAAAACTCTTAGGACTTATCAACAGATCATCAAATGTCCTAAACATGTCAGCATATTTAAGTGTGTTAGTACTATATAAAATAAATGTTTCATTCAGATTAACTGATTTATAGAAAGCTCTTACTATCAAACTTTTGATTTGTATCTCTTCTTGTTCAGTCACATTGGTCTATTATTTAATTAAACTGAACTTTATGGTTAATCAATTAATCATTTAGTAGTGGTACACCTATAGATTTCAGCTATTTATTATATAGACTTTTTTTGCAATATGGATTACCAAACGTAATGAAGGGATTTATCTTAGATGATAACCACTACGTTCAAAGTGTGTGCATGCACGTGTGTGTGTGTGTGTGTGTGTGTGTGAGAGAGAGAGAGACAGATTTGTGAACAGAGCAGGATGGAGTACAAGAGAGACTGTATAACACCAGACTGATCAGAGATGCTTCAGAAGAAGGGGGAGACAGATGGAATCAAATACAGCATTTTACATGACAGTATGCCGTGTGATACTGTAAAAACATCACCATGAAAGAAACTGCCACATTACTGTATCCCACCCTTATAAAGATCAACTACAGTATAGATAAGTCATATGGTACAGCAAGAACATTTTCTGAATTGTCAGTAAACTGTTCTAGCACAGAACCTCACGGCTGTCACACTTCATCATACCTTTTGATAACACAGATATGTGTATCATTGTAAGTGTATTATTAACTGAATGAAAGCATGAGATCAAGGTTTGAAATAATTACAAGTTTGATAAGTTTGGAGTTTTGAAAATATACCTTACTTGTGAAAATAGTACCAAAGCGAATAATAAAATAAAAAGAGTAAAGACTTTGACTTTAAAACAGCAAATACATTTGAATGCAAACAATTGTGCGTATGTAAATGTAAAAACCAAAAAAAAGCTTGTATAAAACAATGTGCCATTAAAATTATTTCGATTTTCTTTCCTTTTGAAATAATCACACAGATTTCCTTGTATGTTTTTTGTAATTCAGTAAAACATGTCTGTAAGGCACTATGTATGCACATACTATAAATATCCAATAGGGTCTCAAACATACATTATTAGGCTTCATTATTAAAATAAAATACAATTCAGAATGACTGATCATTACACTTAAATAGTTTCTCTGGTGTTATGGTGAGCTTATTAATGTACTAGTGGCATGAAACAGTTATGGACAACTCATAATGCATATGAACATCAACAACATACGTCACTACTTCTATATTACAAATGCTTGATTCTTAAAAAGGATATCAAACCCAGTTTTGTTCCTTACCAAAATCTTTTAAGATAGCCTCTCCCTGAGAGATATTTATCCACAGAGTTACAATCCTTTCCCTCAGACGAAGAAAAGCAGTTATATTTAACATCATATAATATAAAGAGTTCAGAACTCCAGAATGATATTGCTTTACATCCATGTTTAGTGCCAACAGGCCTCATTCATGACACGCGCAGAGAAAATTTCTGCATAAAACCATTCTCGCAGAAATGTTCCCATGCAATAATTTAAGTGTGAAAAACTTTCTGAAGGGTTTGCTCATGAATAAGGCCTACTGTTGTTATTATTATGATCCAAACTCCACTGTTTCCTTTGTGATGGGATTAAACTCGTAGTTTCCTCTTCCATCCATCTGCAAGTAATACTGTAAAACAGAGAAACAAAGATTTTTAAGACTCCATAGCACATTACTTTTCTAATGAATTCTGTCAACTTCATGATGATTGTACCTCGTGGTGCTTCCATAGTGATTTCCTATGGGAGACTGTGAACAGTGTGATGCCAACCTAAAGGAGAAAACAGATTATTCCAGCTGAGCTCAGGGAGACAGATGTTCCTGAAGCAAACTCCCACAAGAGCAACAAATACATTCCTGAATTCCTCACTTCTGTTCTGACTTAGAAAACGAGCATGGTGAGGTTACTGCTGTTGTTGTCCATCAGCCCACTGTACATAACTCACTGTATGCTGCATCTGCACCTAATATGTTTGCATTCATTGTGAATAAGATGATGACATATGACTACCTTCCGACAGTGGCTGTAGATGAAGTCCTCCACATCAACGCTTACAGCACTGGTGCACTCATCCAGAATGGCAAACTGGGGCTTGTGGTAGAACAGACGAGCCATCTGTGCAATGCAATAAAGAGTTAAGACACATTAATATCTGTCTCACCCAAAAGAGAGCAATATGTCAGGTTTAATGTCACCATGAAATCAAAATTGACATTTTATTTTTATTTTTATTATAAATGATTTTTCTTTCAATATTTTTTAAATTAATGCGTCCTTATAATCTTTAAACAAAATAACTCCCCCTCTCTCTTGCAGTGTCATCTCTTCTCTTCTCTGATGATGTGTTTACTGGCATGGGGGCGGGACAACCTGTCGTTCACATGAGATCGACCAATAGCAAACCACAACCATCCAATCAATTCCTTATGGATGAAATCAAGTCCCGCCCTACATTTTTTTTATATTCAAGAAGCCATTTCACTCGGATATACGTCACAATAGGGAAGAAAATACTATCACAACTTCAATTTCATGTAGACTTGGAAAAAATAGTTAATGCAAGGACTGGAGCTTACAGCCATCCTCTGCTTCTCTCCGCCGCTGAGGACATCCATCCAGTCCTGCACACTCTCCCAGCTGCCCTCTCTGTCCAGGATATGTCCCAGCTGGACATTGTCCAGATATTCTTTCAGTACCTGACCACAATTACACAACATTTAATAACTGTAATACTATAGTTTACTATTTAAGAACATTACTTAAAGGAACAATTTGCATATTTTCCTCCATATTTATTCTCGAGACGTTTAGCAGAATCTCTAAATTAATCGTTTCATACAATGAAAGTGGACTGGCAAGCTAGTCTATATGATTTTTGCACTATATTCCAAGTCTTTCTGAATTCATATGCTAGTGTCCTTTGAGAAGCAAACTTGAAATACAGCATATATGTCACATGGACAAATTTTATGCCGCTTTTTTTGTTTTGTTTTTGGAGCTTGAAGAGACATGTGGGTGAATAAATAATGACAGAATGTATACTATTGTTTTAAAGAATTAGTTCACCCAATAATAAAAAGGATAATTTACTCATTCTAAAGTCATCCTAGGTGGATATGACATTCTTATTTCAGACGAATAAAAAAAAATGAAGTTATATTTAAAAAATGTCCTGGCTCATCCAAGCTTTATAATGGCAGTGAATGGCCATGTTTTTGTTTTGAAGTCCATAAAAGTGCATCTATCCATCATATAATGCTCCACACAGCTCTGACGGGTTAATAAAGGCTTTCTGAAGTGAAGCCATGCGTTTGTGTGAGAAAAATATCCATATTTCAAACTAAAATAACTTACATACGGCAAACGGCCTACGCAAGTCGACTTGCAAAAGAATAACCCCTGACGCGAGGTATTGACGCAGGATGTAGGAGTATTGCAAGCTTTGATGCGTCTTGCGGTTCAAACAAGTAGGGTTGGACAACAAAATAAAACACTCTATTGAAATCCTCTGGCATTTCTCTTTAAAAACTCTTGTTTTAGACTTCTAATTCATGACCGGTGGTTTATTCTGCATTCGTTAATAAGTCATGCTTCAGGTCAGGGGTTACTCTTTTGCCGTAAATCGATGCGTGCGAACGTATGTTGGAAGCTAGTTATTTTAGTTTATAAAGTTTTAAATATGGATATTTTTCTCACACAAACGCATGGTTTCATTTCAGAAGGCCTTTATTAACCCGTCAGCGCTGTGTGGAACAGTTATACAATGGATCGATGCACTTTTATGGACTTCAAAAGAGAAAAGGCAATTTACTGCCATTATAAATCTTGGAATAGGAATTACATTTTTTTTATATAACTCTGATTGTATACATCTAAAAAGAAGAATGTCATATACACTTAGGATGACTTGAGGGTGAATAAATCATGAACTAATTTTTGGGTGTGCTAACCCTTTAAAAGCATAATTTACCCAAAAATCTATATTTTGTTACAAATTACTTATCTTCATGTCGTTTGGAACCTGTAAGACTTGTGTCAATTTAAATAAAAAACAAATGAAGCCTTTTTGATGAAATTAAAATGATATTATGCCAAAACTTTGACACTACAAAAAGTTTATAAAGAGACCATAAAAGCAATCCAAATGATTTGAGACATTTTATGCATCCTGAGGAGATTACCGCTTTATATGATGATTAGATTTAATACAAAAACAACGGATCAATGCCCATACCTAGAGCACATCAAACAGAGTAAACGGAAGTTTAAATGTACTCGCGTGCAAGCAAGTACATTTGAGCGTATGTTCTTTATGTTTGTGCATTGTAGATCCATGTTTATATGTTAATTAGAATTAAATTCTGTAAAAGACATCTTGATTTATATGGATTTCTTTTATGTTCTCTTTTCTTTTATGATCTCTTTAAAGCAAAGCTTTGGTAGAATGGACTGTCAGTGGAGAGACAGAAATCTTGATTTCATTAAAAAATATATTTATTTGTGTTTTAAAGATTAACAAAAGTCTTATGGGTTTTGAACAACATGAGGGTCATTTTTTTATTTTTGGGTGAACTAACCCTTATCACATAACATCTAATTTTGCCATCCATTTGATTATGAAACTATGATTATGAATTATGAAATTATGAAAAATTGCCTTTTGGCTAACTCTGGCATATTGACAAATTAATGTTTATTAATATGCACTGTCCCTGTAAAGAAATACATTAAATAAAATAAAAAATGTTTTAAAAACTCACCCGATCAGATGTTCCTTTCTTTTTTTGGTCTTCATGTGTGTCAGGATAAATCACCTGATCTCTAAGGGAACCCAGTGTCATATAGGGCCTCTGAAGTAAAATACAAACAAATGAACACTGAAAGTATATAGGAGAATATCTTCACACTTGTCATCATGAATATTTTCACACTTGTCATCATGTCATCATGAAAGACCTCAGTGTGAAAAGGCCCACCTGAGGAACATAGAAGAGCTTCCCTCTCTCAGGTTTTGTGAGCTGTCCTCCACACAAAGGCCACAGCTTGGGAAGCAAAGAAAGACAATGCAAGTGAACAACAGCAAAAACTAAGGTTTCTAAGGACACATGTTTATGCTGAAAAACAACTCTGACCTCTCCCAGCACCCTGAAGAGGGAACTCTTCCCACAGCCGTTGGGCCCACAGACCAACACATTTGTCCCAGATGACACCTTAATGTAAGGAGGGAAGATGGTAATTACCAAAACCAGATCCCAAAACTCTGTTTTACAATCTAAATAAGTTTAGACTAAGAAAATGATGTTATTGATGGAGCTTTAACCTCAAAAGTCAAGTCGCGGATGAGAATGTCTCCATTGGGCGTCGCTAAAGGTATGTGTTCAAACCTGAGGATGAAGGATACAGCTCAACTTGAAACACTGATGATATGCTGGTCAGACACGACGTCTACATTTAGCAATCAGGATTACACAAATGCATAAATATAATAATCTATCAGGGCTAAAGTGAGATTTGTTTAGTTTTTACTTAACTTACTTAATAATGTTGTCTGCAATGATGATTTCACCTCTCCCGGGGATAAGAGAGACTTTCTCAACTGCTGTATCTGTGAAAGAAATCGATCAATAGATAGTTGTATATTGTATATGACACACTAAATTTAATACCATTCAAAATTACTATTCATAATATTTTTTTAAGAATTTTTTTTTTTCCAGCAAGGATGCATTCAATTAATTAAAATTGTGTGACAGTAGAAATTGTGTTTAAATAAGATTTCCGTTTACAATAAATACTGTTCTTTTAAACTTTCTATTGTTCAAAGAATCGTGAAAAGTATTATCATGGTTTCCACAAAAATATTAAGCAGAAAAAACTGTATTTTAGAATGATTTCTGAAGGATCATGTGACTCAAGACTGGAGTAATAATGCTAAAAAATTCAGTTTTATCATCACAGGAATACTTTACATTTTTTAAATATGTCAAAATATATTTTTTTCATTTGTAATAAGAATACACAAGATTACTGTATTTTTTAAAATCAAATAAATTCAGCATTTTACCGCAAATTACAGACTCCAAACATTTTAACGGTATTATTAGTATATAAATCATAGAGAAATCTCATCACAAATTCATACAATGCTTAAAAAAAATAAAACAAAAACATAACAAAATAGTCCAGACCTTTGATTCGCTGTGTTATCATAGTCCGTTCATATCTGCCTGAATTCAGATCCTTAAGGACATCCTGAATTTCTGTAATTCGTGCAGTGAACCTAATAAAAGGATTCAGATTCCAGATGAACACGCATATACTTAAGCAGACAAAAGACAGAAAGTAGGTGAGCGCTGGCAAGTGTAGAGATGATGGATGGCATGAGGAACAAGCAAAGAATGATGTACTGGAGGTTGAGCACTCACCCGGACAGTCTGGTCATCTCTCTGCCTGCCAGGACGATCCTTCCCAGGGCCTGCGCCAAACTTATTAACATCCGCCCACTCTGGTAGTAGTCCTGCAGCGTAAAACAAACACAGAAGAGCTTCTATCTTCTGTGCAAACATTTATCTAAGGAAATCCGTATTGACCCAATGAAGCAATTTTACAAAGACAATCAAATCTGGAGAGATAATGGTCAGTAATTACAAGTGCATACAATTACATGAAGTAGCACATCGCCACCGTGTAGTACAATTGATTCAAACTGGTATTGATATTGCTTTCTGAAAACATAAATACAATAAAAGATATCAGTCTTACTAAACAGTCTGTGTTCATTCATACTCACTTCCAGTCGTTCAGAATATGTGCTGTTCAGATGCCGTTGGTTCGTGTGGTCCAGGAACGGCCGGCTGATAACTAGGTAACCCACCACCATGGCTATGTCTAGAGAATCATCAGAAAACATGTTTCCCATGAAAGATTCTTTACATTTATTCTATGATCCTTTCATTCTAGGCCTGTATTAAAAATGCTCAACGTAAGTATAATTTTAATGTCAGCATTGCCATTTGCAGCCCATTTTACTTTCATAATGTGAGTGCACAATTACCATCGCACACCTGTAGATTATAGGTAGGTGCTTTGGACGAAGGATAACCAGATCCAAAAATCTCAACAAACAAACAAAAGGAAATCCCGCACACTATCAATACTTGCAGAAATCAAAAACGTTTTATTAGCAACGTTTCGGTCTCATGACTTTCATCAGGCACCTTCACCTTCATCTGGCACTTTCATAATGTGACAAATTTTCAAAAAGTTAGAATGGATCCAGACTTGAATTTGACTTTAATATGACTATTATATACACTATATCAAATGCATTTTGATTGAGGATTATAAAGATTTTTTTTTTGAAAATTACTTGCTCACAATGGCCCTCATTTATCAAAAGTGCGTAGACCAAATTTCCAGCGTACACCTTGCGTACACCCAAACCCACGGTGACTTTGAGATTTATCAATATGGACGTTGGCGTAATCCTACGCCAGCTCAGGAGGTGGTGTACGCACATTTGAGTTAGTGGGAAAATGCGCAGAAAAACAATTCATAACACCACAAAACGCACTGGCAAGATATGCTATATGACCCACTGTTAAAACCACAACAACAACATTCAGTGTTTATTTTTGTGCAACATGAACGTCAATGTTTAATTTGTGTGACTTTACCAAAGCGTTTGATTTTTAGGCATATGTATTCCTCCAGTCGCGAGCCTGTGCGCTTTATCTGACGTTTCAGGCCCGACTGGGACTAAAATAATTCAGACTGACAAAATAATAAAAATGACCTTCTTCTTTTAAATAATAATAAAATCAATAAAAAAGACACTCTTCTTCTAAATAACAAGTGTCATTAAGAATAATAATCATAGGCTAATAATAATAAGAAGAATCTTACAAATTGTCATGTAATTATTAATGTGAATGAATCTTACTCCACATCACATCATCATCACTGTCGTACACCCCAATACATGCCGTGATACGAAATTAAATGCTAATTTTTTCAAAACGTGCTGTAAAATAATGCAGTGATGGTAATTTATCATCCAAACTTTAAACTGCTGGAGTGCGCTTCTCAACCTCCACACTATTAACAGTACTCGTTATTTGTGTCCATATTTTGTTTTTGTAGGTGCCTTTAATCCCACTCTTTAAACTCTCAAAACAATTTCGGGGTTTTTTTCCACTTCCCTGGTGATGGTCTCGATGGGCGCGTCTCAATCATCTCACTAGTTCAGTAGTCAGAGCACTGATCAGGGAGTCAGCCCATTGACTTATGTCCTAATCAGTGCCCTGAATAGTGGACTAGTGAGATGATTGAGCGCGCCCGATCTCCACGTCGGAGAAGTTTCGCTTCTTTGCCGTCTTCTGTTTGTCCATGGCGTAAAATGAGGGCGTGGGGGAGGCGGAGACTTGAATATATAGGGGCGTGTTATTCTAATGACGATCGTTTTCAGCCGCGGCATTTATCAAGGGCAGGTATTGCGTACACCTGGATTGCAGAGGTACGCACAGCTTCATAAATCAGGCGGTGAGAGGAGTGTAAGCATAATCTTACGCCAACATATACACCAGTTTCTACGCAAGATTGATAAATGAGGGCCAATATGACCTGAAACAAGCATTAAACAGTATAAAAGATACATATCAATGTTGACTTTAAAATGCTTACATTTGGCTATGATGCTGTCCACGACACCCATAGAGAAACGAAAGTGTATGAAGCGATTCAAGTGGTCCACCTAAAAAAACAAGAACTCTGATTGAAAGATTCACCAACATTGTGTGTGGATTTGATAACGGATGTCAAAACTGGTTTTATTTTCCTCACCAGTTTCTGAAAGGCCCCATTAATGGTTTGCTTTTCTCTCCTGTTGCCGTTGTAGAACGCGATCTCCTCACTGAAACCACACGCAGAAATTGTGCATTTTTCTTCATAAAATACCTCAGGAGACAAACAGCCAGACAAAGAGATGGAGTCCTATAGGTACCTGTTAGTGATGAGACGAGAGTTGACATATCTGTACTCCCCCTCATATTTTTGCTCAGTTATGGTCATTTTGCCAATCGGCCTGCGCAGTCGTGTCAGGATCAGACCGGAGAACAACAGGTAGCTCAGCAGACAAGCAGGGCCCTACAGAGAAGCAGGAAGATGCTTCAAACACTTTGAGGCGCTGAATTGGCCAGTGAACAGTTAGGTGGAACTCATAACCAAGTAATTAATGACTGTAATTGAATTACTTTACTTTTATGAAAAAGTAAAGAACAATTCTATATATATAATATTAGTGGTTAAAATGTGTGATTTTAATATTACCTCCCTTTAAATACTAGGGATAGTAATATTTAATGCAATTTTATATTATTATATTGTTTAGTAATAATTAATGCAATTTTATATTATTTATTTGGAAGAATTGAAAGAGCATGTCTATCCTTGTACTGTTTCACTGGTCGGTTCTGATACGGAATTTAGAAAGTAATTAGTAATAAGTAATGTAACAATTTTTGGAGAATCTAATAATCTAATACACTGTTGAAGATGTTATTAATAACTTAATTCATTACTTTCTTAGAGTAACTTACCCAACACTGCTGATAAATTATTCAAAACAGGCACTTACAAAAGGACCAATGGCTGTGTTCAGTTTGCAGATGTAGATTAATATATCTAGTAGAGGCTGGAGGAAAAAGAAGAAGAAAAAAAAAAGTCTTAAACTGATCGAGCCATCTTAATATATAGTTCAGAATAGAGCTGGGCGATAAAACGATATCGATAATTCTCACGATATAATTTCGATAAAACGATAACAACAGTTCGATAAATTCTCTTATGCACTATGTGTAATGCTTTTGTTTACAGTCAGTGGCTGACAGGCTTGGAGGACCAGAGGGAAGTTGAGCGAGAAAAACGAGAGATAGTGAAGAAAATTCAGCGCTCACGACCAGTTTGGAGGACACAGATATCGTGGACAAGTTAGTGGTACTCAACTTCGGAGATATTTTGGCTATCCCATCTGACATAAAACAGAGCGACGTACGTGGACTGCTTATCATAGGTTCACCACACGATCATGATCGTGCTTCTTCGAAGATCTTCCATATAACGTTGAGCCCAATGTAGTGTAGTGGGTGATTTACAAGCTAACGTTACCAAACTATAATCCCTAAAACATCGGATTTGTACATCGCTATCATAATTGTTTGTCTTTGGTGATGTATAAATGACTCAGCATCGCCTGTATGAAAAGAGAAATAATTTCATCCGATGTTTAAAATGAATGAAATAGCCTAGACAGCCCTTACTGGAGTTCCACAATTACTGAACTTTTCTCTTTCCTGACCATTCGGTGAGATGCGTGTGTGTGTGTGTGTGTGTAAAATGCACGGTGGACCAATCCATTGTGAGGCAAGAGAGGGGGGACTCAAAATGTTTCTTAACTTAAAATGCATTTTTTTTGCCTTTTTGCATTTTTATGTTTTACTACTTACACAATTAAGTATATATAATGATATTATTGATAGTGCAGAGTAAAAAATGCTGACCACAGTTAAGATTTTAATAAATAAATCTACCTGTTTGAATAAACTGTTCACCTGTTCGGGAAGTGTTTGTCATGTTTTGACAATAAAGGATAGTCAACTGTCTGTTTTCTACATCTTTCACTCAGGAGCAAAAATTTGCCTTTAAACTTGAAAGAAATAAAGATTTTACATTTATCGTGATATTTATCGGCGGACATCTCTTTTTCATCCCTCGGCATGGATGAAAAAACATCACCTGCAGCTCAATCTAGCAAAGACTGAGCTGCTTGTTTTCCCTGCTAACCCCACCATACAACACGATTTTACCATCCAGCTAGGTTCATCTCTGATTACTCCTTCGGGGTCGGTCAGAAATCTTGGAGTAATCTTTGATGACCAGCTGTCCTTCAAAGACCACATCTCGAAGACGGCTCGGTCATGCAGGTTTGCATTGCACAATATCAGGAAAATCAGACCGTTCCTTACGGAGCATGCAACACAGCTTCTTGTCCAAGCCCTGGTCATTTCTAGACTTGACTATTGCAATGCGCTTCTGGCTGGACTTCCATCTTGTGCAATCAAACCGCTGCAAATGATCCAGAACGCTGCAGCACGTCTTGTATTCAATGAGCCCAAAAGGGCTCATGTCACACCTCTATTCATCTCTCTGCATTGGCTACCACTCGCTGCCCGGATCAAATTCAAAGCCCTGACTCTTGCCCATGGATCTTCCACAAGCGCAGCACCCGCATACTTCGACTCACTCCTACGCGTCTACACACCCACCAGAAGCCTTCGCTCAGCTTATGAGCGAAGGCTTGTGGTACCATCACAGAGAGGCATGAAATCCCTCTCTCGAACTTTTTCTTTCATTGTTCCTGGTTGGTGGAATGATCTTCCGTCCTCCATACGCACAACAGAATCACTCGCTTCATTCAAAAGACAGGTAAAAACTCATCTCTTCCATGAGCACTTAATCTTACATTAAAAAAAAAAAAAAAAAAATATATATATATATATTTCTTTCCCCCTCTATTTCTCCTTTCTTCTTTCCTTTTCTGGTCTTTGCTACTCTGAGCAGTGTACAAATCTTAGTATTTAGGGCACTTTTTGTGTTTCGTTGCCTCTTCTTGACGGATCGCTTCCTGTTCTCCTGAGTTGTAAGTCGCTTTGGATAAAAGCGTCTGCTAAATGCATAAATGTAAATGTAAATGTAAATGTTATCGATATCGACTGATTGACTTATATCGTGATAATGTTTTTATGGCCATATCGCCCAGCCCTAGTTCAGAATGATAAAAATGTGTTATATTTTGCAGCAACAGAATGAGTGTTGCCCTGTTACCTTGCTGACATTAGAATAGAGGTCCACCACACTGCTACAAAACTTCTCCACATCCTGGGTTATCAGCTGGTCTGGGTTGGCAATGCGGTTGTCCAAGTTGCCAATCTGATAGTATGTGAACCCCCTATTATAAAATATAGTTTTGTAAAACATACAACAATGCTTTTCTAGGTACTTACACATTTAATAGCTACTTTTAAAAGTAATTTAATAGCATTACACTCCCCAAAACTTATTTAATGACGTTACTTATTTATTCATTAATGCATTAAGATATTTTTGCATTACTTTTTCCTCACCTGGCTGAGGCTCCCTCTCTTCCAGGCCTTGCCGGTGTTTCTTTTTTGCAAGTCTTTAACACAGTAATAGCCTATTTAACAGGGATGGCAACATCGGTCCTGGAGTGCCGCTGTCCTGCAGTTTAGCTCTAACCCTATTTAGACGCACCTGAACAAGCTAATCACTGTCTTCAGGATAGAGGGTATGCGCACGAGTGGCAAAAATACTTGGTTTTCAGCACGATTACGGCGAAAAACACACAAAGCACATCTAAAACGGGAAAGAGCTTTGAGATTGACTACAAACAGATTTGACAAGAAATCTGAGGTGTATTTTTACAGACTGCCAAAAGCTACAAAAAAGAGAAGCAAATGGATTGCTCCAAGTCACAGAAACAACTGTACTCCAGGCAGCGAAACGTGGATTTACAGTTATCATTTTATGTAAATGTGCTGAATCTGAATGTAAATGTGCTTTGGGGTCAAATCATACCCTATATATTGTATTGTTATATATTGTATTGACAACTAATCAGTTATGTTTACCATCTTATATTCTGCAGGATTGGATGTTGACAACGCTTACAAAAACTATACAAGTCTATAAGTCTTAAGGCTGGACAAAAATTGTATGGCTTTTTCGCCACTCATTCCAGCTGAGGGGGAGTGTTCCGGCGAGAACGAGACGCCAGTGCATACCCTCTATTGCTAAGATCACTAAGGTGAGTTTTTTTTAAATCAGGGCTGGAGCTAAACTCTGCAGGACATCTAGCGGCACTCCAGGATCAACGTTACCCATCCCTGCTATATAACATACAGCTTTATTTTCTTTTTAAAACACATTTAAAAAATAGGCAGCGGCTATTTGCGCTAAGTGTAAATAGAATCTAGTTGCTATTTAGGTCTATTTACACCACATAAAAGTAGCAGTTCTTTGCTCTATACATAGTAATTACATGTAATTTACCATTAGTTTTGACAGATACTTTGCAACTCAGAATTGTTGTACATTAACAGGATGCAATAATAACAGTGTAAATTATTATTTTTATTTAAATTATTAAATAGATGCCACCTTATAAAGGGACAATAAAAGTCTTCCTTACACCTATCCCTAACCCTACCCAATAAATGCTTTTATTATTATTAAACATTTAGTTTGACACTTTATTTCCACATTTAGAGCATTTTATTCATTTTTATTGGAAAAAAATGCCTTTTCGATGTGATTTGTGATGAGAAAAGAAAGAAGAACAAGCTTTGCAAAAGGCAGATTTGAAGCCGTGTTGATCGCGACAAAACAGTGATATAATAGCCATGCATACGCATTACTGATTGCTCCACTGAGGATGTTGAATTATGGGTGTTCTTTTTTTAAACATGTTTGGCACAGCCAGGCATTGTTAGGCGGAGCTAGTGCGAAGAGCACTTGCCAACAAGGTACGTTATTTGCACTTGGTGTGAATAGACACTCTGTTAAAAATATTACTATATTCTGACCATGCAGAATATTTCCTGACCCTAACAGCTATATGCCATTAAAATGTGTTACTTTTGAACTTTTTGTCTTTTCCCGCACACACACAAGTGCGTATTTCTAACGCTCTTTACGTTATGGAGAAGATAAAATAATAAAAAAATAATAAAAAACATGCATTACTTTTTCAAAACAGTAACTCAAATGTTAATGAGTACATTTATAAAGTAATGTGATACTTTACTCGTTACATCAAAAAGTAGGCAGATTCGATGCCTCAACACTATATTGTTTACATTACAAAATAAGAAATTGTGTAAACTGAATTAAGACATTCACTTTGAATGACACAAACTTGATTTCTGTATAAGACTGTTTAAAAAGAGGAACAAAATTCTAATAGAGTTACTAAACTAAAGATAGATATGAACATAAAACTTACAAAAGAGAAATATGATAACCCTTGATTCAATTTAAGGATCATTCACCATTTGTAGAAATATAACTTACGTCATGTAGTCATTGTAAAGTTGATTGGTCAGTCTTATTCTGAAACACAGCTTCAGTTGGTTGAGTCCCAACTTTAAGAAGTTATTCACTAGTGATATCTGATGAGTCAGAGAAAAATACATAAAAAACATGTTTCTCAAATAAATCTGTCAAAAGAAAAAACAACAGACACTAAAATGTGTAAAAAATACATGTGGCATAATTATCCTATTTATGACATGCTACACTACATGATCCCTTTATTAATAAATTCTATATTTAATACGGGAAATTATGGATATGTTATTATCATATAAATTATATGAATAATGGCTTGTCAAAAAACTTGTAAAATTGGACACAGTAACTAGTGCAAAGTTAAGTCCACTTACAAAAGGCATGACTGTGATAAAGTTGACCAAGTATCTTTTGAAAGCAGTTGTCGAGCGTCCAATAATTGCACTGCAAACCACACACACACACACACACACACACACACACACACACACACACACAGAAGTACAGTCATTTTGTGTTCGTAGTCTACACATAGTACAAGAAAAACAGGACAGACAGCATTGAAGTGATCAGGCATGTTCCGATGGAAACGACACCCAGAGGTAGCCTAATCACACCACTGAGAAATCCACTAAACTAAAAAAAGGTGAAGTACACAAAATAATGGTATTATCGTGGTCTTACACCTAAAATGGCGAATGCAATCAAGGATCTAAAATCTTCATACCTCTCAATCATGGTCCCGTTATGGATCACCCAGACATCACAGTAGGTTCTGGCCACGAGCATAGCAGCAATCAGAAGCAGATATCCTGACTAGGATAGAAAACAACCAATAATGCAGCTGTGGACCACCCAGCCAGTGGGAATAAATGACAATGAATACATAAGAGCAAAAATACCTCTTTGCAAAAGGTCTGTGGTAGCAGGATTTTCATGATATGACAAATGCGCCTGAAGAACACCTTGTCCACCGCAGCCTTGTCTGCCTTTTTATCCTTCTGAAAATGTAATCTAAATATATTAGTCTACATGCATAATTTTCAACTAGGGGGGCCTGAATATATTTTGGGGGTCCCTAATATACTACAAACTCAGATATTTTAGATAAAGCATACTACTTAGATTTAGACTACTAACGTTAAGGAATTTACTTACATCACTGCCCAACAGTGGTTTTGATGTCCCTTTCCCTCTATAAATGAACACGTGGGTAAAGCATGAGAAATCAACAAGCCTTGAAATAACCCCCTTGAATTTCATGTTAACGTCTGAATAAATTAATGCGTCTCATGTCAATGATATTTCAATGTCGAAGAGGTTATATCGGAAACCGGGTAAATACAAGACAACAGGCATGAGAAGCAATGATCTTACCCATTGGTTTCCGAAGATAGTCTTTGTTTTATTACGTACACGGCGAACACCAAAGCACCTGCGATGGAGAAATTGCCGGCTGTCAGATGCTTACTAACAGCCGCCATGTTCGCTGTAAAACCAATCAGGAAGCGACGGCGAGCAACGAAGGAGGACCCACGCAGTTGATTTCCTCCTGTTTTACCCCCAGAGCTCGACTGTTAACCGGGAGCTTCTATAGGTCCACACATGCCTAAGAACACACAAATACACATACGCACACCTTTGAAATCATCATCATCATCACACACACACACGCACGGACGCACGCACGCATGTCAACCGTATTTTCTATCCCCCTACACTGCCCCTGCCCCTAAACCTACCCATCACAGGAAACATTCTGCATTTTTACTTTCTCAAAAAAAAAAAACTCATCCTGTATGATTTATAAGCCTTTTGAAAATTGGGGACCGCTGGCTGGTTCCCACAATGTAGGTGATCTCAGGTTTTACTATCCGTATGGGGACATTTGGTCCCCACAATGTAATAAACAAGGACACACGGATGTACAGTAAAACGTTCAGCCGCTAGGTGTCGTCAGAGTCACCATTCTTCAAAGTAGTTTGTCTCTTGATACAGTTTTGGTATAAGTTTTGGTACGTTTTTGTTTTAAAATTGCCCCTGTTGTAGCAATAATCAGGGAATACTTTATTATTTCATAATTTCGCATTTTTTGCGATATAATGCAATCTAGCTATTTGTGCCAAAGTATTAAAGGGATAGTTCACCCAAAAATGAAATTGTTGTCATTACCGTACTCCGCCTCAAGTTGTTCCAAACATGAGTTTCTTTAATCTGTTGAACGCAAAATAAGATATTTTAAAGGATGTTGCCTTGTAATGAAAGACGGCACCCATTAAATTCCAAAAATACTATGGAAGTCGGTGGGTGCCCGCTGTGTGGTGACCATAATAGTTTAAAATATCTTTTTTGTTTAACAGAAGAAATAAACTCATTTTGAAACAACCTGAGGTAACTAAGTAATGACTAAATATCTCAATATCATTTAAATCATATTGATAAATCATATTGATAATTTATTTTTTATAAGAAAGGATATACAATACAAAATGTACATTTGTCAGTTTTTATTTATTTATTGTTATTTAAGCTTGTTCATTATTCAGCTCTTTTACTTTTCTTTTTACTGCCAATATTTGGAACCATACTAACACAATATATTGACATCGACTCAATATGTACATTTTAAATTAGTTGTGTTTTTTTAATTGTTCTATTCTCTGAAACCTAAAAAAACATTAATTAAAAAAAAACTATTCAAG